>NW_027099315.1:3767934-4067934 GCF_031753505.1 Anomalospiza imberbis
GAACTATAGGACTGACCTGACAGGAACAGCTAAAAGGTTAAGATATATGATTAAGCAGCATAACCCAGACTGGTCAGACCTTCAGTTATTTTTGGAGGCGTTAACAGAGACGGAAAAACAGCTAGTTTTAAAAACAGCAGGGGATTTAGCAGAAAACTTTTGCAAAACAACAGAAGAGGATATTAAGGACATTTTTTCCCCTCCAGGATCCAAACTGGAATCCAAATAATGAAGAGAAATTAATAAAAATACACAATTATCAAGAATGGGTAGCAAAGGGGATGGAACAAGCCATCCCCAAGACTATAAATTGGTCAGCTATGTATGCAATTAAGCAAACCCCATCTGAAACACCTTCTCAGTTTTTAGATCGCCTGAGAGACACAATGCGTCGCTATACACCATTAGATCCTGGATCTGAGATAGGGATACAACAGCTAATAAATTTGTTCTTAAGGCAATCTACAGGAGATATCAGGAGGAAACTTCAGAAGCTCCAGGGACCAGAGGGAAGGAATTTGGAGGCCTTGCTAGATGAGGCATGGAGGGTTTTCAGCAATCGAGAAGAAGGATATAAGCAAGGGATGAGAAAGTAATGGCAGTAGTAAAAGAGGAAGGCAGAGACAAGGACCACCTAGGCAAGGACCACCCTGGCTGGGCAAAGATCAGTGTGCAAATTGCAAAAAATTTGGACACTGGGAAAATGAGTGCCCTGAACGAAAAGGAAATGGGAAAGGGAACCGGGGAAGGGAGGTGGGGGTTGCTTGTATAAAAAGCGACTGAAGGGGACCAGAGGACCTTACCCCAAGGGATCCAGTGGTTATAAAAATGAAACTGGGGAAGGAGGGAAAAGAGGTGGAACTTATGGTGGACACAGGAGCAACATTTTCAGTTTTAAACAAAGCTCTGGTGCCAGTAGGGAATGATTATGTCAGGGTCAGGGGAGCAACTGGCCAACCTGAGATAGCATATTTTTGCAAGCCACTCAAATACAAATATGGAAAACAGTGGGGCATCCATAAATTCTTATACATGCCCAATTCCCCGGATTCGCTCATAGGGAGAGATTTATTGGAGAAGTTGGAGGCAACTATTTCATTTAACAATGGAGAGGTTACTCTGGAAGTGAATGAGCAAAAATATGTAGAAGTGCTGAGTTTAATATTGACAGCCATTGAAGCTAAAGAGGAAATTAGTGAGGAGATCCTGAATCAAGTGATTCCAGGAGTATGGGCCTCCAATGTACTAGACAGTGTAAAAAATGCACCACCAATGCAAATTAAGCTTAAGGAAGGAAAACAACTGGTTAGAATTAAACAGCATCCTTTGAGGAAGGAAGATAGAGAAGGAATTAGCCTTATAATTGAAAAATTTTTACAGCTGGGGTTATTGAAGGAGTGACAATCTGACTTCAACACTCCTATCCTGCCTGTCCGCAAACCTGATGGGTTATACTGGGTTGTGCAGGACTTACGGGCTGTTAACAAGATAACTGAGGATCTCTACCCTGTGGTGGCTAACCTGTACACCTTGTTAATGTGTTTAACACCAGAGCTAACTTGGTTTACTGTTTTAGACTTGAAGGATGCCTTCTTTTGCCTCCCTCTCCATGAAGCCAGCCAGAAAATGTTTGCATTTGAATGGCAAAATTCCAAAAGTGGACCAAAAACTCAGCTCACATGGACAGTCCTACCCCAAGGATACAAGAACTCACCCACCCTCTTTGGAGAATGACTTGCAAAGGATTTGGAATCCTGGGAAGCTCCAGCAGGAGAAGGGAAAATGTTGCAGTATGTAGATGACATCCTAATAGCTACCCATACAGAAGAAGGGTGCGTGGCCTGGACAGTAAGCCTTCTAAACTTTTTGAGGCTTCAGGGGTATAGAGTGTCAAAGAAAAAGGCTCAGATAGTAAAACAAAAGGTGATTTACCTGGGTTATGAGATCAGTGCTGGACAACGCACTTTGGGGAAAGAATGCATAGAATCAATATGCCAAACCCCGAAACCTCCAACAATAAAAGAACTGAGAACCTTCCTGGGCATGACGGGATGGTGCAGACTATGGATTTACAACTATGGAGTACTCGTGAAACCTCTGTATTCGCTCATTGTCGGAATACAGAATGTCCCTTGGACACTCTTGGATGTTCCGGGCCCAGGTCAAAAGCATTTGAGACCCTGGAATGCAGCCACAGACCCCTGTGGCTTTGAACCTGATCCATGGAACAATTTACCAACCTTGCAGGAAGAACAAGAAATCACAAAAGTTTAGATATTATAGTAGAAGTAGTCACAAAGTAAAAGGAAGAATTTTTGAGTGCTGTACAGGGGGGTTTTAGGCCTTGTACAGAGGGGTCTGAGTTTTGTACATGGGGGTCAGAAGTTCTAAGATGGAGGGACTTGGGTGTGCCCTGTCCTCTTTCCTTCTTCTTCCTAACCTCCATGTTCTTGGTGATGTTGGCATTCACAGATTGGTTTAGAGTAGAAAGTCACTGTTCAATATAGGTGATGGGCATTGGGGAAAAACTGTAAACATCTAATACATAATATATGTTATAAAAGAAGGCACCAGCCCCCTGGGCGTCGGAGTGTGCCCTTGCCCGAGTGCTGAATGGACCACAGCAGCTCAGGGAGAAATCTTTTAGATAACATACAATAAACTGCCTTGAGACCGGACGACTGAAGACTACTGAGTCTTTCTTTGGAGACACGGGTTGGTGGAGAGACTTTTCCACCTTTCCAGCTCACCCCAACCAGGGGTGAGGCCCGACAACACAACAACATTCCTACAGCTGGCCTCCCTGGGAGGGCGGTGGTGAGAAGCCAATTAGCCAGACGACCTCCACCTTTCCGGCCCACCCCAACCAGGGGTGAGTTCCTACAGCTCATTACAAATGGAAGGAGAGATCTCCAGTGGACAAAGGAAGCCACACAGGCCTTTGGTCAACTGAAAAAGGCCCTCATGTCAGCTTCAGCTTTAGGACTTCCAGATGTAAGTAAACCATTCTTTCTTTTCTCTCATGAGAAACAGGGAATTGCCCTGGGAATACTGGCACAGGACCTAGGCCCATACAGGAGGACAGTTGCTTATCTTTCTAAACAGCTGGATGCAGCAGCCAAAGGATGGCCAGGTTGCCTCAGAGCAGTGGTCACAGTTGTACTGAACATTGAGGAACCCCTAAGTTCACCCTGGGCCAGAAAATGACTGTGCTAGTGTCTCATACAGTATCCTCAGTACTGGAAAAAAAGGGCGGCCACTGGCTCTCCCCACAACGGTTTCTGAAATACCAAGCTATCATGGTAGAACAGGATGATTTAGAGATAGTGGTAACTAACACTGTCAACCCAGTCTCTTTTCATAGTGAAAATCAAGGGGAGCCAATTAATCACAACTGCCTGGAGACTATTGAAGCCACTTATTCCAGCCGCTTAGACCTGAAGGACACTCCTTTGGATGATGCTGGAACCTGATTCATTGATGGAAGCACCTATGTTATCAATGGAAGATGACATGCTGGGTATGCAGTTACCACATCAAGGGACCTAATAGAATCAGGACCATTATCAGCAGGTACCTCTGCACAGAAGTGTCGCACTATGACACGAAATAACTCACGCACTCACTCTAAGATCCAAAAGAAGAAAAAGAGGAAGTTTTATTTCTGACCTCGCAATATATAGAATTCCAAAAGTAACAGTGGATTGGAGGATGAAATTGCCACCTCTCCAACCACACTGGTCAAACCAACCGTCCATCAATTCTCTCTTCCCACAAAGAAGAATGCAAAACAATCATTATTTACATGAACAGTGCATGAGAACTCCAGTAAAAAATGTAAACATCAGAAGGCATAAAAACTTTTAAAATAACTTTAAAAAGAACAGGGTGACACAGAAGGCAGAAATAATTGCCCTGACCTGTGCATTAGTTTTCAAAAGGAAAGGAAATAAACATTTAAACAGATTCAAGGTATGCATTTGGAGTAGTGCATGCCCATGGGGCTATCTGGAAAGAAAGAGGACTGTTAAATTTGCAAGGGAAGACTATTAAACATGCAAAAGTGCTGCTGTGCTCACCCTGAAGCCCCCTGGCTTCACCTGCCCGGCAGAGGCACGGTCAGCAGCAGGGGACACCCCCTGTTTCTCATGGCAGATTCAGGGAAGCAGATAAGACAGAGCGCTTCGCTGTCTGCCTTGTATGGAGGAGAGGCAGTGTCTGAGAAGGTAATGAGGGAGTCGACTCACGGCTGGGGAAAAAGTCTCAGGTTTATTGCAAGCTCCGGGGAGCTCTGAATTCCATGTCCTGGCGGCCGTAAGTGGCCATGTGGCTTTCGTAATCACCTTAAGTACCGGGGCGGAGACAAGGGGGAAGGATGCCCACCACCCAGTGGGGGAATTTGGGGGAGTGGAAGGCAGAAGGACAGACAGAAACACAAGCCAATGGAGGAAGGTTAAGGGAGGGACCCCTGGCCTTTGTCAACTCACTCGGTGCCCAAGGTGGAAGATTTTGGGAGGGTGGGATTAGGAGCTGCGTGATGAACAAGGCACCAGGGAGGGGTCCATTGGAGGAGGGGCGGGAGAGCTCAGGGTGGAACCTTTGGGAGAAAATGGAGGGTGAAGGGGCAAACCATTACAGAACTGTGACAAAGATATAAAAACACAATGCAACAACTCCTCCTTTTTGTTTTAAAAAAGAAGGAGGAAAAACTAAGCAAATGAAACTAAAGGTTCAGTTTTTAAAATTGACCCGACCCAGCCCGAGAGTCGCATCTTTTAAGGAGTCCAGTCAGCCAGTCTGAATCTGCAGTCCTGCTGAGATGGAATGTGCTGAGCGGGAGCAGCAGCTGCAGAATGAGGCTTAACTTGATCTTCATGCTGGCTGAGTCCAGATCAGCAAAATCTGAAAGGAATCTTGTAAACAAAAGACATTAGGATAGAGGGAGGAGTTAAGGGTTTAAAGAGTGCGACGTCTCTTCCTTCTCAAGCAAGTGCTGGCTACCTGTGCCGTGGTCCCGGACCTGGATACTTTGGGAACGTAAGGTTTCACCCACTTGGAGGGGACCCACTTCAAACCTGAGGGGGTGGACACGCAGGCATATCCCCTCCCCCAGGTTATAATTTCATAGGGTCCCTCCCTCTCCCACATTTCTGGGTTCTTTACCAAGACAGGTGGACGAGCCTTTGGGCTGGTTTGACTACTTTCCAGAAAATGCCTGGTAATAGGTGGATTCAAGTTCTCATATGTGCAGTTTAAGAAATTGATGATAAACAGTGCTTTGGGCAACCATACTCAAGGGGATTCCACCTTCACCGCCTGTTGCTGTCGATGTAGAACCCTTTTTAGGCTCTGGTGGGTCATCTCCACCACGGCTTGGCCTGTTGGGGAATAGGGGATGCCAGTTTTGTGCTCTATTCCCCATTGTTGCAGGAAGCTCCGGAACTCCTTGGATTTGTACGCTTGGCCGTTGTCTGTTTTGATGACTTTGGGGATGCCCAGCATGGAGAAGGCCTGCACCAGGTGTTTTTTTGTGTCAGAAACCTTCTCTCCTGTGTGGGCTGAAGTGTAGACTGCACTAGAGAAAGTATCTACTGAGACATGAACATATTTAAATCTGCCAAATGACTGGATGTGAGTCACATCCATTTGCCACACCTCACAGCTTCTCAAACCCCTAGGGTTTGTCCCTGAGCTCAGGGAAGGGAGAGAATTTTGTTGGCAGTTGGGACAATCGCTCTGGCCTGTTCTCGAGTGATGTGAAATTGACAAACTCGGCCAGGTGCATTTTGATGGAAGAGCTGGTGACTGATTTTGGCCAGACTGATCACATCTGGAAGTGGGGCCATCTGTACAGGTGCTGCGAGGGCATCAGCTCTTCGATTACCCTCGGTGATGAACCCTGGCAGGTCGGTGTGTGACTTGACATGCATCACATAAAACGGTTGCTCTAGGTGGGAGAATAATTTTACCAGTTTTGAGAGCAACTCATACAATGCAATGTTGGAGACTTCCTGCAAGATTGCATTCTCTGCTCTGGTCACTACACCTCCTACATAGGCCGAATTTCTGACCAAATTAAATGGTTCAGAGAACCTCTCAAAAGCTCTGACAACAGCGGACAACTCAGCTACCTGAGGTGATCCTTCCACCTCGGCAACATCTGCCTCCCACTGCTAAGTCTGAGGATCTTTCCAGGTCATGACTGACTTGTGAGATGCTCCTGACGCATCTGTAAACACTGTCAGTGCCTTTAGAGGTGTTTTGCTCTGGATGGATTTTAGTGTCAATGTAAGTTGGATGTCCAAATTGAAAATTTTGTGGGCTGGTCGATGGATTGAAATTTGACCAGTGTAGTTGTCCAATGCAAATTGCAGTGCTTCGTTTTCCTGAAGCAAATGTTCTAACATTGCTTTGGATAGATGACCCGATTCTAATTTTAATGGAATGTGGATGCAGTCAAAGTCACACCCTGCTAACTCCCTGATCCGGACCCTTGCTTTCCGGATCAGTTCTGCCACCAGCTCTTGTGGCCGTGTCATCCTTTTGGACCTGTTGTGACTGAGGAAGACCCACTCTATGATTAAGAGTGGGTCCCTCCGGTCCTGGTCCTTCTTCCCTACTTGGGTGACCTCCCATTGGAAGATCACCCCATGGAGGTGTGGTAGCTTATCAAGAATTATAAATTTGAAGGGCAGGCCCAGTTGGTAATGGTGGGCCTGCCTGGTAGACATCATGTCCTGCACTTTCTCCAGTGCGACCCTCGCTTCCTGGGTAAGGGTCCTAGGAGAACTAGGCCCCTCTTCCCCTTTCAATAAATTGAAAAGGGGGGCTAGGTCTTTGATGGAAATACCCAGCCAAGGCCTCACCCAGTTCAAAGAGCCACACAGTTGCTGGACATCAGCCAAAGTCCTGATGTTATTCTTGATGGCTAATTTTTGCTGAGCAATGGTCCGCTTCCCGATCTCCAGGCCCAGGTACTTCCAAGGTGGCATCCTCTGAACTTTGTCTTCACGGAGCTTGAACCCTGAAACAACCAAAGAATTGATTGTCAGGTCAAGTGCGTGGGTAAGCATGTCTTCACTTGGGGCACACACTAAAATGTCATCCATATAATGAAGGATGATGGCATCCTTCATGGCTGCACGGACTGGGGACAGTAAGGAAGAGACGTACCACTGGCAAATACAAGGGCTGTTTTTCATTCCCTGAGGAAGAACCCTCCAGTGGTATCGCTTCCTTGGGGCTTCTCGGTTAATGGTGGGAACAGAGAATGCAAAGCGTGGGGCATTGTCAGGGTGAAGGGGAATTTGAAAAAAACAGTTCTTAATGTCAATCACGGCCAAATTCCAATTTTGGGGGAGCATCGCTGGCGATGGTATCCCTGGCTGGAGAGAGCCCATGTCTTCTATTACGCTGTTAATTTGACAGAGATCGTGGAGGAGCCGCCATTCGTCTTTGCCTGGTTTTTTAATTACAAAGACGGGGGAATTCCAAGGAGATGTGGTTTCCTGGATATTCTCCTTTTTTAGCTGTTCATCTATGAGCTCCTCAAGCGCCTTTAATTTTTGTTTATTGAGCGGCCACTGTTCTACCCAGACTGGAGAATCTGTTTTCCAATTGAGTTTCTGGGTAGCGCGCTTTTCAGTGACTGCTGCCCGAAAAACCCTGGGGGGTCTCTGGGATGTCAATTCTGACCCCCCACTGGGCCATCAGGTCTCTCCCCCACAAGGGTTCCGTATAATCTAAAAAGAATGGGCGTATAGAAGCTAATTGCCCATTTTGCCCCTCAATTTGGAAGACACTCTTTGACTGTTTTGCTAATTGAATGCCCCCAACACCTTGTACATGTCCAGCCACGTCCTGCAGCTCCCAATCTGACGGCCATTCCCGGGAGGGAACGACAGTCACATCTGCCCCCGTGTCTAGGAGTCCAACAAAGATTTTGCTCTCCCCCCCCCGTGTAACCTGCATGAGATCTTTGGTTTTTCAGCCCCCAGTACCTGAGTCCAGGCGATGGTATGATATGTGCTTTTCCTCTGTCCCTGGCTCCATGAAGGCTCAGGCACTGGGATGGCCTGGGCGATGACTTGGCCTTTGGGCAGGTACACTGGTGGGTGAATACAATGCAGCCAAAGGATGAGTTTCCCCGGGTCTGATGTCACAAGACCCGGGAGAATGTGAATATCCAAAGGTGTGTATTTGGTGTCCCCAAGGATGACATACTTACTACGGTTGTTTCCCCAAGTACCAGGTTCCCTGGGGTTCACTGACACAAAATGCCACTTGGTATCACAAAGATGGAGGGGCTCTGTCAGAGCCAACCTGAAAGGCACATTTTGAGAATCAGTGGTTAAAACAGGTCTTGGTTGGTGTGGGTGAGTCAAGTCCGGTGAAGAAGCAATGTTAATGTTTGGTTCCCCTCCCCCCCCCCCCCGCAGATGTTTTCTGCCCCACCCCATTTCTATCATTGTGCAGGGAGGGACTGCACTTAGATTTTAGTTTTTTGATTGCACTCCTTCAGAGGCAACCTTTTGTTTTTGTTGGGCCTTTCAGAAGTTAAGAAACTCTTGCCTCAATGGGCAGTTGTTCATCCAATGCCCTGGATCCCTGCAAAGATGACACTGCGGGTCACTTGGGGGAGGTCTCTTAAATGTCTGTGGAGTGCGTGGCAGCTGGCTGCTGGATGGCAGGTCAGGGAAGTCGACGGCTGCCACCGTCCTCAGTTCCCTCTGTTTGTGGTGTTGATCCATGGATGTAATTGTGACTTTCCTCGCGCGCACTTCTAACATGGACTGCAGGGTCGGCGGTGGGTCGAGGGGCAGGCTCAGGATTGCAGCTTTACACTTTTCGTTGGCATTTTGCCAAGCGATCTCTATAAGGATTCCCTGCCGCACTTCCGGATCCTGTACTTGAAGGTCCACCGCCCTGCTAAGTCGCTCAACGAACTTAAGAAAAGACTCAGAGGGAAACTGAGTTATAAACAGATAATTATCAATGCGGACATCCAGTCGCATTCCGAAAAACGCCTTTTCTGCCGCCTTCACGCTCTCCCGGAGAGCCTCCCTAGGTATTTTTGTGGCTTGTTTTTCCCCCTCCTCCCATTCCCCCTCCCTGCAAAGGTGATTAATGGTCAACAACTCGTTCTCATCTATCAATATATCCTGCTCCCATAGTGTTGTTAAAGCGGACCGTGCTTCCTTTTCCCATGCTGCTTCCCATACTAAAAACTCTGGTGAGGATAGCAAGCACGAGAAAAGTGCACGGAGATCCGCAGGAGTTAAAATATTTCCCGATAGAGTGGCCTTCAACAGTCCCTTGAAATATTCACTGTCCCTACCAAAACTTTTTGAGCTTTGCAAAGCTCTTTTTTGATCTGGTAATTAAGTGGGGACCATTGGGTCTGGGGTGCCCCCCACCCCCCGCTTCCCAGGGATATAGGTGACCGGAGCAGCGGCAAGAGGGGGGATAGAACCAGGGTTCTGGTTCACAGGCCCCCCCCCCCGCCCTGGAAGCCCGAGCGTGGGAACTGGGGGAGGGGTCATGGTAACCGTGGGAAAAAAGGATGACGTCAGAGAGGGTGTGGCTAGGACACAGGGAGGAAAGACTTGACTGACACATCCCAGAGTGGGCGGAACTGGGGGGGTGTGGTTTGGGGGGAAATGGGAGGAGCTGGAAGGGAAGGTGGGACGCTGGAAAGAGGGGAGGAGTCAGGAGACAGGAAGGGGTTGGTTGATGGGCGGAACGGGTTTAAGGAAGGGGCGGGCAAAGGATCATGGGAAGAAGAAGGTCATGTGGCAGGGCCCACCACGTGGCATCTGCCATCTTGTGCCTCAGAGGAAACTTCTTCTGAGATACTAAAACTAACAGTGGACTTTTGGGACGGGGCTGTACAACGCGGAGAAGTGGGGGGACAGGAAAGGTCCTGAGCAGTCTGGCCAGGACTGCTCAGGCGGGGGTCTCGGGGATTCTGTGGGGAACCAGGGGGACAAAGACACCCCTGCAGCTTTTGCTGGACTGTTCCCTTTAGAATTCCCGGTTTGGGGCAGACAGGGGAGGTAAAAGGGTTAGGATGGGGAGAACTAGGGTCAAGTTTGCTCCTGTGTGGTTGTTCCTGCATTTCAGAAGAGGCTCTGAAAGTATTTTTAATTTTCATGGCTAGGAAAGCGAACCTAGAAAGGGAGGAATCCCCTAGCTGCAACAGCTCACTATGCACTAGATTCCAAAACTCCAACTTATGAATTTGGTTGGCCGAAACATTAGAAAAATGCAGGAACAAACACTGAACAAAATTTTTAACTTCAGTTTTTGAAAAGGAATCCCATTCCTAAAAAGGACACCCACAACTTGGTAATACACTCCCTTATGTGAAACAGAAAGCCGAGCACCTATCGTGGCTGATGTTAAATCTGTTCCTTACAAACACACTACTCAGGGAAAGAACAAAAGGAAAAGAGAAACTCCTGCTGCTGGCTGCCTGCTAAAAGGTGCTGCGCAGCAAAATACCAGCTACTGTAGTAGCAAAAATCCTCCAGAGAGGGAAAAGGTTCACTCTCTTCCCAGAAACAGGCAGGGAAAGAGTGTACCAGAGAAAAGCAGGCCAAGAAAGCTCCCCACTACACTGAGAGGCAGAACAAAGGAGGGAGAAAAGATACTCACCACTCTGAGGCTGGCAGCAGGAAAGGAAAAATCCTGAGTAGTATCCTCCATGTGGAACTGACCACGCGGTGCTCTGTGGCTACCAGTTCCTTCCCTAGGAGTGTTACCCACCAAAAAGGGGTTTGCTACTCCTGGGGTAGTTTGTCGGCCATGAGACGGAGTCCAAACGCTGCTGCAGAATAAAGCCAACAGGACGTCATGCCGTCTCCTCCGTGGGGTCTGGCAATGTCCTCAGCCCCACGTTGGGCGCCAAACCAGCAAAAGTGCTCACCCTAAAGCCCCATAGCTTCGCCTGCCCGGCAGAGGCACGGTCAGCAGCGAGGGACACTCCCCTGTTACTCGTGGCAGATTCGGGGAGCGGCTAAGACAGAGCGCTTCGCTGTCTGCCTTGTATGGAGGAGAGGCAGTGTCTGAGAAGGTAATGAGGGAGTCGACTCACGGCTGGGGAAAAAGTCTCAGGTTTATTGCAAGCTCCGGGGAGCTCTGAATTCCATGTCCTGGCGGCCGAAAGTGGCCATGTGGCTTTCGTAATCACCTTAAGTACCGGGGCGGAGACAAGGGGGAAGGATGCCCACCACCCAGTGGGGGAATTTGGGGGAGTGGAAGGCAGAAGGACAGACAGAAACACAAGCCAATGGAGGAAGGTTAAGGGAGGGACCCCTGGCCTTTGTCAACTCACTCGGTGCCCAAGGTGGAAGATTTTGGGAGGGTGGGATTAGGAGCTGCATGATGGACAAGGCATCAGGGAGGGGTGGCATTGGAGGAGGGGCGGGAGAGCTCAGGGTGGAGCCTTTGGGAGAAAATGGGGAGTGAAGGGGCAAACCATTACAGAACTGTGACAAAGATATGAAAACACAATACAACACACAAGAAATAATACAACTATTGGAAGCAGTCCAAATGCCTGAGAAGGTGGCAATCATGCACATTAAGGCACATCAGAAAGTGAGCTCAGAATTGGGAGAGGGAAACGAGCTGCCGGGCAGAGAGGCAAAAGAAGCGGCAAAAGGTGCGGTAACAGTAGAAGGAGCCTTAATTCCCAGTGGCCAAATCTCCCTAGAAGGTAAGCCAGTGTATAATAAGAAGGATAGAAAGCAAATTGAGGAACAAAAGGGAACATATAACCAGGAAGGATGAGCTGTTATCTCCTCCCATTTACTATGGTCATTAGTAGGAGAGGAACATTGGAAAACACACCTGGGAATTGATGCCTTCTATAATTATTTGATCGAAAGAATCACTGCCAGGAACTTATATGCCATTGTTACTCAAGTGGCCCGGCAGTGTGAATTTCGCCTCCAGACTAACCCCAAGAATACCCCTAAACCAAACCTGGGCCAAATTGTAATGGCCTGTGGACCCGATCAGCAGTGGCAAATTGATTTTTCAGAATTACCAAGAAAAGGGGGGGGTAACAATATTTATTAGTACTAACACATATCTTTTCAGGATGGCCAGAGACTTTCCCCACCAAGACTGCCAAAGCCCGGGAGGTGACCAAGGTGCTGTTGCAAGAAATAATACCACACTTTGGAGTTCCAGCCACAATATCCTCAGATAGGGGACCACATTTTGGGTCTGGGTAGCTCAAAAAGAAAAAGGGGGAATTGTAGAACAATTTCTGAGAGAAAGAGATCACGATCTGGATGTTCATGATTTATATGTTTAGAGTGAAGGTTGAGCTACCCCAGCCTAGGCCTCAGATGTGGGCCTTGGTGAGGCCTTGAAGCCTGTGGTGCAGTTAAGAATAAGTTTGTGGCACAGTCAGAAATTATGTTAAGGTATAACACAATGTACTGAGCTATCTAGGTGTGAATAAGTATAGGTCTGCAGTGTGAAACTTTAGCCACCTTAAGACAGGAACAAACAATGTTTGCTTGCCAATGAGAGTGTGCTCACAATTGTAAACTATCTAGAAGTGTATAAAAACTATTGTCTGTAAACAATAAACGGAGAACGTATGATTAGCCACATTGGTTTGGATCTGCATTCGTTCCTGTCCAGCTCACCCTCATTAATATTGGTCCCTGCTTTATAATTAAGCATCAGGACCTTGTCAAAATTCTAAAGGATATTCAGAAAACTGGATAGAAAACTTTAATTACTGTCCATCGTGACACAAAAGAAATAAACAAGGTTCTGCAGAAAGTAAAACAAGATGCAAGTCACAATTGGTGGGATTCGCTTTTCGGATGGCCGCCCACTGCAACTGGAATCCTAAATACATTATGTCATCCCATCATTGTTTTACCAATATTAGTTGGTATAAGTGTAACACTGTCTTTTGTAATACTTATTTGGAATTGAAGACTGTTACAATGAATAGTAATACTAACCTCTTTATCCCGAGTACATAGTAAAGCATTAGAAGAGACATATCCTAAGGACTTGAATTTATACTAAGTAAAAGAATTTACTACTTTATTAAAAAGGGGGGACAAACATGGGGTCAGAAACTAGAGGATATATATATTAATCACAGAAATTAAAAGGTATTGATTAAGAATAGGCACATAAATGATGGACATTGCTTAATGTTGCATCCTAGGTTTGGGTTCACATTATGGGTTTTTTCTTTGTTAGTTTTCCAGTTCTCTGTACCCTCGTGCATCCCCCGAGTTTTTCCCTACTCCTGTGGTTTCCGTGCCCGTCTCCCCATTCTCGTGGTCCCACTCACCCCAAAGTCTCATGTCCGCCCCTGCCGTGTTCCCATTGGTCACTGTAGTACACGTCATCACCGCGATATCTGTACCCATTGGGCGGGAGGGCTCCCCGTCCGCCCTGTCCCTTCCCTATTTGATCCCACTCCTCGGCATGCTCGAGGCCATTTGCGTCCGTGCAAAGCTGGGAGCGGCTGCAGCTTTTCCATCGCAGCCCTCGCAGCCAATAAAGCAACCAGCCACCAGGTGGACGGATTTGGACAAATTCCCTGCCTCTTTGTTTCTTCCCTCGCGCCGACGGCAAAGCGCGGCCAACAGCCCACCCCGGAGCGCGACAGCAAAAGCGCCCGGAAACTGCGGCGAGCCCCGGCCCGACGAAAAGCTGAGACGCCCAAGCCGGGCATTCGGGAGCTGATCGGGGCAGACAAAAGTAAAGACCAGCCGCGAGTGACGCCCAACGTCTGGGCCACGGCCAGCGCAAGGCTGCGGAGCAGGCAGAGAGTCACCACAGAGCACCCGGGAGCTGCGCAGAGAGAGCGCCGCCGCCGCGAAGCCGCGCCGCCGACCAGCGAGTGCCGCTGCCAAGACGAGCGAGCGCAATCCGCGCAGAAAACCGCCGCCGCAACCGCAGGGTGACGGTCCACGACGGAAAAGTGCTCCGTGCCGGACTGAAAACGGGAGCAAGTGCCCCCCCGAAGTAAGTCAGTGACGTCTCCGCCACCCACAGGAAAACACGCTGTGTTTTCCCGCGTGGGACTGGAAGCGCAACCATTCACGGCTACGGAAAGCCGAAGAACGGACGCTTCCCGGGAAAGAAGACCCTGGTAGCAGCTTTTATTTGCGAAGATTCCGGTTTGGTGAGTGATTAGCCGCGGGGGGTACCCGGCTGATACTTCACGTGGGTGGGCTCTGCCGCGTTTCCGAGGGAACGGATCACGCAGCGCGCAGCATGTGCGGCGGGCCGCCGGGGTCTTTCGCGTTTTTTGCTTTTTTTCTTTCACTTTTTCTGCACTGGGGTGAGGCTGTGGGTAGAAATAGCATGGGGACCACGCTATCTACCCAACAAAGGGAATTCTATACCCAAATTAAGGGGATTTTATCAGTAAAACATCCCTACCCCAAAAATTCAGTCAAGCAGTTTGTACGATGGCTCTGCTTTTCCTTTCCATGTGTAACCGCGGAGGATGATCACAGAACAGAGTTCTGGGAGCAAGTAGGAGCCAGGTTAGCAGAGGGAATGGACAGGGATCTCTCTGTGAAAGATTGCTTCCCAAAGCTCCATTTGCTGATCTCAGAGGTTGTAAAAGCGGGGTCCGCGCGAGAAGCGGCCGAGGAAAGGAAAGAGCCATCGGGCAAAACTGTTGTTTCCCCTGAATCCATTTCCCCATCCTCTCCTACCCCTTTTTCCCCTAAACCGGGTAGGCAGAGGGGAGTACTCCACCGCTCTGAGGTGCAGGGCACCTCCACAGACGTGGACTGTGCTCCTGGCTCCCCCGAGCTATCCTGGCACCCCCGCCTTGGTGGAATTAGCTACTCTGCTGAGGAACTAATCCCAAACCCCTTTTCCAATCCCTTTTTCCCAGTTAGAAATCCTAGTTCTGGCGCTACCCCGCACTGCTCTGCTCCCCTGAATCCCTTTCTTTGTCCCCCTGAGGAAGCCGCAGCCACGTGGATAGGGCCTCTGTCTTCCCAAGATGGAGGGCGGCCACGTGGAGAGGTTTCTTCTTCCCATAATCCCTTTGTCCCCTTTGTTCACTGTATCCCCACCTTTGACCCCACCCCCTCCTGCTTCCCTGTGGGTATGGGCACCGCCGACTCCAGGCATCGGGTTGCCACCCCTCCCCCTGTTCCCCCTCGGGTGGGCGTTCCCTTCTTCCATGTCCTGCCTGCTGCAACATCAGCCCCACCCTCCCCCAACAGGGAGGGCTCTGTCACCTCCGCCCCGCTGTCCCAGGGAGAAGATTCTCCCTGCCCTGTCCCACGTACCGCGCCCCCACGTCCTCCCACTCCTCGGATACCCAGGGGGGGAGGGGGGAGTAGGGGAGAGGGGAGGGGACGGGGCCCAATCTATGAAGTCGAGCAGTCGCTCTGCACTCCAGCCTCCTACGCCAGGGGAGGGGAAAACCCTACATGGACACCCCTTCCCTATGAATCCATAAAAGAGGTCTGCAAAACATCACGTGATTTTGGACAAAAAAGCCCCTTTTTTAAAGGCATTTTAAAAGCGACTTTAACGTCTAGAACCGTAGTGCCAGCAGACCTTAAGTGTCTGTTTAGCTGCCTGCTTCTCCCATCAGAATACAGCCTGTGGGAGAGGAGGTGGAAGAAACTGGCAGCAGACCTGCTTCCCGAAATCCGAGAAGGGCCTTACAGCCTGGATTTCGCAGAAGAACCGATCACTTTGGACCACCTTGTGGGTGAAGGAGAATGGAGTGAAGGCCAACTTCAAGCTCGGGGAATTCCAATAGCCGTGCTGGACATGTCCAGGGGTGCAGCAGAGCGTGCGTTCCTGGGCATGCCCACCAAGGACCAGATGGTTCCCTATACAGCGATTAAACAAGGTGTCGCAGAGCCTTTTGTAGATTTCGTAGACCGGGTCCGGGCAGCAGTCGAGAGACGGGTGGAGAGACCTGAACACCGAGACGGGCTAGTCCTAGAAGTGGTGCACATGAGCGCCAACACCATGTGCAAAAGGATCATCCTGTCGCTGCCGGCCTCACCAGCGCCGACCCTCGACCAGATCATCGAGGAGTGCAGCCTGAAATCACACCTGATAGAGGAGGAGGCCCCAAAGAGACCTAAAGACAAGCTGGTCGCATCTGCTGTTGCTCCTCCAAGGAACTCATCTCCGAAGCTACTTCCATCCACACGCCGGTGCTTCCACTGCCATCAGGAGGGACATTTTCAGGATTGCTGCCCACTTCTAAGGACTATACCACCCGGGGCTGCGGGAGGAGGGAGGAGGGATGGGAACCCAACAATCCCAAAAAACTAGGAAAGGAACGCGCGCTTGCCTCGCGTGCTGATAAAAATGAGGCAAGTAGTGGTGCCGCGAGAGGAGCCGCGATACACCATCTAGTCCCATCTGTAAGCGGCTGCCTCTCAACTACTGACATCGGGGAGCCTTATCGGCTCTGACTCACCAATTCTGTCCACTTTCGTTCCCAGGACTGGCATGTCTTCATAGCAGATGCAGAGCTTCTATCACACATCTGCTGCTGTGAAACCAGGAGGAAGGAGGACCTTCTGAACTGCAGGTACCTTGTGGTCGGAGACACAAAAAGCACCCCACTGGAGATAGAGGTTCCTCCAGTAATTTCCACCCTTAATCCGAGGCTCTTCTATCTCGTGGCACGCTGTGTCCATCCCCCCCTCTTCCTGCCTAAGGGCCAGGTTATTGCACAGGCAATTCCTATTCCTCGTGCTCTGTGTAATGACCTGGAACTCTCAGTCTTTTATGCTGGGAAGTTGGGAAAGGAAAAACCCCTCGTATGGTGTAAACTCAAGTGCGAGGGGCATTCTGCATACCTTCAGGGGATGTTGGACACAGGGGCAGACGTGACGGTCATCCCACCACATAAGTGGCCGTCACACTGGGAGCTGCAAAGCGTGGCCACGCCAGTCTTAGGACTAGGCGGGCCCCAGCCAGCAAAGCGATCAAAAAATATTATCCAAATTAAGGGTCCGAACGGACTGCTCACCTCAGTACGTCTGTTCGTGATCGATTGTAAATTTACACTATGGGGGAGAGATGCCATGTCCCAGTGGGGAGCCAAATTGGAATTTCCAGCCCCCCAACATTTTTAGGTGCGGCCACTGAAGAGCGCCCCACACAGAAATTAACATGGCTCACAGATAAGCCTGTCTGGGTGGAGCAGTGGCCGCTGAGTAAACAAAAACTACAGGCGCTCACAAAACTAGTGGAGGAGGAATTGGCAAAGGGACATATAGTCGAAACTAAAAGCCCCTGGAACTCTCCGGTGTTTGTAATTAAAAAACCAGGGAAGGACAGGTGGCGACTCCTCCATGACCTAAGGAAAATTAATGAAGCCATAGAAAATCTGGGCTCTCTCCAACCGGGTATGCCATCTCCATCTATGCTACCCCAAAATTATAATTTAGCTGTAATTGACATTAAAGATTGCTTCTTTCAAATCCCGCTCCATCCAGATGATGCTCCCCGTTTTGCCTTCTCTGTACCCTCCATCAACAGAGAAGCCCCTATGAAGCGTTACCACTGGACAGTACTACCTCAGGGGCTAAAATGTTCCCCCACTATATGCCAGTGGTATGTCACCAGAGTTCTGTCCCCAATGCGTGCCAAGTGGATATCCTGTATTTTCTATCATTACATGGATGACGTGCTGATTTGTGCCCCTGACAGCGAGGTCCTACAAGCAGCTCTGGAGGACACTGTTAGGGCCTTGTCGGTGGCCGGATTCGAACTACAAAAAGAGAAGGTACAGTTACTGCCACCCTGGAAGTACCTGGGCCTAGAAATTAATAACCGAACGATTAGGCCTCAACAAATTCAGATAAGTAACAACCCCAAGACGCTGAATGACATCCAGCGCTTGTGCGGATCGCTAAATTGGATCAGGCCATGGCTGGGACTCACCACGAGAGAACTATCCCCTCTTTTTGACTTGTTAGCAGAAAGGGAGGGGGATGAGGGTTTAAGTTCCCCAAGAGTCCTGACCCGGGAGGCCAGAGCCGCACTCGAGAAGGTCCAAACCACCATCGCGAGTAGGCAAGCCCATCGCTGTCAACCAGGGCTGCCTTTGCGCTTCATCATCTTAGGTGAGTTACCCCATTTATACAGCATAATATTCCAGTGGGACAAGGGCCAACAGGACCCCCTCTTGATAATAGAGTGGGTGTTCCTTGGCCACAGACAGTCCAAAAGTATCACCAAGCCACAAGAGCTGATGGCGCAGCTCATAATACGGGCCAGGGCTCGTCTGCAAGTACTAGCGGGTTGTGACTTCACATGTATCCACCTCCCCATCAAAACATCCACGGGGAAAATGACCAAGGAGACCTTTGAACACCTTCTCAGACAAAATGAAAATTTGCAGTTTGCTCTAGACAGCTTTTCAGGCCAAATTCAAATTGGGCATCCTGGCCATCATCTGTTCAATACAGAATTCAAATTGTTGCCAAGAGAATTGCAAAGTAAAAAGCCACTCAAAACACTGACAGTATTCACAGATGGGTCAGGGAAGTCCCACAAGTCAGTAGTGACTTGGAAAGACCCAGCGACTCAGTTGTGGGAATCAGACGTTAAAGTGGTGGAAGGTTCCCCACAAGTAGCTGAGTTGGATGCTGTCGTGAGGGCTTTTAAAAAATTCGATCAACCTTTTAATCTAGTCACAGATTCGGCATATGTGGCAGGAGCAGTGTCTAGAGCTGAACATGCAATTGTAAAAGAAGTCCCAAATCAAGTCATCTTCAGGTTGCTCACAGAATTAGTACACCTGGTTTCTAACCGTGAGCATCCCTTTTATGTGGTACATGTGAGGTCACACACGGATCTCCCAGGCTTTATTGCCGAAGGGAACCGCAGAGCAGACGCCTTGGCAGCCCCAGTACAGCTGGGAGGTCAGCCAAACATAGTCGAGCAGGCCAGGCTCAGCCATCAGCAGTTCCATCAAAATGCCCCAGGTCTGGTGCGCCAGTTCCATCTGCGACGTGACCAAGCCAGGGAAATTGTAGCCTCATGCCCCAACTGTCAGGAGGCAGCTCTACCAACACTGGGAGCAGGTGTGAATCCCAGAGGTCTCCGCAGTTGTGAGGTATGGCAGATGGACGTCACCAAAGTCCCCGAATTTGGGAAACTCAAGAATGTCCATGTAACCGTGGACACCTTCTCGGGAGCAGTTTTCGCGTCAGCCCACATAGGAGAAAGAGCCACAGACGTGAAAAAACACCTCATACACGCCTTTGCTACTTTGGGGGTCCCAGCCACAATAAAAACTGATAATGGTCCAGCATATACTTCAGGGTGCTCAGTAACTTCCTGCAGGAATGGGGGGTCCAGCATAATACCGGGATTCCTCACTCCCCCACCGGCCAGGCCATAATAGAGAGGACTCACCAGACGCTGAAACAAGTCCTCCGGAAGCAGCGGGGAGATGTGCGAGTGCTGTCACCGCACGAGAGGCTCTGCAAGGCCTTGTTTACTATCAATTTCCTAAACTGCTCTTTTGACAGGCAAGAACCGCCAGCCCTGAGACATTTCAAACAACATCAGGAGCTCCAGCCAGAGGAGAGGCCTCCAGTATTAGTGAGGGATCCAGACTCTAAAGAAATCCAGGGTCCATTCCCACTCTTGACTTGGGGACGGGGATATGCCTGCGTATCCACGCCCTCAGGAGTCAAGTGGATCCCCAGGAGGCATGTCAAACCTTACACACCAGGACAGTCAGTGAGTCGGAGCAATACAGTGCCAGTGGATGCAACCGATGATCCCACCAACCAAGGGGTTGCATCCAATCGCAGGCGCTGCAGAAAAGGGAGAGACTCAACATCTCCCTAAAAAGCACTTTTCCCACATCTACCTCAGAGCATGTATGTCTCCAGGTCGTGTTTATAATGAAGTTGTTGTCCCAGTTCCCCTATCCCCAAACACCCAGGGAAAAAGCAGCTCCAGTACCATCCCCCAGCCCTTTCCATCTACAAAGCAGTCACAGCAGCAGAAGAAGCTAAGAGAAGAGGCCACTGTGCAAGAATCAAAACAGAAACAACTGTCTTTTTTATATTATTTAAAGCGGGGAATTGTTGCATCCTAGGTTTGGGTTCACATTATGGGTTTTTTCTTTGTTAGTTTTCCAGTTCTCTGTACCCTCGTGCATCCCCCGAGTTTTTCCCTACTCCTGTGGTTTCCGTGCCCGTCTCCCCGTTTTCGTGGTCCCACTCACCCCAAAGTCTCGTGTCCGCCCCTGCCGTGTTCCCATTGGTCACTGTAGTACACGTCATCACCGCGATATCTGTACCCATTGGGCGGGAGGGCTCCCCGTCCGCCCTGTCCCTTCCCTATTTGATCCCACTCCTCGGCATGCTCGAGGCCATTTGCGTCCGTGCAAAGCTGGGAGCGGCTGCAGCTTTTCCATCGCAGCTCTCGCAGCCAATAAAGCAACCAGCCACCAGGTGGACGGATTTGGACAAATTCCCTGCCTCTTTGTTTCTTCCCTCGCGCCGACAGCAAAGCACGGCCAACAGCCCACCCCGGAGCGCGACAGCAAAAGCGCCCGGAAACTGCGGCGAGCCCCGGCCCCGACGAAAAGCTGAGACGCCCAAGCCGGGCATTCAGGAGCTGACCGGGGCAGACAAAAGTAAAGAGCAGCCGCGCTTAATATTTGCTGCACCCTTGGTTTCATGAGAAAGGAAAGGAATACGTGCAAAACAGCAAGAAATGCAAAGATGCCTGATAAGGGGAAGGATGATTATCAAGAACAGGATACAGTATGCAAGGAGGCTGAGATAACAAGGCTCCTTGGGTCCCTGAAACCAGATGAATCTGGACTCCTGGCTTGGACAGTGGCAAAAAGATCAGTAAGCACACGCAAGGCAGGGGGATCAAAAAGTCAACCCTGAGGAAGACAGCTGTACTTCCTCCCCTATGACCCCTGAGACCCCCAAGATGACCACCAGAGATAACTGCGCAGGCACAAATGACTGATAAGATGATTAGCATATGAAGTGGAGAGGGAGGGGAGCCAGGAAATTATCTATTGTGGAACTTAATGCATATGTAACATTTTAGGGGATAAAAGAAAACCTGAATGTACCCCCATGTGTCATAGGGATGCCTGTTTCTGCTGCAGCGGGAGAGGGCGCCCACACATAGAGGGAGACTTGGAGGTGCTTCAGGGGAAGTGCCCTGTTAGGGAGTGGGTAGATCATGGGCTCTGTTTTCTGTCGTTGTTGAGGCAGTTGCGACACAAAGCAGAGACATCAAGCAGTCTCAGATGGCAACTCTATTACTGAAGATGGTGAACCTTTTATACACTTTCTAATTGTTTATACTTCTTCTACCCTAACTATTGGCCACAGTAAGTCAACATAACACCATTGGTGAAAAGTAACAGTGACTTCAGCTAAATTTCTAACAATACTTTGTCCAGCTGCAAAGTTCCCTCCTTATCTTTCTTCAATTCCTCTCTTCTCTTGGTCTCCTTGGTAACAGCCTTGGAGAAAGCTTCTCAGCTTCTTCTCATTCCTTTAGCTAACAGGCCCACTGTTAGCCCCTTCCACAGTTTTCTGGGGGATGAATGCCATCTGGAGCCTTTGATAACTTGGGAAGCAGGCCCCCAAGAGGAAGTATTGGAATTTGTGGTTGATTCTGGGGCAGAGAGAACTTGTGTGGTAGAGATTCCAGGGAGATGTGATATGGGTGGTGACACGGTGAAAGTTACAGGGGCAGAAGCAGAAAGGTTTAAAATTCCTGTCATTGAAGATGGAGTAATTAGGAGAGAGACTGGCATGAGGATAGAAGATGTCTTCTTGGTTCCTGGGGCAGGCATCAGCTTCTTGGGGAGAGACTTGCAGATGCAACTGGAAATGGGGGTTGTACCAGAAGAAAAAAAGGCTATGGGCTTACTTTTAGAGATAAACTAGTTGTGTGTACACCTCATGCAGTCCAAAGTGTATTAAATCAGTGCAAAAAAGAGGGAAAAATGAAAAATAAAAAAGAAGAAAAAGAGAGGTTTAAAAAGAAGGGTCGTTAACAGACTCTAAGATGTGGGAATATGGAATAATGATAACTTGGTACTGGAGGAGGACAGGAGTTTGAATACAATTTCTGTATGAAGGGCAGGGAGGAAGGAAGGTGCAGCAGCAGCAGTGGGGGAGGGGCAAGGGACAGTGTTGAAAGCGCTGCTGTGAAAAGGGAGAAGGACCAAGGCGAGAGATAAGATCAAGGCAGAGATAGCCTTAATCTCTCGCTGGCTCTCCAAAACTCTCAAAGTTGCTAATTTTTAAATCAAAATTCCTTTTTTTCTTTTTGTTTGTTTCTTTTCTTTTTTTCTCGCTGTTAGGAGGGTTTTTTTTTTGTTCTGGGAAACTGTTAGAGGAATGGGTCTGTGATGCTAAAACAGTTAAATATTGCCCAATGGGTAAAACACAATAGATGTGATTCATTTCGTGTTAAAATCAGCCTGGCCTTTCTTGTTTAACTAATTGTGGCTCACAGAAAGAAGAATTTGCCTCTGCAGCTGTTAGCACAGCTGGGTACAAGAAGAAGAGGCGGCTGTGGAAAAAAGCTTTTTGCTAAACCCAGAAAGTTTTGGGGAATGCTGATGGCAAATGCTGATGTAGTATTGTCTTCTTCTTGTCACTGTCCCCGTACTATTAAGAAGTCCTTTTCAGGTACTACTGAAGCAGCAATCCAAACCAGGGAAAGAGGGTGGATTCATGCCAGCAGAATCAAAGGACTTGTGATGGAACCTAAAGAATTTCACAGAATTTTCACAGAATTTTCTAGGTTGGAAGAGACCTTTAAGATCATCGAGTCCAACCCATGTTCTAACACCCCAACTAGATCATGGCACCAAGTGCTACATCCAGTCTTTTTTTAAACACATCCAGGGATGGTGACTCCACCACCTCCCTGGGCAGATGATTCCAGTATTTGACCACTCTTTCTGTGAAAAACTTATTCCTTAAGTCTAGCCTGTATCTCCCTTGGCGCAGCTTGAGACTGTGTCCTCTTGTTCTATCTGTTGTTGCCCGGAGAAAGAGACCGACCCCCAGCTCACCACAGCCACCCTTCAGGAAGTTGAAGAGAGCGATAAGGTCACCTCTGAGTCTCCTTTTCTCCAGGCTAAACAATCCCAGCTCCCTCAGTCGTTCCTCATACGGCTTGTGTTCAAAGCCCCTCACCAGCCTCGTTGCTCTCCTTTGGACACACTCAAGCATCTCAACGTCCTTCCTAAACTGAGGGGCCCAGAACTGGACACAGTACTCAAGGTGTGGCCTCACCAGTACCGAGTACAGGGGAAGGATGACCTCCCTGCTCCTGCTGGCCACACTATTCCTGATACTGGCCAGGATGCCATTGGCCTTCTTGGCCACCTGGGCACACTGGTGGCTCATGTTCAGCCGACTGTCAACCAGCACCCCCAGGTCCCTTTCCACCTGAGCACTGTCCAGCCACACCGTCCCCAGCCTATAATGTTGCAGGGGGTTATTGTGGCCAAAGTGCAGGACTCGGCACTTGGACTTATTGAACTTCATCCCATTAGATTCTGCCCATCCATCCAACCGTTCCAAGTCCTTCTGCAAAACCCTCCGTCCCTCTAACAGATCGACACACGCTCCCAGCTTAGTGTCATCTGCAAATTTACTAATGAAAGACTCTAAACCCTCATCCATATCATCAATAAAAACATTAAACAGAACTGGCCCTAGCGCAGACCCCTGAGGGACACCACTGGTGACTGGCCACCAGCTGGATGCAGCACCATTCATGACCACTATCTGGGCCCGGCCATGCAGCCAGTTCCTAACCCAGCACAGAGTGCTCCTGTCCAAGCCACGGGCTGCCAGCTTATTTAGGAGTATGCTGTGGGAGACAGAGTCAAAGGCCTTGCTGAAATCCAAATAAACATCTACAGCCTTCCCTGCATCCACTAGGTGGGTTACCTGGTCATAAAAGGTGACCAGGTTGGTTAAACATGACTTACCCCTCCTAAATCCATGCTGGCTAGGTCTGATACCCTGGCCATCTTGTAAATTCTGTGTGAAGGCACTCAATATAAACTTTTGCATTATTTTGCCAGGTACTGAGGTCAGGCTGACTGGTCTATAATTACCAGGATCCTCCTTTGCACCCTTTTTGTGAATGGGTGTCACATTGGCCAGCTTCCAGTCATCCGGAACCTCACCAGTGAGCCAGGACTGTTGGTAGATGATGGAAAGTGGCTTTGTAAGCTCATCTGCCAGCTCTCTCATTACCCTGGGGTGGATCCCGTCAGGTCCCATAGATTTATGAACATCCAAGCATTTCAGTAGTCCTTTGACTGCCTCCTCCTGGATAATGGGGGGACCATTATGCTCCCTGACACCATCAACCAGCCCAGGCGGACAGGTGTCTTGAAGGCAAGTCATCTTCCCACTAAAAACTGAGGTAAAGTAGGCATTAAGCACTTCTGCCTTCTCCTCATCTGCAAATACTAAGTTCCCTCCCTTGTCCAGTAAAGAACAAAGGCTGGTCTTACCCTTCCTTCTAGCATTAATGTATTTGTAAAAACATTTTTTATTATCCCTTACAGAAGTCACCATTCTAAGTTCAAACTGAGCTTTGGCCTCCCTAATTTTTTTCCTGCATGCTCAAGCAGCCCTCTTGAATACTTCCTTAGAGACCTGACCCTCCTTCCAAAGCTGATACATCCTTTTTTTATTCCTAAGTTCCTCCAAAACCTCTTTGCCCAGCCAGGCTGGATGTTTACCCCGTTGACTTATCTTTCAGCACACAGGGACAGTCTGTTCCTGTGCCCTCAAGATCTCTGTTTTGAGGCATGCCCACCCTTCCTGAATCCCTTTGTTTTTAAGGGCTGCCTCCCAAGGGACGGTCTGAATAAGTCTCCTAAACAGGCCAAAGTCTGCCCTCCGGAAGTCCAATGCAAGAGTCTTACTGGTGCTCCTCCTGACTTCACCAAATATTGAGAACTCTATTATTTCATGATCACTCTGCCCCAAGCGACCTCCAACCACCACATCTCCCACCAGCCCATCTCTATTTGCAAACAGCAGATCTAACATAGTCCCTCCCCTGGTGGGTTCACCCACCAGCTGCGACAAAAAGTTGTCCTCCATACACTCTAAGAATTTCCTGGACTGCCTCTTTACTGCTGTATTAAGTTCCCAGCAGATGTCTGGTAGGTTGAAGTCACCCACAAAAACAAGGGCTGATGATCGTGAAACATTACCTAGCTGCTTATAGAATAAGTCATCTACCTCTTCTTCCTGGTTGGGTGGACAATAACAGACTCCCAGTAGGGTGTCAGCTTTGTTGGCCTTTCCCTTAATTCTTACCCATAGACATTCAACTCCATCTTCCTTAGTTTCAATTTCTACAGCATCAAAATCTGCTTAATATAAAGGGCCACCCCTCCACCTCTTCTTCCTTTCCTGTGTCTTCTGAAGAGCTTGAATGGACTATCACATCTAAACCGGGTGATATCAAATTGACTTTCAAACTGGGACTGGGTGATAATGGTTTAGGAAGACCCAAATGATCCAAGGAAGGTACAAAGAATAACACCTAACTGAGAAATAAGGCCAAGCTTACATCAGTGGTTTTAAGTGCCACCTGGACAAGTCCTGAGACACTTCCCATACCCTCCTTGGGGAGGAATACTTCCACTTCAAACAGGAGGATCTGGACTGTTTCAGTCAGAGAGTTCTCGTACTCTGGCCTTAGCCTGTGACTTATACAAAGAAGAGGGGGAATTACAATTTCCATCAGTGCCATACTGTATACTCTGTTTTATTCATCCAAATACCGGACATGCTAGCTGAGTTATATGTAAATGTTTAAATTGTGGGAAAAATTGGTATTGCAGTTTACAAAATCAACACACTCGTTGCAGTAAGTGTCGAGTATTAAATCTATCCCCCATCCAGATAGAACCCAAAACAACTGAAATAATAACTTTATTTTGTGGATGGTAATTATTAGTGCCTGTTGAATGGGAGATACCTGAGGAATGGTGGGAAACCACAGTTAAGGGGTGTCAAAAACGATTTGCCTGGAAATTAGTAAAAAGGAAGTGATGAGGAGGTAGAGGGCAAGCCTGGGTTGACCACTGTACTCGCCACCAAGAAGATCATATACACCAGCTATGGGTTGCAACCCTATAGGCCAGGGAGGTGGGGGTATAAGCCATACCAGACCTCTGTTATTCCTGTTTCTGTCACTCATTTGTTGTCTTTTCCCTTTCGGGATACCAGCAAGATTGTGTCACAAATGCTACTGAAAGCATTACATGGAAAGAAACCAAAGTTCCTCTTTTATGACACACACCCATGTCAACAGTCACTGTTATAACCCATCCAAATTAAGTACTTGTAGGCAAAACGGAGAAAAATATTGGATTGCAAGAAACCTGGGAAAAAGTGGCAATAGACTGGGAATTGAATGTCCAAAAGGAGAGAGATGGATTTGTTTTACATTTGATCTCAGAGATACAGTCCAAGATTCAATAAAAGAACAATTAGTAAACAAAAAGCTAAAACCAGCGCAGCAATCTAACTCTGTATTGGCCCCAAATTATATGCTGAATCGTATTATAAGATTCCAAGCAGTTATAGAGGTGATAACAAATAAAAATGCTCGGCCATTGGAATTAATATCAAGTCACCAAAGCCAAACAAAAACCGTAGTGTATCAGAATAGGTTGGCTTTAGACTATTTATTGGCTTAAGAAGGGGGTGTTTGTGGAAAGTTTAACATATCAGATTGTTGAAAATAGATGACAACGGGGATGTCATCCTGGAAAAAGCAAAAGATATCAGAAAAATAACCCAGGTACTGGTCCAAAATTAGGAAACAATGTGTCATGGTTTGACACTGGCGCGATGCCAGCGCCCCCATGAAAATATACTTTTCTAAATAATTGCTGTGAGATGTGATCAGGAACAGAGCAGAGCAGGCCCAAACTTAGTAACAAAGAAAAGAATTTTATTAAACTACTACTACTATAAAAACTACGAGCACTAAATCCTGGATGAAGACTTTCCAAAACACCCCTCCTCCTCCCACCGAATTTCTAAACAAACTCAACAGTGAGACACCACCCACGATCCTGATCAAGTTGCTACCCTTCAGATATTCAAATACTCAGTCCTTCAAGGGAGACAGGAGTCTCTCTTGTGCCACAGATCCCCCCCCCCCCCCAGGAAACACAATTGCCACCCTTGTGTTTCCATGTCACACATGGCAACCGCCTGGAGAAAATCTGCCATGGTGACACTCTCCTTTCCATGTCACAGTGCTCTCACCACCGTGCATGGACAGACTGCTCATAGGGCTCCTTTAAGGATGCTTTGCCATGGACCAAAAGAGACAACAGTTCAGTTTCTCATTTTTGGGACTACAGTCCCCCCCATTTTCCCCTGGGGCTGAGGGTCCAAGAACAGAGGTCTTCTTCTCCTCTTCTTCTTCCTTGAAGATAAAGGGCTTCTCCACACCTTCTCCAACTCTCCTCTGTTCTCTCTACTCTTCTGCTGGTAATCACTGAAGCAAGTCTCCTGGCACACCAACGCACCACCCTAAGTGCAGCTTCTGTTAGGAGAATTTGGTTCAGTCTATGGCTAACAAGAGAAGTCCAGCCACAAGCCACTCCATCATCTCCTTCCAACTTGAGAATTTCTTCTTCCATCATCTCGGATCCCAGACTGTCTCTCTTCTACTTCAAATCAAGGAGGAGTAATATTTTACAAAGCCTTCATTTCTCAGGAAAGGGTTAAAAGCTCAGACTCCCTGGATGGCTGATATCTCTGCCCAGCAGCCGATTCCCAAGGCCAAGGCTGGGCGCCTTCCCCGCCCCTCCTTCTCCTCCGCGCCGGCAAAGTTCCAGGTGCCGTCCGGACTCTCTATCTCTTCCCTCTGGGGGGGGGGGGGATGTTAAAGACATCTCCGCTTCTCTCCACCCTTCCGTCCACAGGAGCTGGCTCGGTTCCAGTCCTTCTACCCCTCGGCTCACCTCGACCAGGCCTCATGGCTCCCCCTCCCCCACCCAGCCCCATGGCTGGGCAGGGGAGGTCTGCACAGCACCCTGACCGGAACCAAAGAGAGCGAGCTCTTGGGAGTTCTTGCTTTTAACCCTCTGTGTTCTCAGAGGTGTGTCCTTATCTTCAGTGGTCACTTCAGGTGCCAATATCCCAACTTGACCACTGATTGGTTTGACTCAACTTCCTAAAAAAAAAATCACTTCCATGTCAAACCACGACACAATGTTAAAAACTTGCTGGTGGGGTAATGTATTGGGGATAGAATGGTGGAAGAAATTAGGCTTCTTCTTTTTATGTGTTACAACTACTTTGATATTTCTTCCTTGTTTAATCCCCTGTTTTATTTGATTACCAGCATAGTCCAAAGAATGCAAGTGGGCAAGAAATATTGCTCAAGCCAAATGATTTATAAAGAATAAGAGGGGGGATTGTTATAGATACATATCATATGATTGGCTTTTCGCAAATGTTAAAATGGATTTTATATGTGCGATGATAAAGTAATTTTGTTATAAATATATAGTTTTTTATTTCTGTTGTTAATTAAGCTTAGACATAGTAGTGAAATAGCTATGCTTGCGTTAAAATGCCTGCTTGGATGACATAACATCCAGTTAGGATGAGGACACCTGCTACAGATATGCCAACTATCAACACTCACTATCTGAAGAAGGTATGGACCAAGGCCCAAACTGGAAGTGATAAAGAGAAGGAGCCAAAATCACAGCTAAGAAATAGGCATGCTCTAAAAAGGCGGACCCAAGGAGGGACCATGTAAAATAGTTCCTGGGATATGTAAACTAGTTTATGAATATGCATATGGGTCTATGAATATGCAACAGGTTGATGTAATGGAAAAGGTATTTAAGGGGTATCCTCAAAGGTAACAGTGTGGTCTTGGCTGAGTGCCAAGATGCGCCCGGCCGTAATAATCTTTGCTTTACTGTCTTTGTCTGCTATTTTCCTGCTATTAAACTGTTTAAATTTTCACAGTAGAGTGAATGTGTTCTTCACAAACTGTTTGTATTAATTCTGTCTCGAGTAGAGACAAGCCCATCTGTGGGATTGTCTTTGCTCAGGGACCAGGTTGCACCTGGTGGGTGATGCAGAAAGATGGAGAGACATGATGCATACCTCAGGGGATCTTGTTTTAGGATCAAACATTGTCTTCAGGATAGTTTTTTATCCTATATAATTTCTGGGGTTTTGTTTTGTGTCTGGGGTGGCTGCTGCCCCCTCCCCATCATCCCTGGCTCCGAGAGTATTGCTATGAGTGAAAGTCAGGTTGGGGTTTCTGGAGAGAGTTGGGGACAGGGGAGGGGCAGCTCCTTCCTTCTGGGCAGGCTTTTTGGCTTGGCACGCTGCTGGAGTTTCTGAGTAGACATACTGTTGCTTTTGTGGGTTTTACCTGTTTCTTTCTGTTTCTTTTCCTTCAGCACTGTGGCTGGGCTTGCTGGCTTACTTCTTTACTTCCCTGCTGTTATAGATGAGTAATGTAATAGTTGGCTCTCACAATTAAGAGATAGATATCATGTGGATGTTAAGATGTACAGTGATGTTATTGTAATATGTCCTCCCATAGTCCTCTTTCCCCTCCCCCTTGTAATAGCTTTAGTAGTCAGGACATTTGTAGAGGGCCAGCTTATTACCAGGAAGCGCAGCGTAACAACACCTGACCTCCAATCAAGATGTAAGAAAGTAATCTCCACCAATGGACGGCAGAGAAGTTGATTGACAAAACTTTGGGAGGGGCTAAGGCTATAAAAAGCAGAGCATCCATTTTGTAGATGAGCAGGTGGCTGATAGTCACAGAGACTCCCAGCCCTGCAATTTTTCCTTATTCAGTCCTTTTGTTGTATTTTTGTTAAGGTTTAATAAACCTTTGAAATTTTAAAAGTGAACAGTTTTTTCTCACACTGCTCTTGGGGAGCCTAGAGCCAGTGTGAGCTGCCCCAGGTCCTGGGAACACCCTCATTCCCTACCAGGGCCCACCCCCTGCCTCTGCACAGCCCTGACCCAGGGCCCAACCATTGCCAGTAAGCTAAGGGGGGGGGGAGCGATTCCCTGCCCAGCTTCTCTATTCTCTGCTGCTGTTTCAGAGCTTCTTGCTACACTGTAATCCAACACCCAGACACCCTGCAGCTTTGGGCACAGCCCAGAGTTTCTGCTTCATTTTGTTTGTCACTCCCAGGGTGAGCCAGCCCCTGTCATTCCAGCTTGCTGCTTCCGAGGTTCCTGCTACAACTCATTTCGCTATCCAGAGGGGCACTGGAATCAACTGCCCCTGAGGGTTTGTAAAGGAAGCCCCTTTTCCATCTCGCACGACCGAACGTGCACCACAGCACCCCCCCCTCAGCTGCAGAAGAATTCTCGCACCTGCCGGGCCAGGAAGCCACCAGCGCCTCTGCTGGCTGTGACCATAACTACAACCAAAGGGGAAATTGCCTGACAGCTGAGCAAAGTCTGTTACTGGGTTTCTGGTTTTGTTTGTTGTCGCTGCCATTCTTGTTTGTTTGCCTTGTTATCCATATACATACTAGTAAAGAGTTGTTCTTCCTTTTCCCATATCCCTGCCTGAGAGCCCCTGAATTTCAAAGTTATAATAATTGAGAGGGAAGGTGTCATGGTTTGGACTAGGAGGAAAATTTAAGGAAGTGATGCAGGAGCTTTTTGTGTAACTGACAGTCTGTTGAACCACTGAGAAGCTGGACACACCTCTGTGAAAGACACCTGTTAAAGCCGAAAGAAACCCGGGAACTTCCTCTTTTTTTTCCGGTCAGCAAAGAGGCAACAAGCCCTGGCCCTGGCCCCCATCTTGGCCGGGCTGGGCCGAGCCTCAGCAGTTACCTGGCAGGAAGGTGGGGGAGGCTGCGGAGCCCTGGCCAGAGCAGGGCTGGCTGTGGCTGTTAAGATCTTGCTGTCAGGCCCCCTTCCCCTCCCCTGCCCAGCACGGCTGAGACCAGAAGCCCCTGCAGCCCGTGCAGAGTGGCCCTGCTGCTGGAATTGAACACAGAGAAAACCGAAGACCAACCATGAAGCCAATCCTGACACAGCCCAGCCCCAGCTCCCGGGGCAGGTAGGCTCCAGGCTTGATGTTAACCCTTTCAGTGCTTCAATCCTCCCTCGATTGAGAGAAAGGAACAAGATGCAAGCATGTAAAGGAACAACATGAAAACATCATGGTCAGTGAGGAAGAAGTTAAGTCCCAGATGGGAGGGATGAAGGAGGTGCCCTGATTTTGGAGCTGAAATCCTCTTATAAGCTATGGAGAAAAGACTCTTTTTCCTTATAATGCATGAATCTATGGGGAGATGAAAAGTTCAAATTGATATCGAGCAAAGGCCTCCGTATTAAAGTAAGCCAATGTTAAAGTAGTTGTGATCTCATGAGACGTTTGAACAAAGACAGAAGCGTGATGAGACCCTGTACCCCCAGGGAGAAGACAAAGAAGATCTCTGTTCCCAGGTATGAAGATGATTTTAGAAATAGATAATGAGAACTTTTGCCTTTGAACAGCTCATCTTTAAACTAATACCCCATAAGTTGACATGGCTCATTGACAAGCTGTGGGAAGGCTTGTATAAATGGGAAAGATTTCACGACAGCAGGGTTCCCTGGGCAGCTGTTATTCGTGATGAAATTGAGAACCACGAGAGAACTGGCTTTTTCCTCTTGTGGAGAAGTCTCCATAACCTTAACAAGAGGGACTTCTCTCCCTAAGTGAATTGAAGAAAGACTATTTTAGAGGTGGCAAACTGACTGGAAATTTTAGGTTGGTTTCTTTACATTATCAGTGGGAAAGAGAAGGGTGTGGGGAAGGAGAAGTGTTCTGAATGGTTTGTTTTGATTCTCACAACTTTTTTTTCCTTTTAGTCACTATTAATAAATTTTCTTTATACACTTTTAAAGGTTTTGAGCCTGCTTTGCCTTTCTCTTAATCCTATCTCACAGCAGGAAATGAGTGCACTGGTAGTTGTCCAGCACTGAAACCCACCACACTCATCAACACATTGGTTAGGAAATTTTAAAATTGGGGAAATATTAAATTGGTGAACCAAAACCACTACAGAAGGGGATCATATTCTCCATTCCAAGGGAGATTCTCACCTCCCTTGGCAGACACCTGTCTTTCAAACCGAGACACATTGTTCCAGTTTTCAAGAAGGGCAAGAAGTTTTCCAGAAACTACAACCATGTCAGTCTTACTTCAGTGCCCAGTAAAATCACAGTAAATATTATTCTCAGAAGTATTTAAAAACACAGACAACAGAGTCATCAGTCAGAGCCAGCACAGTTTCATCAAAGTCCTGCTTGTCAAACCTGATTTCCTTCTACGACAGTGTAGCCCACCTAGTTGATCAGTGGAAGCCAGGTGATGTAATATTTTTGGATTTCAGTAAAGCTTTCAATACTGTCTCTCACAGTATCCTGTGTTGGTTTTTTATTGTGTATCCTTCTGTGTTGTTTTTTTACAAAATGTCCAGCACACAGATGAATAAACACATAATGTGATGGATGAGTAACTGCCTCATGGGTCAGGCACAAAGTGTTATAATGAATGGGATGACATCAGGCTGGCAATCTGTCACTAGTGGGGTTCCACAGGGCTCTATCTTAGGCCCTGTGCTCTTCAACATCTCCATTAACAAATTGGATTAGGGACTGGAAGGAATACTAAGTAAGTTTGTTGGCAATACTAAATTGGGAGGACCAGTTGACCCTTGAAGGCAGAGAGGCCCCGCAGAGAAGCCTCAAAAATTAGACAGATGGGCAATCACCAATCTTATAAAAGGGACCTGGGGTTCCTGATCAATGACAAGTTGAATATGAGACAGCAGTGTGCCCTGGCAGCAGGGAGGGCCAACTGTGTCCTGGGGTGCATCAGGCAAAGCATTGCCAGCCAGTCAAACCTGATTGTCCTGCTCTGCTCTGCACTGGGACAGCCTTACCTTGAGTGCAGGGGGCAGTTTTCAGCACCACAATATAAAAAAGACATTAAACTATTAGAAAAGGTCCAAAGGAAGGTCATGAGGATGGTGAAGTGTAGCAATTGGGGATAACAGACCACCACTTTGTCATCTAGCAGGATCATCTTTATTAAACACACATGATTTTTATGTTTCTTCTTTGTACAAGTTTTAGGATCAACTACACAGCCAGCCAGTAGGAGAGAGAAAACAACCACAAAAAACAAGAAGAGTAGAGCCAATGTTTCTAGCTCTTATCATTCATCCCACACAAATCCATAGCCCAGTTTTCTGGGTTGTATGTCAAAGCATAGGTATTTATGGCTGGATTTGATCCTTTGGTATGCGCTTTCCCATAGGAGAAGAGCTGTTAATCAAGGTCAGGATGCCCCTAGCAGGCTGCTGCTTCTACATCTCCCCCTTCTTTGTTTAAGGAGGAACTGATCACAAAAGCAGCCATCACATCTGCTTCTGGCTTTTTGCTGATTGAAAACAATCTCCAGAGTAAAAGAAATCCTGCAATGAGAATAAGAAAGAGATCTGTCCCCAAAACGCCAAACAGCCATATGCGTTAATTCAGTCCCTTAAACCAAGATTCAGGTTAAGCCAGGCAAATCTGTTAGCAACTGTATCATAGAAACTCTGTGCAGACATGGTTTGAAGTTTTGGAGGTTGTTTCCTAATGCTATCTCTTAATGCATTAATGTTTTTATCCATATTTATTGAGAATTTCCCTTTTAGATGAGGCTTCACCTTATCCCAGGAAGTTTCAGAACTGTTCCACTCTACAGGGGTAACACACACTAGCATCATTATGCTGCCAATCACAATGAAGGCGTGAGTATTTAGGACATCTTGTTTTTCTCCTACCCATAGCAGAGCAGCCTCAAGGGCATCTAAGTGTGCCAATATTTGTTGATCAATTACTGTTTGCATTTGTAGTCCTCTGTGAAATTACTCCTTAAAGAACTAACTTCATGAGCCATTTTTACTGATTCTGTTAAGGCAATGCTAGCAATAGTAAATGAAACTAAAATAGCAATAGCAGGTACAATAAAAGCAATCAACCAAACAATAAATCTCTTAATTCGTTTGAATTCCTTTGAAAACAAGCACTTTAGATACACAACTCCTGACTGTCCTTCCCATTCCGGTGTAAGATTCACAGGAATCCATAGTTCCGCACGCTGATGTAGGGGTAAGACATTGTGAGGAAACTGCAGGCCTGAAAAACCCTGGGAAGCACAGAAGAAAGAAGATTACATACGATCTGAAAACAGGAAAGGCATCCCGTTTCTTCAAAGCCTGCAAACCTTGAGAAAAATAACAGACTGTTAGGCCATCAGATTTATTACAGGCCTGCAACCAGGTTTCATGCAAAGAAATGAACAAAGATTCTCACACTAAGAGTATAAGTATTGTCTTAACTCTGCAATAAACAGATTTATTTACTCTCAGCTTCTAAGTCTTGCACTGATACCCTACAAATGGCCTCCTGATTAACATAATTACTACGGATGTCTTCCAGTCCGGTGGCATTCTCTGACCAAACCAAGCATGTGTGTGTTCAGCTGATCACAAAGGAGCGCCTTTCATCACTGGCTATAGAACAGGTTAGCCTTTGTGAGCTGTCAGGAAGCATTTCTTATAATGGGGCAAAGCGCAACGAAATCCCAAAAACTGCATAAAGACTGTCTGTTGTACATCACCAGGGAACAGGGATATAAACTCCAAGCCCAAAGCCTCACCCAGATACTTATATGGGTCAGACAATTTTGTCCCTGTGTATTGGTTTTTGGTAGCAGGGAGCCCACAGAGGTGGCTCCTCTGAGATGCTGCTGGAAGCTTCCCACCATATCCGGCAGAGCCAATGGCTGATGGCTCTGAAGATGGACATGGTACTAGCCAAAACTGGGCCAATGAGAGAGGTTGGTAATGCCTCTGTGATGACATATTTAAGAAGAAAATCAAAGCAAAAGTAATGGGTTTTGCTTCTAGTCAGAGAAGAGGAGGATGTGAGAACATGTGAGGGAAAACAACATGGTGACACCAAGGTCAGTGGAGAAGGAGGGTGTCTTGGTTTGAAAAGACAGGTGTCTGCTAAGGAAGGCAGGAACCTTCCTTGAAATGGAAAATGTAAACCCCCTTCCTCTGAATTATTATAATTTTTAAATTAAGAGGCTCTCAGGCAAAGATATGGGAATAGGAATAACAGTTCTCTGCTGGGAAAATTAAAAATACAAATGCAATAGTGCAAACAAAAAAGAAAATAAACCACTGACAGAGTCAGAATACGACCTGACACCCTGTGGGTCAGGGTGTTGGTAGCAGTCCAATTGAATGATGACTACAGTCCTCCTGGAGTGGCAGGTGTGGTTCTGCGGAAGCAGTGATCCTGTAGAAGGCTGTAGTTTTCCTCTGAAGGTGCAGTGGTTGTGTAGATGGGCCTGGTCTTCCTCTGGGAAGCCAGTGGAGAAGACAGCTGCTCCTCTTGGAATCCAGTAGGGAAAGACTGCTTCTGGTGTTCTAAAGCTCAGATTATATCCAGGTAGGAATGCTTGGCTCCTCCCCCTGGGTGGAGCATCTCACAAGGGGATGATGTAATTTTATCAGTCATGCAGTGAGACTCAATGGCCAGTTAGCAGAAGATATCTCCCCAGAGGGAGGATTGATTGTGGAAGAGATAAAGTAAACTGCCCAATTAACAGAAGACAACTGTCCCACCTCTAACAGATGGGAAATAGAACACACACATATCTTACAACCCAGGACAGAGGGGGAGGAGGTGCTCCAGGCACCGGAGCTGAGATTCCTCTGCAGGCTGTGGAGAAGATCATGGTGAAGCAGGCTGTTCCCCTGCAGCCCATGGACCCACAGGGAATGCAGAGATCCATCCAAAGCCCATGGGGGAGGTGCCCATGCTGAGAGGGTGGATGCCTGGAGGAGGCTGTGATCCAGTGGAAGAACAGGTGGAGAGAGATGGCCTCTTTTTACAGACTGGATCAGCCTGTCCTTGGAGGACTGCACCCCGTGAAAAGAGAGACCCATGTCACTGCAGTTTTGGGAGGACTGTGTGCCTGTGGGAGGGGCTCACATTGCAGCAGGCATGGTATGGCTGCTGCTCATGAAAGTGGACTCATGTCAGAGAAGTTCACAGAGAACTGTCTCCTATGGGAAAGGACCCCACGGTCTCAAAGGGGAAAGACTTGTCTCCCAGTGCAGCAGAAGAAAATCTTGGTGATGAACTGACCAAAACTGCCATGCTCTGTCTCCCTGCGCTGTTGGTGGGAAGGAGGGAGGGGCTGGGGAGGAGAAGGTGTTTTAAGGGCTTATTTTACTTCTCATTATCCTCCTCTGATTCTGTTAGTAATAATGTCACTTTGCAACTTAAGTAAAACCTGTTTTGCCCTTGAAATATTTCTCCCGGTCCTTATCTCACTCATAAAGTGTTCATTAATTTTTTTTTTCCCTCTTCTGCCCAGTTGTGGCAGGGGAGTGTGAGCAAGCGACTCTCGTGGGTGCCTGGCCTTGGGCCAGTGTCAAACCACAACACCCTGGTACCCATCCAATGGTTCCTATGATCTTACTCACTGGGAAAAGGTGTGTGAATGTTTACAAACCCAACAAATTACTCATCACGATGTCCATCCTGATGATATTGTTACTTGGTGTCTGGTACACTCGACTTTGCAACAATTTAAGGACTCATACCGCATGCTTGCAGATGCTCCACCTGCATTGCAGTCAGATGCTGTTGTTTTTGTTAATTAAACATCATCTGAGGAGAATGATCTGGAGAAAATGAATCCATTTGATCTCAGTCCTACTGACTCTGGACAAGAACCAGATTTATATCCTCCTCTAGCCCCAGTACGTGCTATGGCAACAGCTGCTCCTAGTGCAAAAGAAATACTACAAACAGCATGCAAAAAAGCTGCAGCAAATATTTCATGTAGCCCACCACTGTCTTGTACTTCATCCTATTCCTCTAGTGACTATGATGAGGAAACAATACCATCTACAGGACCTGAGCCAGAAAGGTTCATACAGAAATGCTGGAGGCAAGCATTGGAGGATGATATTGAATTTTTTCAAGCAATGCCTGTTGCATATCATAATCAAAACCTACATCACAAACAATTGTCATATGAGATGGCAAAGGAACTGAAGAGATTAGTGAAAGAAAATGGTTTACATTCTGTTGGGGAAGATGAAATAGGAAAACCTTATAAATATGATTGCCTGGCAAAAGATTTTGAAAATACAGACATTGAGATGAGAACTAGATTTGAAATAGCAAACCTTGACTACTGAATAACTAGAAAACAATAGTATAGCCAGGCTGAAAGCAATCCCCCTTTCTGATTAAACAATGCCCTTTACCTGCAGATAGGTCCAAGGGTCAAATGGAATGCTCTGTCTCACCCCCCAATGAATGGTTCATCCCACACCTGTGACCCTCCCCTGAAGTATCAGGTATCTGTGACCCTCCCCTGAAGTATCAGGTATCTGTGACCCTCCCCTGAAGTATCAGGTATCTGTGACCCCATTGGCCCAAGTCCTGTTCCAGCCCACCTTGAGGCCCCCTGATAAGGTGTGCCCGAGGGACTGGACGCTCTCTTGGCTCCTGTTCTCCCCCCCTCTCTCTTGGACCTTCCTCTCTTGGACCTTCCTCTCTTGGACCTTCCCCTGGGACCCTTACCTGGAACCCTTGCTCCCTCTCTCTCCCTCTCCCCCTGGGCCTGCCACGAGTTGCGCCTGGCAACTCCAAGCAGGGCCTTTCCCCCTTTTAATAAACCACATTTTCTAAGACCTGACTTCAGAGATCTCTCATCCATCCAAACCGTCCTGGAGAGCCGCACTCGTTACAACATTCCTCTTTTACTATGAATTTATTAGATGCAATTGCAGAAGCACATACTATGTTACCAGTGGATTGGAAATCTCTTTTTAAGACAATTTTGACAGGAGGACTGACGGTGGACAAAAGACTGATGCTGAAGATGGTGGTAAGCATCAGCAGTTTATTATCCCACAGTACAACTTTTTATACTTTTTCTCTATATCACACACATAACACACACTCCTTTTTGCATTATAATTGGCTAACAAACTATGTGCACACGCCTTCTACCCTTTTGCAATTGATCATAAATTTCTCTGTTTCTTGTTGTAAATGTCAACACATATCCGCATTCTACACTTCTTCTCCCTCAAAGTTGTTTACCTGTCTTGTTCAAAGACACTGCTGTAACTCATTTAGGCCGAGGCTGCCTGCAGCCTCATTCCAATTCTCCTACAGAGGACAGTACTCTGTCTGGTGGATGGAATTTGTAGATTTGGCTCAAACTTGGGCATTGAATAACAGTAATCAACAACCACCCATTAATATCACTACATCGCAACTCTCTGGCACAGATGTATACACTACTGTTTGGGCTCAATTAAGACTCCCCCTCCAAGCATGGGATCAGTCTAGTGTTATTGCCATGCGGGCACTACAAAAGGTGCCTGATAAAAAAAATTGGAGTGTGGTTTTTCTGCTGTGAGGCAAGGGCCTCAGGAACCATATATTACCTTTATCAATGAATTACAATCCACTGTTAGATGGCAAATTTATATGCAGGAAGCAGCTGATGCTGTCTTATAATATCTTGCTTATGAAAATGCTAACAATGACTGTAAAAAAAGCCCTGGACCTGATTCGTAATCATGCTGAACTTTCTGAATTTATCGAGGCATGCACTAGTATTGCCTCAGAATAATTTAAAGCAGAACAAATTGCTACTACAAAAGCCCAACAACTGCAAATTTACAGGGCACCTATTAAGTGCTTTAAATTCAAGGAGCCTGGAGATATTAGGAAGCAATGTCCAAAGGCACAAAGAGACAATAAAAAGCCCAGTAAACCTTGTCCTCGCTGCCAAAAGGGGTTTCATTGAAGCAATTAATGCCAGTCTAAATATGACAAACATGACAACCTTCTCCCACAGCCGGGAAACTCAAAGGGGTGTGCAGGGTCTGGTGCCCCCCAGTCCAATGGGACCACACTCAATTAGACACCAATACAAGCACAAGCCCTGCAAGGGGCACCTCTGGGAGTGCCAGCCTGGACGTGGCCATCAGCACTACCATAACCCTGAGTGATACCTTGATTCACCTGCTGCCCACCTCTGTGTGAGGGCCACTGTCTTTTCAAACACATGATTTACTCCTGGGTCTCTCCCCTACCCCCCGCACAGGACTACTTATATTACCAGGAATCATTGATGCCGACTATAAAGGGGAAATTAAAATCATTGCTTGGACACCTAATCCTCCCTGTACTGTGGCACAAGGGAGTCGACTGGCACAATTAATACTGCTGTCAGAAATTACCTGTTCAGCACCGATTTTGCAACAACAACGAGATGCAGGAGGATTTGGAAGCACAGGCACTCCACAAATATTTTGGTCAAAAATTATAAGGATAAACCAACCATTACTCATTTGTCAAATAGAATCCAAGTCTTTTACAGGTTTGGTCGAAATTGGAGCAGATGTTTCCATCATATCCTCAAATAACTGGCCCTCAGAGTAGCCTCTGGTACCCTCAGCTGCAATCGAAGCAGGTGTCAGATGTCAGCAGATTCCTCGGCAATCCACAAAGAAACTGAAAATCATCGGACTGCAGTGCAAGACTGCCACCTTGCAAATGTGTGTACTCCTGATCCTGGGCACTCTGTGGGGGCGAGACGTGATGATGCAATGGGGTTTGATAATTTTAACACATTTTTGATAGGGCCCATTGATGAAAAGCTGCTTCTTAAACTGACTTGGCTTTTAAATATCGCGATCTAGATATACCAATGCCCCCTGAAAAATGAGCGGCTTCAGCGAGCCCGGATCCTTGTGTAAGAACAATTGCATTTGGGTCACATAGTCCCTTCCACCAGCACATGGAATGCACCTATTTTTGTTTTTCCTAAGAAATCGGGAAAGTGGAAGCTTTTACAGGATCTCAGGGCAGTCAACACAGTCATTTCACCTATGGGGGCATTGCATCCAGGAATACCTAACCCCACAGTGATTCCAGAACATGGGGAATTAGTGATAATTGAATTAAAAGACTGCTTTTTAACAATTCCTTTGCATCCTGACAATGCACCTAAATTTGCCTTTTCTTTACATCTGTCAATCATGAAACCTCCATGGAATGATACCACTGGGTTGTGCTACCTCAGGGTATGAAAAACAATCATACTATCTGTCAATTCATCGTTTACTCAGTGATACAACCAGTATGGCAAAAATATCCATCTGCTTTGATGTATCACTACATGGATGATATTTTAATTGCTTCTGACAATTCTTCATTACTGCATGACTGTCTTGCTGCTTTAAAGGTAACCTTTGCCAGAAGAGGCTTGTGCGTAGCCACAGAAAAAATCCAAACAGAACCTCCCTGGAAATAACTTGGTTTCAAATTATTAGAGACAACAGTCACCCAACAGCCACTAACCCTAAAAGCTGACATACACACATTGAATGATTTGCAAAAGCTATTAGGCACTATTAATTGAATTCACCCTTTATTGGGAATCCCCACAGAGGGATTATCCCCCTTATTTTAATTGTTAAAAGGGGACTCAGATGTCTCTTCCCCATGGCAGTTGACAAAAACTGCCCAAAAGGCTTTAGAGATCATAAGTGATAAAATCAATAAGTCCTTTGCCACACGTTGAAACCCAGATTTGCCTTTGCGGCTGTTTGTGATTCTGCAATCTTTCCAATCCTATGCTCTTATTGGTCAATGTGATGTACAGGAACATCGTCTCTGGCTATTAGAATGGATTTTTCTGCCACACGCCTTTTCAAAAACTATAACCACTCAACTTAAGATGCATATTCAACTGCTGTCGGTGGGACAACTCCAATGCCAGAGCCTGACAGGATATGATCTGGCAGTAATACATGTCCCTATTACTGCAGCAGAATTGGAGAATCTATTCAGGGATTCACTGTTATTTCAAATTACCCTTGCAGACTATAATGGACAATTTTTTCGCATGATGCCTCAACATGCCCTGCTACAATCCTTCAAGGAACTTGCCTTTTAACAATGACAACTTCCAATGAAAACTCCAATCCCCGGTGCAAATACTGCTTTCACTGATGGATCAGGAAAGACACAGAGCTGTCACCCTGTAGAAAAATAAGGGACAGTGGGAACATTCTATAACCTTTCAACCTGGATCTAAACAATTGGTGGAACTGGCGGCCATGGTAGACACATTTAATCTTTTTTCACAGTAGCCTATTTAACATTGTTCATGATTATCTTTATGTTACAGGAATCATTAAGAGAATTGAGCATTCATTCCTGATGGAATTATCTACTAAAGGTCTTTTTGTATTATTAACCACTCTGTACAACTTTTTACTTCACAGGTCTCATGAATATTATATTCTGCACTTTAGGTCACATACCACTCTGCCTAGACCTATAGTGGAAGGTAATGAAAGGATAGATGGCCTCACCATGACAGTCGCTATACCACAAAAGTTAGGGTAGGCAAAACTTTCTCATTATTTCTACCATCAAAATGCCCAAGCATTGGCTAAACTATTTGATCTAACTTTGCCACAAGCACGGGATGTAGTGAAAACTTGCTCACAATGTCAGTAGACTCTTTGCCATAAATGTTAGGTACAGACCCATGAGGATTGAAACTTAATGACATTTGGCAAACATAAAAAACATATCAAGCTTTGGAAATTTTAAATATGTCCATGTTTCCATTGATACCTTTTCAGGATTTATAGTAGTAACAGCACACAAAGGTGAGAAATCAAGAGATGCCACCTGACACTGGCTCCATGCCTTCAGCATGATGAGAGTGCCCCAACAGATAAAAACAGATAAGGGACCTGCATATGCATCTCATAAAACACAAGAATTCTTTCACACTTTGAATATCAAGCACGTTGCAGGTATTGCCCATTCCCCAACAGAGCAAGCTGTAGTGGAAAGGGCACATGATACACTGAAAAACATGCGGCAAAAATAAAAAAGGGGAACCCAGTAGGTATGCTCCCTGAAAAGCAGCTTGACAAAGCAACCTATGTTTTTATTTTTTTTAATCTCTCCACTAGAGATTACTTAAATGCACATAAAAGGCTCCTGGGTCAGACTGCTGATGGAGAAGGAGTTTACACAGAAGTTGCATACAGAGACGTATATAGCGGTCAGTGGAAAGGTCCACTTTCACCGTTAGCTTGCGGAAGAGGTTATGGATGTTTCTTTACCTACAGGACCATATTGGCTTCTGGCAAGATACATCAAACCCAGCCAAGGATGAAAATAATAAATCTTGTTGTCTTTCTACTGCTACCCCCAATAAACCCTCATCTAATTAGCACCCTCAGAAGCCGTGTGGAGTGTCCTTGCCTGCCTGCTGCTACCAGCAAACTCACAGCCTTGGGGGGACCCCGGGGACACCCCCGGGGGGTCCCCCCCGAAACACACCGCTGCAAATGGCGCCCAACTCTTTGCTTGAGGATTGGAGACCCTGAGACCAGCACCGCCCTGCCGGGATAGCGAATAACCCTGCGGAGCACCGCCTCCAGCACCGCGGACTGGCCGCATGGAGCCGCAGCTGCGGCCCAGTCACCACCGCGCAGATGCCCTGCGAGCCCTCCACCACCAGCCAGCGCGACCCCAGTGGGCCTCGGGCCCCAGTGCGGCCCCGGTCCGCCACGACTCTGCTGCTGCACGCGCGCGCCTCGGCACCCAGAGAAGCTGCGTGGAGCGCACCTGGCCCCTGCCTGGCGGCGGCGGGGGGGGCCCCTTCAGAGCGGACGGATCGTGCAGAGTGCCGAGCCCAAGCAGCCAATGCCCTGGACCACAGCAGTGGCAAAAGCCCACCAGTTTCCATGAGTAAGCCACCAGACGATGCAGGCACAGCACCCCCCCCAAAACTGCATTTGTCAGTTCTGTGACTTCCTTCCTCAGTCTTACTCTCTCCCTCCCTTGCTGCCCCTTCTCCCTAACTTCATCCCTAACCCACCTTCCCCTAAACAAAAGCCCAAGAGTATCCAACATAGCCACGACCATGTGTCAGCCAAGATGGCTCCAGCCACATGGCATGGCACCATCTTCAGCTTTCTCTTTCCCTAAATCCCTTTCTTCCTGCTCTTTCTCCCCCGTGCTCCACCCCTTCCCTGTCTCTCATGAACAAACCCCCCTTCAGCTCTTAATTCCCACCTTCCACCTTCCAAATCCCGCAGGGTGGGAGCTGGAATTGGAGAAGAAGCTGAGAAACCAAAACCCAAAGCTAAAATGATTTTGTAATACCAGTTTTAACAGGTGTGTATATTTAGTTGAATTGCAAATTGTACTTCATGATCTCCTTTTCCTGTTATTCCAAGAGCAGGATGACACACTTCTCTGCAATCCATACCCCTTTTTTCCTTATTTTGGGTAGTTCACCGGGAGCAAACCGCTTGAGGGCGCAGGGTACCCCGAAAAGATTTTTCTTTCGCAGAGTCCCTGGCTCCCCGTAACCTCCCCAGTTCCCAATCCCTATCCACTTGTTCTAGCTGAAAAGAGCTCGTCAGCTAGAACTTTTATCCTAAAACCCTCTAACCTTTTTATCATTCTTATCCTGTACCTGCCTTCTCTCAATTTCCCTCCCGTCCCCATGAAGTATTTTTTACAATTATGCTTTTCTAGTTTAAGTGTGTGTTCATATTGCAGATTGTCTGTCCTGTTTTCAGTTTTAGAAAGCAGGGGCCTGTCAGATCACAAGGGTAGATCCAACAAGAAGCAGTTTTCAATTGTTTCTTGAATAGCGAGTGTTCAGACAGTATTAGACTGCTGGACCAGAATCGCTTTTGGGTTTATGCTGTCCTCAGTAGGTTCTGAGGGTGACTGATAACCTAAAATGGTGTCTGGGAAAGTATTTTGTGATTTTTGTGGTGAATAACCCCTACCTCCACATTCCCATGGGCCCTGGAGATCCGGGCGGGAGGGAAGAGGTGGGAGGAGGGAGCGGGAGTCTTCCCCCACGCCCTGCCTCCATCTTCCCATGGGCCCCGGAGATCCGGGCGGGAGGGGAAATGAGGGAGGGGGGGGATGACCTAAAACCGGGGGTCTTCTGGGTTAAACCGGTTGGAAGGTGAAAGCAGTGGTAAAGCTCAGATCCAAGGGTTAGAATCTGAGGCCACAAACCTGGGTAGAGTCCAGGGGGCTCCAGGTGTTTTTCTGTCCCTGAGAGGGGGAACAGAAGTCTATGCCATAGCCTGAAACTAGGGGTTGTGGTGGTCCGAAAAGCCAGTTGGAAGAAGTAAGACACCATTAGGCCAGTCACGCTGAAAAGGCCAATCCCAAAACTCTCATATGAGCTTAGTGCCAAAGGCTGAAGCCCTTTAAGCACTCGCCCATGCTTTAAATTCACTTAAAAATCTGCAATATGGACCCACATAAGCCGTTTATTACAATTAAATACTCATTTTACCTTTATACTGTGTTAGCACCCTTTCAGAACTGAACAATACCTCCCACCAAAGGCAAACAGCAAGTCAAATGGACTGTTTATAGTGTATTCAATTTATCCTCACTGCAATTGTACTTATTTTATGCTGTAAAATTGTGCAATTACTGCTTCATTTTTAAATTGTTAATTATCATAATTCTCTTCATCTTTTTTTTTTTCTAACAAAAAAGAGTGAATTTGTGGTGTTATATTTTAGTTAAATGGTATATTCTGTCTCACCCCTCAAAAATGTATGGTTTATTCCAAGCCTGTGATCCTCCCTTGAGGTATCATGTGTCTGTAATCCCATTGGCCCAATCTGTTCCGTGCCCACTTTGAATCTCCCTGTTAAGTGTGCCAGGGGGACATGTCGCTCTCTCTTCGCCGGCTCTTCTGGCTGGTGCCCGCTCAGCCCCTCTCTCCCCCTCCCCTTTCCCCCCTCACTCCCCTTTCCCCCCCCTCTCCCTCAGAAACCATGCTGCCTTCCGGAGGTAGGACCTCCAATAAACCCTCATCTAATTAGCACCCTCAGAAGCTGTGTGGAGTCTCCTTGCCTGCCTGCTGCTACCAGCGAACTCACAGCCTTGGGGGCCTCCCCGGGGACACCCCTGGGGGGTCCAACCCCCCCCTCGAAACGCACCGCTACAACTAATGACTTGTACTTCACACCCATGTGGTTTTGCTTTGGCTAATGATTTTTTTTGATAGATTATAGAAATGGTTTGTATTTTTTATCTACTGATTTTTAAATTTTCAAATAATGCATAACCTATGAAGATAGGTGTAACTATTCTGTTCTTCCATTTAAAAGAAGAGCTAAAATTTGGGTACCTGTAAATCTGACTGGGACTTGGGAAGGCCAAGATGGTGTCTCACAATTGGCTCGAATAGTCCAAGAGGAAATCCAAATGAGTAAGAAACGAGTTTGCAAATTTCTGGGTTGGTTAATCTTTGCTATTGTTTCTGCCACAATACTATTAACTGCAGCCTCTGTGGCTGTCTCTGTCTTAACTAATTTCATTTAAACTGCCCATACCATGGGTGAGGCTTTAACTGATATCACAAAAGAATTACAAACACAAGAAAACATTAATAAAGAAATAATGGCTGCATTAGACACCTTGGAAAGTGCTCTTTTATGAGTAGATGAGAGAGTTGAGGCCCAAAAAAGTTGTCTATCCTTGCATTGGGATTGGGAACATACCCATAAATCTTTAAGTATCACTCGTCTTCCATGGACTAGCACAGAACAGAATTGGGAGGCAGTTAAAAACCACCTCCAAGGGGCCTTTGATAAAACTTTACAACAGAATATACAGTCACTCCACACTCAATTAAAAGATCAACTCAGAACTTTACAAACTCTGGAGGAACAGAAGGTGTTGACATATCTGAAAAATTATCTTTCTTGGCTACATCTGAAAAACAGGTTTTCTGGGTGTTTAGGTTTGGAAAGACAGGTGTCTGCTAAGGAAGACAGGAGCCTCCCCTGAAATGGAAAAATGTTGACCCCTTCCCACCAAATTGTTATAAATTTGAAATTAAGGGGGGCTCTCAGGCAAAAATATGGGAGCAGGAATACCAGTTCTTTATTAGGGAAGAAAATAAAAAGATAAAATAAACCATGCAGTAAACCAAAACAACACTGACAGTGTCAAAATACAACCTGACACCCTGTTGGTCAGGGTGTTGGTAGTAGTCCAAATGGAATTGTGGCTGCAGTCCTCCTGGAGTGTCAGGTGTGGTTCTGTTGGAGAAGTGATCTTGTGGAAAAGGGTGTAGTCTTCCTCTGAAGAGGCAGTGGAAGAGGCAGCCGTTCCTCTGGGAAAATCTAGTGAAAAAAAAAAAAAAAAGCTGTGCTGGTGGGCCAGAATCTCAAGTCTATATGCAGGTAGGAATGCTTGGCTCCTCCCTCTGGGCGGAGAATCTCACAATGGGATGCTATAATTCTTATCAGTCATGCAGTGACACTCAATGGCCCATTATCAGCAGATGTCTTCCTGGAGGGAGGATTGATTGTGGAAGAGATAAGGAAAAAAACTGCCCACTTAACACAAGACAACTGCCATACAGATGGCATCTTGCTTTTCAATCTGGGACACTGGGATAAATTTCTTAGTTTGAGTTTTTATTGGACTGGGTTGTCTAGCTATGATATCCTTTTTAATCTTCTGTCTTGTCCTTTTTAATATAATCAGAGCTATTAAAAGCACGCAAAAACAAGTAATGGTTACCTTAATCTATGACCCCAATAAAAATGAAAGGGGGGACATGTGGAGGTACAGGAAGCCTTGCTCTGCAGAAAAACCCTGGGAAGCGCGGAAGAAAGCAGATTACACACAATCTTAAAACAGGAAAGTCATCTTGTTTCTTCAAAGCCTGCAAACCTTGAGAAAAAATTACAAACTGTCAGGCCTATGGATTTATTATAGGCCTGCAGCTGGCTTGTGTGCGAAGAACTGAACAGAGATTCTCACACTAAGAGCATATCTACTGTCTTACCTCTGCAATAAACAGATTTATTTGCTCTCAGCTTTTGAGTCTCACATTGATACACTACGAGAGAAGTAAAATTCTTCTTCACTACATTTTCAGGGGTGATGCAGGAAATGTACATAGGGTTGACAGCAGTGATGCAATACGATTGATTACAAGGCTCAACTGTCATCTTTGTTGTTAATAAGAATGCATAATGATGTGTTGAATAGATCATGGTATCAAGAGTTTTGATATGTGGCATTCATCCAGTATGCAGATGACACACAAGAATAACACAAAGCCCATATTCGTAGAGGCAGGAAGGGGAGCATTCATTGCCAATGAACTGTATGAGGGAGGAATTCACCATTGGCATCACAGATCTGTATGACAGACCCTGAGAATCCTCCATTCCTCCAACTAATGCTTCCTGAGCAGGAGCTATTCACATCAAGTCTGGCATTGTTACAGATAAAATGACCTTGTGGGCCCTGTTCTGATACTGATATATTAAGGGAGTGTATCTGAGTTGCTCAGGTTTTTCCATCCTGCATGGACACCATGAAATATGCACCAAGGATGAGACAACTTTAGGCTGACATATGGGAATATCGTTCAGAGCTATGGTGGTGTTTATAGGGTTATGTGTATGGGTGTTTGCCCTTCTTGTTGGGCCCCACAGGGGGCTCCCCTGGTGGGGGAAACCCTCCTGTAGCAGTTCTGTGCCAGGAAAGAGAGATGCACGGGACTTTTTTGGTCTTCAGCTTGTTGTTTATTGTTATCTTATCAAAAGCTTTGTCACGCTGTCTGCACCAGACTTTGCGTGCAGGAAAAGCACCTCAAAATGGCTACAAGATGTACAGTTTCAAGGTCTTTTAAAGCTGTTTCATCCAATTAACTCTTAAAATGTGATTTATTTCTACTTTTCTACCAATAACTCATCCCTTGTCTGTCCATGTAACCTAAGACTGCGGCTTTCCTTGACCAATCACCCTGTGCCACCAACATTGCAGAAAATGGAGTAGATGAAGAAGAAGAAGAAGCCCAAAATCCTCCATCTTGCTTCCTATCTACATTCATACTAAAAAATCTCAAAACCTAAATTTCTCACCCATTGACAAACTGCACTATTCTCTGTTATCTATTTCACACTCTGGTAGACTCTAGTCTATCTCAAATTCTTGGAAGCTTTCTCCATGGGCGAAGGTCAAAGTCAGTGCTTCTCTGAGGGCCAGGACCCCTCAGAGCAGACAGAGAAACATTCCCTGTGCCCTGAATTCCAACAATATGATGCATTAACCCCTGGAATTTCAATTGCTTGTAAGGTAGTCTTTTTGCCAGCATAATTTTTTATCAGATGCATGTGTAATGTGAAAGGAGTGCAAGTGCTGTCACTGTGAGTAGTTAAGCATAGGGGATAAGAGTCTGCTACAAAAGTTTGATTTCCTTCAACTGATAGTCAATCTGTCCTGTTAGTTGATGACCCAGACGGAGGGAGCTATGCCCCTCCTAGCATTTTAGAGCTGTAATTAGAAATGGGAATTTCTGCATCCCACCAGGTTACTGGACGAAACACCAGAGGGTCATAAACATAAGCCCAGTAGATTTGTGCGTTGACCCCCATAACACAAGAGCTAAACAGCAAAACGTAAAGCAAAGGTCTTACTTTCTAGTTAGCCTACACAATGGCCAGATAGGCCAAGAAGGTATTTGTGGCATTGGGTTCTGCCCCCACATGCTGCATCATTCTAGATGTCTCAACATCCAGAACCTTGAGATCGCCCCATGTCATGTTTTCATTTCTATTCCTCTTCTTCCCTGTTGAGGGGGTGGTCAGCTTCAATTTGATCATCTCCTGCACAGGATTCTGTTGGGCATCCTTCCAGCTCATGGTACGGTTTGACAGCTTTAGCTGGTATCCACAATGGACCTGCAGGGGACAGAACACATGTTAATAGATAGGCCCCATGTTAATAGATCAATGGGTCTATGCCAGATGGTTATATCAGGAAGCTGCCGATATAATACCTTAGGATGTTGCAGCCTATCTTTGGGGCTTTTAAAGTGATGTTCTGCAGTTGTAAGGGCAAAAGGGTCATTAGAATAATTTTAAAAATTTAAAGTAAAAGAAGCAAAATCCATTTCATCATGCAGTGCCACTCCATAGTTCTCCCTTTTCTGTTTGACAAGGAGATTTTTGATTGTGCAATTCATCCATTCCACAACCCCCTGAGAAGAGGGGTTGCAGGCAATTTCAAAGGAGTGGTGAATACCCCAGGTCTGTAAAAGCATAGCAACAGAATTGGATTGATAATCAGGGCCATTATTGCATTTTTCCCAACCTGGAAATGAAACTTGATATAAATTTAGGAAGAAGGTAATGTAAAGGTATATCTTTATTTGAAGGCCTTCAGAGACACTTATGGAAAGATGTCCACAAAAGCCCACCCCCCCCCCAGGGGTGAATACATTTTTATAGGTTTTAGGAAATTAGCATAATTGATAAAAAGCAACAATTAGGAGGACAAGTGGTGATGCAATTTTCCTCCAGGTCAAGCCCCTTCTCTGGAGTCCCTCCTCTTCAGCACTAGCTGTACTTTGTCCATGAAAATGTATCTCGAAGAGTTGTTCTCAACCTTAGTTCCCAGGAAGAACCAAGATAGCATAAGGGCCTTGTACCCTCCAGGGCTTGGAGCTCTGAAATTTGTTTTTTCTTTCTGCCTAGGGAAAGGCCATGGAAAAGTACTGGGAAAACTCGTCACTAATGCAATAGGCTACAGAGCTACAAATATATGTGTGAAGAATACAGGGAATATATAAAAGAAAAAAGACAAAAACCAAACAGCATCATTCCCCCCTTTTTTTAGAGACTAACAAGACTCTACCTTGTCTAGTCTCTACTCCATATTTCACTATGCTACTGGTCTACACAACCAGCCATCCCACTGGTTATTATACAGATGCCAACTATAACTACAGCTGCTATGAACACTTCTTTTATCCAGGCCCAGTTTGGTAACCATGAAGTGAGTGCACTGAAGATATTCAATGTTCAGTGAACTCCTTTCAAAGCTACCTGGTGCAGATTTTGAGTTTGCTTTCAAATTTCAACTAAGTCTTTAATAATTATTTCACTCTGATCTGCATAAGAACAACAACCAATGTTTATGATTTTGTGGCTAGTAGGAAATGAAGAGCCATTCTGTTTTGTAAAACTATACCAGACAAACCATGGACTTCTTGTAAGGCTGAAATTGCATCTGAAATTTGCTTTTCAGTATGTTCAATAGCCCTTAATATGATTAAATATTATATTTGGAATCACAGCCCCATGGGCACAGGCCTGATCTATATCTAGGGGCAAAACTTACCAGGCCAGATTCTCATATCCAATACTCCCCTGACAAGTTGTTCTTATGAAGAGCTTTTGGATACATTTTGGACTAGAGTTACATGCAAATTTTTAGGGCCAAATCTGAATCATGGTTGCCAACTGTGCAGATAAGAGGCACAAAAGAACAATTTAAATCACATCATCCTGATTTGTATCAGTCTTTGTTTTCCAGTTGTTTCGGGAACAGAGGTCTTCTCAACTCTGGAGCAGGGAATTCAGGGTTCTCTGCCAGCACCTGTGGTTTTGGTGAGGGTAGTCAGGACTTGGAATGGCCCTTTCCAGTTAGCTTGTAAGGTTACTGTCTTTCCATTTAACATAGACTCCATCTCCAGGCTGGAATAGATGGGCAGGTATGTCCAGTCTTATCTATCTGGATAACATGATGAATCTCTGGAGTTTCTGCAAAGTGGAACTTAAAAGCTGTTAAATACCTCTGCAAGTAAATTTTCCCCTCATATGAATTTCTCCCCTAATATGCATAATTTGGTATGGCCTACTATGCAGTATTTCATAAAAACTCATGTTGTCTCTCTGCCCTGGTTGCATGCAGATCCTCAGCAAAGCTATAGGCAAGACTCGAACCCATGTCATGGATGTTTCTTGACAAATTCTACTAATTTGTGTTTTGAGGGTTCTATTTGCTCAGTCAGCCTTACTACTTGTCTGGGGTGGGTAGGGAATTTATAGATCTCAAACAATTCCCAACATTTGACTAACTTCCCTGATCACTGGGGGACCAACTCCACAGGAACCCCAAACTTTTGGAATTATATGATTGAGTAAAACTTTCACCACCTCCCTTGCTGTGTTAATGCAACAGGGGTAAGCCACAGACTGTCTGCTAAAGGTGTCAACTAACACTAATACATACCTGTATCCTTTGCTTGGTAACTCAGCAGAATCTATTTGCCAAAAATCACCAGAAAAATCTCTTGCCTCATTTCTAGTACAATTTTTTTGCTCATGTTTGGGTTGTTTCTATAGCAGATTTCACTTTCTTTTTGTTACAGACTGTACAATATTCATAATTTCCCTTTTTATTACTGCTTTCTTCAGATGTTCCAAAAGGTTCTCTGTTCCCCTATGAGTGTCTTAATAACTGCGGTGGGACTACAATCTGTCCCTCTGGTATAATAGTCCATTCTCTTTCCTTGATTTCAGCCTTTGTGCCAGAAAACTGATGGTCCTTTTGATCACACTTTGGGGCAAACCTTGACAAATTGATTTCTTTCTGCGGCACCACTGTTAAGACTCCTTTTTCTGCAGCGCCTTTTACTATTTCATCAACAATATGATTCTTTAATTTGGGAGTTGTTTTCCCATTTTACTGAGCTTTGCAATGCATAAAGGATGCTTTTCTACATTCCCAAATACTCTGTAGCAGTGCATGGATCTGTTCACTGTGTTCAATTCTATTCCCTTGAATAGTTGCCAGTCCTCTTTCTTTCCAGATGACTTTGTTCAGTTTTAGATCTTTCATTGATGTAATCAGTTCAGCTCTATGTTATGATACATTTGATGGAAAGGCTTTGTCCCTGGTTACCTCGTTCATGGTTGCCACTGCATAACCTGTCATCTGTTTGCCATCTTGCATGAAACTGCTCTTGTCTGCATGCATCTCCCAGTCTGGCACATCCTTCAGGTCTAGTCTGATGGAATTGGTTTCTTCCACACTCTGCAAACAGTCATACTCAGATACATTATCAGTTAGTGTTGGGAACAGAGACATACCAGGATTGACAGCAAACATTTTCAGAATAACATTACCCTATTTTAGTAACATGGCATAGGATACATGTCATCGATGTTCACAGAACAAACTTGTGGAGGCTCAAAGGCCTACCACTGAGGCTATAGCACTTCAACCCTGGAGTGTAGCAGCCAGAGGCCCTGTGAGGCCTCCCTGGTGGTCACTTGCCTAAGATAAGAAATGCCTAGTCATGATGACTGCACCAAAGAGGCCCCTTTTCCGCATTCGGACCCTTGTTATCTCTCTGTAAGACTATAGGTCATATTCGCCCTGACCCTGGCTATTGGACAATTTCTAACACCCCTGTACCCTATATAAACCCCCATTTCTGCCCAGTTCGGCAGAGGAGCTGTCACTGAAACCCTTTGCAGGAGCTGCCAATAAAGACACCGCTGTGGAACTTCAAACAGCCTTCTTGTCTCTCTCTCTCCTGTGTCTGCCGAGGCACTTAGCGAGCAAAGAACTGAAATCACTTAAGAGCTGAATTCACCAAAGAGCTGATCTCAATTAAGAGCTGCTCGCTAAGATTGCCTGTTGCTGGGAGCTAGCCTGAGGGACCCGGACAGGTTGTGCTTATTGGCCCAGCGCTATCTAGGACACCTACGGCTGCCTGGGATCGGACGGACCCCGGGAACCCCAGGCCGCATTACTGGAGGGGCAGAAACAAGCTAGGAGAAACACCCCTCTAAAGTTAGGGTGAGAAAAGCCTCCCTCCCATGAGCCTCTGCAGGCACATGTTAATGTTTCAAGTTTCATTGGTTCTCCTAGTTGTTCCACCCCAGTTCAGCCCCGGTTCACCATATATGTATATCCCCTAAAATGTTCTCCCCTTTCTCAATCCCTATTGGCCCCAGTTTTCTGCAGTGTTCTGCCCCTGTTATCCTATTGGTTCCCCTAGTTTGCTGCCCCTCCCCTGCACCATTTTTCCCTGTTCCCATTGGTCTTTGACCCTCAGATCCACCCATTTTTTCCCATATTTAACCCTGTGCCCTGCACCCTGCTGGGTCTTTGTCCCTGGAGCCTCTTCAAAGCAATAAACAGCCTTTGGATCTCCAAACAAAGACCCATCCTTCACCTTTCTTCGTTAGCTCTTTTTTGCAAGTGTGCTCCAGGCCCCAAAAGCACGGGTCGCTCTCTAGGACTTGTTGAAGTGTGCCACTTCACAAACTTACAGTTAGCTGGATGCAACTATTGGATGCAGCAATTCTTGGCTGCTGGTTGGATGCAGCAATTCTCAGTTGCTGACTTCTCCAGTTCATCAGATCCTTTGCCAACTGATTTCTGAATATAGTTGGGTTGTTCCTTAAACCCTCAGGCAGGACTATCTTGGTGAGCTGGCTCTTTTTCCCTGTTTCAGGATTCTTCCATGTAATAGCAAAGAGTCCTTGGTCTCTTTTATTCACAGGGATGCAGTAGCAGGTATTTTTAAAATTTAATTCAGTAACCCATCCTAAACTATCTGTTATTCTCCTCCTTTTGCAAAATTCCAATGGATCCTTCTTAGGAGACTCTGGCAAAAAGAGAAACTGATAAATCACCCAGTGTTTTTCTAATTCATATTTTAAAGGCTGGAAGACAAGTCTCCTTTGTCTTACCCCACTGGCACTAATAGCTCTTTTAGTATCTTGGCTCAGTTTCCATTCTAAAGTATTTGTTGAAACAAGATTCTGTTTACTTATAACCTGTTTTAAGGGACCCTGAAATGGCTCCTTGTTTTCTTTGGACCCAGTGTTTCTCTTTTGGTTGCCTAAAAGTGCAAAGAGTGCTCATTGTCAGCTACAGGAGAGGGATGCGCAGTGCAGGCACACCCACTCAGCCCATGTCACTGCTCACAGCGGCTTTCGGGTATCAAGAAAACAAAATTCATTACTATGGAAACTGCGATAGAGTAGTTTCTGCTTACAAAGGTGACGTCAGCCTCCGTCAGCCTCCGGGCTGGCACGGGCGGAGCCCAGGGGCAGAGCCCAAGGGCAGCAGGAAAGCTGGTCTGTGACTCCACAGCGGCGGCCCCCCCCTCACCCTGGAGCAGGGGCGAAGTGTCACGGCAGTGGCCTCAGTCCCAAGCCGCTTGAGACTGCTCCCCCGCCCCATTTCCCAGCTGAAATGAACAGGGCTAATGCCTTTATTAATGTTCAGCTCTTTATTAAAAAGATCAGCTGGGCAGGGGGCCCGAACGGAGCTCGTGCCCGCTGTTGTAGCTTTCCCAGGTGGCCGAAAGGAAGGAGGCGTGCAGAGTCTGTCACTGAAGTCCAGAGCAGCAGCTGTCCCTTCTTCTTCCCTGTGGCACAACCGATGGTCAAAGGGTGAGGAGGCGTGGCGTGCAGAGTCTGTTGCTGAATTCCGGAACAACAGCTGTCCCCGCTCCTTCTCTGGTGGCAGCACCAGGGCTCTCTGTCTTTCCATCTTCCCCTTTTCCCAGCCTACTCTAGTCAAGTGCTTTTTAGGTGATGGTGATGGATAAAAGTCAATCAGGGGATGGTGATTCCTTCTTCCTCAGCTAGTGCATTTGTCTAGGCCCCTCTACTGTGTTTAGTTCTTGATTTAGGGGTGTCTTTATCCCCTAAAAATACTCCCATGATCCCAAAGGTTTCTTATTTGCATTTTAGTCCCAGAATGGCAGCGTGGGGGGGGGGTGGGGGTGGGGGGTGGGATGCTCGTCATCTCCAGGTAGTTTAGAGAAAACAAACAGATCAATTAGCTAATTAACATTTCAATATCGGTACTTGGCTAGAGTTAGTAGTTGTTTCAGTGTCGCCATGGGAACTAGAAAGGCCCTGCCCAGGACTATCAGGAACTTTGTTCATTACAAATCCCTCCTCTATTTCTTTGATTGGGCTTAAGCCTGCATCAACTTTGGCTTTTGATGGCTAACTTCTTTTGGCGGTGTATGCTTTTACCTATGTCTGATGGTAATTCTCCTTACTGTTTAGAAACTAAGTAAGACTTAATATTGTAATTAAAATTTTTCAGTTAACTCACTCTTTTGGCTAAGGGACACTTATTAAACAATTGCAAAGTACTTTACTATGGCACTTTTAACTCAGAAACAGTTATTAATACTTTACTGTATATCGGTCTCTAGCAAGTCTTCTTTAAAGTTAAGTCCTCTGGTTTCCTAATTACTGTCCATGCACAAGAAGAGGCAGGTGACAGTGTTGGGTCTGGTCTGGCGTCCGGGGGTGGCACTGGTCCTTTGACTCTGGTGACATGGGTCCAGCCTTTTTCTTGGGTTCGCACCACAGTGTGTGTGGTGAGTAGTACCTGGAAAGGTCCTTCGAATTTGGGGGTTAATGGAGTGGTGGTGTTCCAGGATTTTATCAACACCCAATCCCCGGGACTGATGTTGTGGGCATTGGTGACCAGAGAGGAAGTTTGGGGGAGGCACCCCTTCTTTCTGAGGCCTTCTAGGGATTTTCCTATGACCTCTAAATACTTCTCAGTTGCTGCCTCCCCTTCCAGATAATCTGCTGTACTGAAAGGGGCGATTAAAAAAGGGAGCCCGAACATCATTTTATAGGGAGAGACCCCTATACCGGATCGAGGTCTGGTTCTGATGCGCAAGAGAGCGAGAGGTAAACACCCGAGCCAATTCATCTTTGTCTCTTCAATTACTTTAGTTAACATATTTTTAAGAGTTCTATACATCCTTTCCACTCTTCCAGAGCTTTGAGGATGCCATGGGGTGTGCAATCTCCACCTTATCCCCAGGGCTTTTGTTACTTGATGTAAAGTTTGAGCGACAAAATGTGGACCTCGGTCCGAGTCAATGTTATAGACTAGCTTGTATCGTGGTATGATGTTTTCTAAGATTATTCTTGCAACTTCCTACGCGGTCTCTTTTCTGGTTGGGAAAGCCTCCACCCAGTGAGTGAGATGATCTACGATCACTAGTAAATGTTTGTACCTCTGCACAGAGGGCATTTCAGTGAAATCTACTTGCATGTTTTGGAAAGGTCTCAAAGCAAGTTTTCCTCCCCCATGTGCTGTTTTTCTCATTACCTTTTGGTCAGTTTTCAGGCAAATCGCACACCCTCTTGTGACCGTCTTTGCCAGATCATATACTCCAAGACATAAATTTTCCCATAAAAAGTGGTCGCACAAACCTTGGATTCCCCAGTGGGTCAATTCATGTAGCTCTACTAGCACTGTTCGAGCTAGGGCTTTATTTAGGAACTTACACCCATCAGGATTTAACCATTCTCCTTGTTCCCCTTGATGTAATTCTAGTTCCTTTATTATTTTTAATTCCCTTTCACTGAACCTTGGCTCTTCTTCTTTTCTTTCTCTACTTGGTCCTACTTCTATTTTAAAAGCTTTTACTGGATTTCTTGAGTCTAAGGCTGCTTCTTTGGATATTTGATCTGCAAATCGGTTTCCCTTTCCTTCACGGGTGTGTCCTTTCTGATGTCCCTTTATATGCACGACAGCTATCTCTGCGGGCTTTTGTAAGGATTCTAATACTAGTTTTATCAGTTTCTCATGTACCAGGTTCTTCCCTTTGGAGTTTAGGTAGCCACGCTCCTCCCAAATTTTTCCGAAGGTATGGATGATCCCAAACGCATATTGCAACTCTGTGTAAATAGTTCCTTGGTCTCCCTCTAACAGGTCTAATCCTCTTTTCAAAGCATAGACTTCACAACATTGGGCTGACCAGTTCGAGGGCAGTTTCCCTTTTTCCGCGACTTTCATGTCTTCCCCATCTATGACAGCATATCCTGAGGCTCTTTTCCCTCCCACTGCTCTTGAGGACCCATCTATAAAAAGGGATCTCCCGTATGGCAAGGGTACATCTTCTAAATCCTCTCTCACTTTGGTCTGTAGATTTATGAGTTCAACACAATCATGTTCTAGATCAGCCAGGGGTTCTCCGGCAAGAAATTGTGCAGGGTTTAAACATTTGGAGGTGACTAACTCTAAGTCACCTGTGTTCATTAAGATGATCTCATACCTCAATATTCTAGAGTCAGTCAACCACTGCTGAGCCTTTTGGCTTAGCACTGTTTTGAGATCGTGGGGGGTGTGAACTTTAATTTTCCCTTGCAGGGTCAGCTTTTGGGCTTCTTCTATCAGGATGGCTGCTGGTGCGATTACTTGCAGGCAAGTTGGCCATCCTCTGGCTACTGGGTCTGGTAGTTTTGAGAGGTAGGCTATTGGCTTTTTATTTCTTCCCCATTCCTGAGTTAATACCCCATATGCAATTCCTCCTTCTGTGCTCACAAACAGGTTAAAGTCTTTCTTAAGGTCAGGCAGACTTAGAACAGGTGCCGAGGATAGTTTATCTTTCAAACCTCGTAGCTGTTCCTCACCCTCTTCTGTCCACTTTACAGGCTCAGAGTCTACTAATTTATCATAAAAGAACTTCACACTTTTGGTATATTGATCTAACCACAGTTTACAATAACCAAACAGGCCTAGTAGCTTCCGTACATCTCTCTTGGTCTTGGGAGCTGGGATAGACAGGATACCTGAGATTCTCTCAGGACTTAGTTTCTTATACCCTTCTCCAATTATGTGACCTAGGTAGGTCACTTCAGATTCTACAAATTGTAGTTTTTCTTGGGATACTTTTAGGCCGTTTTCTCCCAGGAAATTTAGGAGTCGAACACTGGTGGTTTTGACCTGGTGTCGCTCTTCTCCAGATACTAATAAGTCATCTATGTACTGTAAAATCTGAACGTTTTCCTCAAGAGTGAACTGCCCTAATAGTTCCTCTAGTGCTTGCCCAAAGAGGTTTGGGGATTCTGTAAACCCATGTGGAGGCGTGTCCACCTTAGCTGTTGCTTTCTCCTTCTGTCAGGATCTTCCCACTCAAATGCAAACCAGTCACAACATTCTTCTGCCAGCGGGCATGCCCGGAAGGCATTTTTCAAATCTATAACTGTGAACCAGGCATGCTCCCTTGGAATTTGGCTTAAAAGGGTATAGGGGTTGGATACCACAGGGTGTCTGGTAACAGTCTTCTTGCTTACTTCTCTTAAGTCTTGAACTAGCCTGTATTTCCCTTCTGCTTTTCTTACGGCTAGTATAGGGGTGTTATGGGGGGATATGCATGATTCTAGAATACCTTGCTCAAATAGTCATTCGATCACTGGGGCTAATCCTCTTTTGCCTTCAGGGGATATTGGGTATTGCTTGACTTGAATAGGGGGTGTATATTTTTGCATTTCTATTTTTATTGGCGTGATGTTCAAGTATCCACACTTACTTTCTTCTGCCCATACTCTGGGGTCTATTTCCACTATGTCTCTCTGGGTCAGCCTCATGACCTGGACTACCATCCTCTCATCTCTTGGAATGATCCCTACCCCCAATTGAACTTGCAAGTCTCTTCCCAAGAGGTTACTCCCTTAATTTGGCAGATAGATAAAGTCCGCCAAACATTGACTGGAATTCCCCGTGATTTCTATATTCTCAACTATAGATGCTTTAAATGGTCTTCCCTCTGCCCCTAGAACCTCACAGACCTTCCTCCCAATGGTGACTCCTACTGGTAATTTGTTTATACTGGACTTATCTGCCCCTGTGTCAACTAAGAACTCAAATTCTTCATAGTGGGGACCTACCTCAAAGTTTACCAAGGGCTCTTCTGGATGGTTCATTGGATCCCCTATCTTATAGAGCCCCTGACACCCCTAGTCGTCTCCCCTTGAAATCTCTTCTAAGACTTCTTGTTCTTTATGCATTGTCTTATCAAACTGAAACTTCTGATAATTCCTTTTAGGGTGTCTTATCTCACCACAGTAATAGCACCTCCTGTTGCTTTGTGAAGCCTCAGGTTTCCTGAACTTATTTAGGTTCTTATTTGCTCCATATGATGGTGCTGGTTGGTCTCTACTTTTTTTTAGGTAATGGCCCTGGTCTATTCTCACTTGGCTTAGGCGGCAGTGCTGGTGATCTGTCTGCTCTTATACTTTCTTGAGCAACTGTGACCATAATTATAGCCTTAGTTTTGGCTTTTTCTTCTTCCCTCCTTAAATACACTCTTAGGGCTTCTTTGAGCAACTCATTCATGTTCTTTTCTTGACAGTCCTCCATCTTTTCTAGCTTCCGTCTAATATCGGGCCAGGATTTGGTGACAAACTGGACCTTCAAGAGGACTTGACCCTCTGGACTGTCTGGGTCTATATTTGAATATAACTGGAAATTTTGTTTTAGTCGGTTAAGCCAAATTGCTGGGGTTTCATCCTTCTCCTGAGTACTGTCAAAGGCCAATTTCGTGTTGCTTCCCCTAGGGATAGACTCTTTGATCCCTCTAATCATGAGGGACCTCTAGTCTCTCATGTTTTGCCTTCCTTCTCCCTGGTTGGGATTCCAGTTGGGGTCTACGAAGGGTATCTTTTGGTCCCCTGGGGGCCCCAATCTATTTTCTCTTTCCCATATTCTCACCCTTGCTGTTCGAATCATCTGGACCTCTTCTGGGGAGAACAGAATGCTTAGAATAGAGCTCAGCTCTCCCCAGGTATAAATATTTGTCCCTAGAAATTGGCCCAACTGGTTAGATATTCCAACGGGGTCTTCTACTACATTTCCTAGCTCTTTCTTAAATCCCCGGACTTCGGAAGCTGTCAAAGGTGCATCTACAAACCCAACTCCTCCTGCTGCTCCACCCATAGGAACTTCCCTAAGGGGAAAGAGCCTTTCTACCCTTGGTGCTTTGGATCGGGTGTTGCAATATGGCCCTTATTCTAAGACACCAGGTAGGGAGATAGTAGTGGGGACAGATGCTTGCTGGGGGCTAGGGGGCATGTTAGGTGGTGAACTAACACTGGGCAAGGATGGCCTCAGCTCCCAAGTGGGAAGAGGCAAGGAAACTTCAGTTGGAGAAGGGGAAGAGGGAGTTGGGGGGATGGTTGGAATAGAGGTGGGAAAACTGGGGAAAGGAATAATAGGAAGGGCCGAAGGATTAACTGGGAAACTGTTGGAGAGGTAACAAGAGTAGAAGGGAGTAGGTAATCGAGGGGGTCCCATTTTCGTTTCCTAGTCTCTTCTTCTCCATTCTCTTTGTCTCCTTCTCTATTTCTTTGTAACTTGCATATTCTCACAGTCTCATTATTTATAGAATTTTCCAGCCAGCAAGCTGCATAAGATAGTTGTTCTACATCAAGGTCCTCTCGGGTTTGTAGGTGTTGGTTTAACTGATTACACATCCACTGATCTCGGGTTCCATACCATGGCCACTCTCCCTGCAGTTCTAACTTCGGCCATCCTTCTATACTGTAATGTATCATCTTACTTTTGTCTAGACCCTTTGTGGTCTCCCAAGAATCCCACTGGTCAAACAGCTGGCCCAAGTGGCTGTTAGGGGGAATTCTCCTTGCTTTCTCTTTGGAAGGATGTGCTTCTTTACTACAACCTCTTCCCATTTTCAGGCCTCAAAAAAAAAAAAAAAAGAAAAAAAAATATACTATAAATGGACCCTCTATTTAAAATGAAATACACAGACAGGGAATTAAAGCTCATCTGGTCCTTTCCCACAACATAGTATTTTGAATCTCTTGACTGAACCAAATCTCTTTTAACTAAACTCCCACTCTTGGTACTACCCTCTTGACACTTTGCATTGTCTCGTGGCTAGGACAATCGCTAGTCACACTCACATATATTGTCTTTTTTCTCTTACTCTTCAGTCTAAGTTTTGGACTTCCTCCTGGACTTTTTAGGGTTGGACCCCTGCTTAGTCTTGCTAAACGCTTACCTGGCCTTCTGCCCAACCTTCTTACTAGGCTCGGGAAGCTTGGTCTCCCTGGCGAGGAAAGGTCGAACGTCCTGCCGAGCCTTACACTCGAACTTCAGCCAAGCCACCCTTGCCCAACCCTACTAAGCTTGGGAAGCTTGGTCTCCATGCCAAGGTAAGGTCGAACATCCTGCCGAGCTTTACACTAGAACTCCGGCCAGGCATCCCTGCCTGCCTCTCCTACTAGGCATGGGAAGTATGGACTCCCTGCCGAGACGTAAGGTCGAATGTCCTGCTGAGCCTTACACTCGGATTCCGTCCAAGACCACTTGCCTGACTATACTAGGCTTGGGAAGCTTTGCCTCACACTCGAACTTCAGCCATGCCCACTTGCCTGACTCTTTTACTGGGCTTGGGAATCTTGGTCTGCTTGCTGAGGTAAGGTCGAAAGTCCTGCTGGGCCTTACAGTCAAACTCCGGCCATGCCCCCTTGCCTGACTCTCCTACTAGGCTTGGGAAGCTTGGTCCTCCTGCCGAGGTAAGGTCAAACGCCTTGCCGAGCCGTACACTCAAACTCCAGCCAAACCCCCTTGCCTGACTCCTCTAGGCTTAGGGAGGTTGGTGTCCTTGCCAAGGTAATTCTAACATCCTTCCGAGTCTTACACTTGAACGCCGGCAAAATTCCCTTCCCAGACTCTACTAGGTGCAGGAATCTTGGTATCCCTGCTGAGGTAAAGCCGAACGTCCTTCTGAGCCTTACACTCGAACTCTGGGCAAAGTCCCACGCCGGATTTTCCTGCCAGGCTTGGGAATCTTGGGCTTCCTGCCAAGACAAGGTCTAATGTCCTGCCGAGCCTTACACTCAAACTCTGGCCATGCCTCCTTGCGTGACTCTACAAGGCTTTGGAAGCTTGGTCTCTCTGCCGAGGTAAGGTTGAACATCCTCCGAGCTTCGCACTCATATTCCGGCCAAGCTCCCTTGCCTGACTCTCCTTCTCGGCTTGGGAAGCTTGGCCTCCTTGCCGAGATAAGGTCTAACGTCCTGCCGTGCCCCACACTTGAAGTCAGGCCAAGCCCCCTTGCCTGACTTTCCTACTAAGCTTGGGCAGCTTGGTCTCCCTTCTGAAGTAAGGTCTAACGTCCTCTTGAGGCTTACACTTGAATTTTGGCCAGGCCCCCATGCCAGATTCTACTAGGCTTTGGAAGCTTGGTCTCCCTGCCGAGGTAAGGTCGAACGTCCTGAGGAGCCTCACACTCGAACTCCAGCCAAGTCCCCTTGCCTGACTCTTTTACGAGGCTTGGAAATCTTAGTCTCCCAACCAAGGTAAGGTCGAAGGTCCTGCCGAGCCTTACACTTCAGCTCCAATTAAGCCCCCTTTCCTGACTCTCCTACTATGCTTGGGAAGCTTGGTCTCCCTGCCGAGGCGAGGACAATGGTCCTGCCGAACCTTACACTCGAACTCCAGCCAAGCCCCCTTTCCTGACACTTTTACTATGCTTGGGAAGCTAGATCTTCCTGCCGAGGTAAGTTCGAACATCGTGCCGAGCCTTACACTCGAACTCCGGCCACGCCCGTGCACCTGTCTCTTTTACTAGATATTGGAATCATGGTCTCCCTGCCGAGGTAAGGTCAAACATCCTTTTGAGCCTCACACTCGAACTTAAGCCAAGCCCACATTCCTGAGCCTAAGGTTAGGCTTGGGAAGCTTGGTCTCCCTGCTGAGGCAAGGTCTAACGTCCTACTGAGCCTTACTTTTAAACTCCGGCTTTGCCCCCTTGCCTGACTTTCCTTCAAGGCTTGGGAAACTTGGTCTCCCTGCCAAGGAAAGGTCGAACGCCCTGCCGAGCCTTACACTCAAACACAGGAGAAGCCCCTTTGCCTGACTCTTTTACAAGGCTTAGGAAGCTTGGTCTCCCTGCCGAGATAAGGTCGAACACCGTGCCGAGCCGTACACACGAACTCCAGCCAAGCCCCCTCACCTGACTCACCTATTAGGCTTATGAAGCATGGTTTCTCTGCCGAGGTAAGGTCCAACATCCTGTCGAGCCTTACACTCAAACTCCGGCCAAACCCCCTTGCCAGACTGTACTAGGCGTAGGAAGCTTGGTCCCCCTGCCGAGGTAAGCTCGAACGTCCTGCCGAGCCTTACACTCGAACTCCGGCTAAGCCCCCTTGCCAGACTCTACCAGGCGCAGGAATCTTGGTCTCCCTGCTGAGGGAAGATCGGACGTCCTGCCCAGCCTTACGCTTGAACTTCGGCCAAGCCCCCTTGCCTGACTCTCCTACTAGGCATGGGGAGCTTGGTCTCCCATCCGAGGTACAGTCGAATGTCCTGCCGAGCCTTACACTAGAACTCCGGCCAAGCCCCCTCACCTGACTCGCCTATTAGGCTTACGAAGCTTGGTTACTCTGCCGAGGTAATGTCGAACGTCCTGCCGACACTTACACTCAAACTCCGGCCAAGACCCTTGCCTGACTCTCCTGCTAGGCATGGGAAGCTTGGTCTCCCAGCCGAGGAAAGGTCGAATGTCCTGCTGCGTCTTACACTCGGATTCCTTCCAAGCCCCCTTGCCTGAAACTTTTACTATGCGTGCGAAGCTAGGTCTTCCTGCCGAGGTAAGTTCGAACGTCGCGCCGAGCCTTACACTCGAACTCCGGCCAAGCCCCTGCACCAGTCTCTTTGACTAGGTATTGGAATCATGGTCTCCCTGCTGAGGAAAGGTCAAACATCCTTTCGAGCCTCACACTCGAACTTCAGCCAAGCCCGCTTTTCTGACTCTAAGACTAGGCTTGGGAAGCTTGGTCTCCCTGCCGAGGCAAGGTCTAATGTCCTACCGAGCATTACACTCGAGCTTCGGCCAAGCCCCCTTGCCTGACTCTCCTACTAGGCTTGGGAAGCTTGGTCTCCCTGTCGAGGCAAAGGTCAAATGTCTTGCCGAGCCTTACACTCAAACTCCGGCCAAGCCCCCTTACCTGACTCTTTTACTAGGTATTGGAAGCTTGGTCTTCATGCCGAGGTAAGGTCGAACGTCCTACCGAGCATTACACTCGAACTTCAGCCAAGCCCCCTTGCCTGACTTTCCTACTAGGTTTTAGGAAGCTTGGTCTCACTGCCGAGGTAAGGTCGAATGTCCTGCCGAGCCGTACACTGGAACTCTAGCCAAGCCTCCTTGCCTGACTCACCTATTAGGCTTAAAAAGCTTGGTGTCCCTGCTGAGGTAAGGTCGAAAGCCTTGCCAAGCCTTTCACTCGAACTCTGGCCAGGCCACCCTTCCCTAACCCTACTAGGTTTGGGAATCTTGGTCTCCCTACCAAGGTACGGTGGAATGTTCTGCCAAACCTTGCACTCAAATGCCGGCCAAGCCCACTTTCCTGCCTCTCCTACTAGGCTTCGGAAGCTATTTCTTACTGCCGAGGTAAGGTCAAATGTCCTGCCGATCCTCACACTCAAATGCTGGCCAAGTCCGCTTACCAGACTCCACAAGTCTTTGGAAACTTCATCTCCATTCCGAGGTAAGGTCAAACGTCTTGCCAAGCCTTACGCTCTTACTCAGGCCAAGCCCCCTTGCCACACTCTAAAGGCTTTAGAAGCTTTGTCTCCTTTCGGAGGTGAGGTCGAACGTCTGGCCAAGCCTAACACTCAAACTCAGGCCAAGCCCCCTTTCCTGACTCTCCTACTAGGCTTGGGAAGCGTGGTCTCCCTGCCGAAGTAAGGTCAAACGTCCTGCCGAGCCTTACAATGGAAATCTGGCCAAGCCTACTTGCCTGACTCACCTATTAGGCTTAAGAAGCTTGGTGTCCCCGCCAAGGTAAGGTCGAACGTCCTGCTGAGCCTTACACTCCAACGCCTGCCAAGACCTCTTTCCTGACTCTTCTACGAGGCTTCCGAAGCTTTTTCTTCCAGCCTAGGTAAGGTCGAACATTCTGCTGAGCCTTACACTCGAGCTCCAGCCAAGCCCCCTTGCCTGACTCACCTACTAGGCTTGGGAAGCTTGGTCTCAATGCCGAGGTAAGGTCGAACGTCTTGCCGAGCTTTACACTTAAACTCCAGCTAAGCCCCCTTTCCCGACTCTACTAGACTTGGGAAGCTTGGTCTCCCTCCTGAGGTAAGGTCGAATGTCCTGCCGAGCCTTACACACAAACTCTGGCCAAGCCCCCTTGCATGACTCTCCTTCATGGCTTGGGAAGCTTGGTCTCAATGCCGAGGTAAGGTCGAACGTCTTGCCGAGCCTTACACTCTTACTCTGGCCAGGCCACTCTTCCCTAACCCTTCTAGGTTTTGGAAGTTTGGTCACCCTGCCAAGGTAATTTCAAATGTCATGCTGAGCCTTACACTTTAACTCCAGCCAAGCCCCCTTGCCTACTTTCCTACTAGGCTTGGGAAGCTTAGTCTCCCTTCTGAGGTAAGGTCAAGCGTCCTGCCGAGCCTTACACTAGAACTCTGGCCAAGCCTCCTTGCCTGACTCACCTATTAGGCTTAAGAAGCTTTGTCTCCCTGCCGAGGTAAGGTCGAAGGTCCTGCCGAGCCTTACAGTCAAACTCTGGCCAAGCCCACTTGCCTGACACAATTATGCTTACAAACCTTGGTCTCTCTGCCAAGGTAGGGTCGAAAGCCTTGCCAAGCCTTACACTCAAACTCCGGCCAGGCCACCGTTCCCTAACCCTACTAGGTTTGGGAATCTTGGTCTCCCTGCCGAGGCAAGGTCGAACGTCTTGCAGAGCCTAACACTCGAACTCCATGCAAGCCCCTTTGCCTGACTTTCCTAGTATGCTTGGGAAGCTTGGTCTCCCTGCCGAGGTAAGGTCGAATGTCCTGCCAAGCCGTACACTCGAACTCGGGCCAAGGCCCCTTTCCAGTCTGTACTAGGCTCAGGAAGCCTGGTGTCCCAGCTGAGCTAAGGTCGAATGTCTTGCCAAGAGCTACACTCGAACTCTGACCAGGCCACCATTCCCTAACCCGACCAGGTTTGGAAATCTTGGTCTCCCTCTGAGGTTAGGTCGAACATCCGGCCGTGCCTCACACTCAAGCTCCGGCCAAGCCCCCTTGCCAGGCTCTACTAGGCTTCAGAAGCTTGGTCTCCCTGCCGAAGTGAGGTCAAACATCTTGCCGAGTCTTACACTGGAACTCTGACCAAGCCTCCTTGCCTGACTCCCCTGTTAGGCCTAAGAAGCTTGGTCTCCCTGCCGAGGTAAGTTTGAAAGCTTTTCCGAGCCTTACACTCTTACTCCGGCCAGGCCACACTTCCCTAACCTTTCTAGGTTTGGGAATCTTGCTCTCCCTTTGAGGTAAGGTCGAACGTCCTGCGGAGCATTACACTCGAACTCCAGCCAAGCCCCCTTGCCTGATTTTCCTACTAGGCTTGGAAAGGTTGGTCTCCCTTCCGAGGTAAATTCAAATGTCTTGCCGAGCCTTACACTCAAACGCCGGCCAAGCCCTCTTTCCTGACTCTTCTACTAGGCTTCGGAAGCTTTTTCTTCCTGCCTAGGTAAGGTCGAACATCCTGCCGAGCCTCCCACTCGTACTCTTGCCAAGCCCCCTTTCCAGACTCTACTAGGCTTGGGAAACTTGGTCACCCTGCCGAGGCAAGGTCAAACATCCTGCCGAGCCTTACACTCGAACTCTGGCCAAGCCCCCTTGCCTGACTCTCCTACTAGGTTTGGGAATCTTGGTCTCCCTCCGAGGTAAGGTCGAACTGTTGCGGTGTGTCTCCTCCCTCCCAAAGGTAAAGTCCTCTCTCCTGTCCCCCCACCCCCAGTCCCAGGAGCCCTGGCTGTGAGACAAGGTGTCGAATGATTGGTAGATTCAAAAGATACTCCCTGCCCCCTGTGGCCATTGGTCATCTCAGGTGTCTCTTCTCCCCCTGGGACCCCTCCCCCTCACCTGGTTGGTGGCTACCTGTCCCTGCCCCTCCCCCTACCCCCGAGTTAAAAGGACACTCCAGCCACATGGCGAGCCCTTCTGTTGGAGCTGTGACGGGATTCAGAACTTTGTAGCTGGAATAAACACTCTGGATTGAACCCTCTGGCAGAAGTGACTCCTTCCTTCACCATCGCCTAAAGTCTCTCCACTGAGGAATACCGTCCGCTGGGGCTTCTGTCAAGCTTGCAGCCGCCTGCAGCCTCTGGGTGAGCCTAACGGCGTCGCTGGGGTAAAACCACCCCAGCTGCCACCTTTTGGACTCAGCAGCAGGACAAGTCCGAGCAGGTCTCTGTCGGAATATTTGGAACACCAATATTTGGCACCCAAAGTGGGGCAAATTCGGCCCTGCGACCAGACGGAGACCCATCTGACCTTCACAAGACCACGGAGAGACTTTCTTGGCAGCTTGGCGTCCACTGGCGGAGCTTTGAACTCTTAGCTCACCAGCAGAACCGGGGGATTTATCCTGAGTTCAGTTTCGTGGACGTTTTGCACCTCTGGGAAGAAAAGCTCCTTTCTGGTGAGCCAGTCTTCTCAGAGGAGGACAGGGTAGCTTCCCCAGCCCCGGGAGGTCCTTTTCAGGTGAAGAGAAAACTCAGACAGACCAAGGAGCCTTTCGCACTGATTGGGTGAGTATTTCCACTCCACGGGGGGGTGGGAAGCTCAAAGGGACATCCCTGGGGAGGGATCCCGTCTTTTTCGCCCTTATTAGGGCAGGTTTAGGCTGCGCGGCCCCGTGGGATCGGGAACGGGAGCACGTGTGGCTCGGCTCAGTACGGCTCGGCTTTGCCGTTTTTAAAAGCCGAGGGAGGCTTTGCTGACGTGGCACAGAGGAGCGGCGGGCTCCGCCCGTGCCTCTCTCGGCGCAAGTCTCAGCGCGGGGGGAGCGCGGGGGGTCCGCGCGGCGCGGCGCCGGGTTGCGGCAGCGCGGGGGGAGCAGCAGCGGCATCTGGGAGGCTGCGGCTCGCATTTCTACCACGTTCCGAGGCGCGGCGGGCGGCGGCGGCTCCCGGGGATGGGGGGGGCGCGGGCGGCGGGGGGACAGCGGCTTTAAGCTTCCTCGCTGCGTGCGCGCGGCGCGGCTCAGCCACATGACGCATGGGAGTCAGCAGGAGCTGCCGGCGGCACTTTTAAAGCTCGCAGAGGCTGCTGCTTTGTGCAAGGCTGAAAGCCAGGAGTGTTTTCGCTTCCTGACTGCAGTTTTTTGGAATTCGGTTGCGATTTTGGCTTTGTTTTAGGTCAGCAGGGGTTGTGTAGTGCCTGTAACATCTAAGATGGGGGCCAAACTTAGTACCACACAAAAAGGAGTTTATTATGAGATTTTAGGAATTTTAGCCGGTGGAAATGTGTCCTTTTCTAGGGGAAAATTGAAGCAGTTTATACGGTGGCTTTTTCTCCACTTCCCACAAGTCTCACCCGAGGATGTCCGCAGCACCCAGTTCTGGGACACTGTTGGACACAAATTGGTAAAAATTGGAAAGTCTGGAAATACTTCTACTGCTAAATTTGTGTTTGGGAGTTTGCAAATTCGATCTGCTTTGCACAAACAAAGGGAAGTGAAGGAAAAGCCAAACAGCAAGGACTGTGCCTCTGCTCTCCCTGTTCCGCCTCACCCCAATTCCCAACCTTGTACCCCAAAACTTGGTATTTTAAAGGGAGCAGAATCTGCTCATGCCCAGGAAGCTGGTCTCCCTGAGCACTTTAAAATGTCCGAGATCCCCTATCCACAAGGTTCTTTCCAGACCGAGTGGAATTCTCCCCCAACCCTTGTCTCCCCAGCTCAGAAACCCCGAGCACGTGTTGGTTTTTCAGAGAGCAGTGATTTCAAAGATGGCTCCCAGTCACCACAGAGCCCACAAAATGGCGGATGCCACATGGCAGCATCTCCCACCTGGTCTTCTCCTTCCCATGATCCCCCTTAGCATCCCAAAAATCCTTTCTTACCTATCACCCCTCCTAATCCTCGTGATACCTTCCCTCCCCCCACCCTGTCTGTCACTCCCACAGCGCCGCCCCCATACCCTCCCCAGGCGGCGTCTACCAACATGATGTCACCAGGCGTCCCCGCCCCTTGCCAACCCCCTGTCCCCGCCCCTCGTTCCCACGGTCTCCCTGCCCCCTCCCCGGGTTCCCACGGTGGGAACACGCCCACTGCTTGTCCATATACCCCCACATATGATCCCAATGCTTGCAATTTAAAGTATAGGGAACAAGGAACCGCAGACCCAATACAGGGTCCCATTTTCTCACTCGCTCCTGTTACATATCAGCATGCAGGGCAAGGGGGAGAAGCCACAACTGCTAATTGGAGAAATTTTGCCCAACAAATAATAAAGGAAATTTGCAAAATTCATAACCAATAAGGCCCACACAGCCCATACTTCCGTGGCCTTTTAAATGCTGAGTTGAGCAGAGCTGTAGTAGAGCCACATGATTTAACACAGCTTTTCGCATGTCTCATGACCACTACAGAATTCAAATTATGGGAAATAACATGGAAACAATTGCTGAAAGAGGCTCTCCCAGCCTTGCATGCTGACCCAAAAACAGCGAGAGATGTCAGTGGTCTCCCAATTACCATTGAGCATCTGTCTGGTGAGGGTCAATGGTCGTTGGCCCCAGTCCAAGCTGCAGCAATCCCTGTAGAAGTGCTTGAGAGAGTCAAAGAAGCAGCTGAAAAAGCCTTCTTTACTCTTCAACCTGATGGGCCTCTAGAGCTCTATAGTAAGATCAAACAGCTACCATCAGATCCTTTCTCGAAATTTGTAGAAAGATTGACCAGAGCGATTGAAGTCCAAGTTAGGAAAGAGAATGCAAGGGAAGAAGTTTTAGACGAAATGGCATTGGCAAATGCCAATGAACAATGTCGAGCTGCGATTTTAAGCTTACCTCTAGACCCCTCCCCCCCCCCACTCTAAAGGATATGCTTCTAGTCTGTAACAAGAACGTGCCTCTGATGAGTGTGGCTCTGGACACCAGACCAAAGCTGCTGCCAAGACCACCACAGAGAGTCGCCGTTGCCAGCCCTGCACCCGTTCCATCAGCACAGCGGCACACTGGGCAGCAGCGAAGACCAGCAATGGTTGACCCCACAAAGCCATGCATGCTTTGTAGGAACCTTGGGCACTGGGCTCACCAGTGTCCCCTGAAAAGACAATTTGATGAATTTGTAAATAGCAGGGAAAGAGAACTACAAGCTCTCCCAGAGGGTCAACAACACAAAAACTAAATGGGGAGCGCCAGCCTGCCAGGCGCGCAGACACAAAAAGAGCAGGCCAAGGTAATGAGGGAAGCGGAAAACACCAAGCGCGCGGTGACGTCTCAATTTCTCTAAGCGTAGCAGGTGCTTCAAAGACCACTTCTGCTGGTCCACCACCAAACGTGACAGCAAACAACCTTTGCTATGACTTAGGCAAACCCATTCTAACCACAACTTCTGTAAATGAGCCTTTCAGGTTGCAGCTGACGGAACCGCTCCACCTGAAAGACACTGACTGGCATTTTGTCTCCGTGAACCCACAACAGCAGGGTACCTGGCACGAAATTCACTGTAAGTACATCGTCATTGGGGACACCAAACACACGCCACAAGACATTGAAATTGCTCCAAGAACGATAACATCAGATCCTGGGCAATTCGTTCTCTGGCTGCACTGTTTCCACCCACCCCTGTTTCTCCACAAAGGACAAATCATAGCACAAGCTATCCCAGTGCCGAGTCTACCTGAAAGCACTGGAAAACAAGGGCCCACAGTTGCCCGGGTCCAGGCTGTTGGAAAAGACAAACCCAAAATCTGGTGTAATGTCAGAGGGGGTGGGGAGTCTAAACGCATTGAGATGCTCCTAGACACGGGTGCAGACTGCACGGTGATCCCAGCACAGGATTGGCCGTCACACTGGGCTTTGCAAAACATGGCTGGTCACGTTCAAGGTATAGGGGGCTTGCAATTGGCGAGAAAATCTAAAAGCGTCGTCCAAATCGAGGGGCCAAACGGACAATTGGCAAATCTACGCCCGTTTGTTTTAGACTATCCAGAGCCCTTATTGGGGAGAGACCTGATGGCCCAGTGGGGAGTCACAATTGACATTCCAGACTCTCCACAGGATTTTTGGGCAGCGGTCACTGAGAAGCGCCCTATCCAAAAAATAACATGGAAGACAGATACACCAGTCTGGGTAGGACAGTGGCCGCTCAGTAAACAAAAACTTAAGGCGTTGAATGAACTAGTGGAAGAGCAGCTGAAAAAGGGTCACATTGTGGAGACCGAGTCTCCATGGAACTCTCCAGTGTTTGTCATCCAAAAGACTGACAAAAAGAGGTGGCGGCTCCTCCATGACCTCTGAGAAATTAATAATGTCATTGAAGATATGGGCTCTCTCCAATCTGGTATGCCATCCCCAGCGATGCTCACCCAAAATTGGAATTTGGCTGTCATTGATATAAAAGATTGTTTTTTCCAAATTCCCCTGCACCCTGACGATGCCCCGCGTTTTGCATTCACGGTCCCCTCCACCAACAAAGGAGATCCACAGAAGAGGTACCATTGGAAAGTTCTTCCTCAAGGACTAAAGGTCTCGCCAACGATCTGTCAGTGGTATGTTGCTTCCTTTCTGTCCCCAGTGCGTGCAGCCGCAGAAAAGGCCATCATCTATCATTATATGGATGATATCCTTGTGTGTGCCCCCAATGATGATCTACTCACCCACGCACTTGACCTAACGATCACTGCATTGGTTGTTGCAGGGTTCGAGCTCCAGGAAAAGAAAATTCAAAGGATGCCACCTTGGAAGTATTTGGGCTTGGAAATTGGAAAGAGGACCATTGTTCCTCAAAAATTAGAGATCAAAACAAAGATCGAGACCTATGCAGATGTCCAAAAATTGTGTGGGTCTTTGAACTGGGTAAGGCCCTGGCTAGGTCTGACTAACAATGACCTTGGCCCCATTTTTGATTTATTGGAAGGGGAAAAGGACTCAGGGTCTCCTAGGGCTCTTACCCCAGAGGCACAGAAAGCTCTAGAAAAGGTTCAGACAATAATGTCCACAAGAAAGGCCCACCGATGTCAGCCTGAGCTGCCATTCCAATTTATCACCCTAGGTAAGTTGCCACATCTCCATGGGATCATTTTCCAGTGGGAGCAGAAACAAACACCAAAGGCAGGAGAAACACCAAAAAAGGGCCAAGACCGGAGGGACCCTCTCTTGATCATAGAGTGGGTTTTTCTCAGTCGCCAAAGGTCCAAAAGAATGACACAGCCCCCGGAGCTGGTAGCAGAACTGATCCGGAAAGCTAGGACCCGGATCAGGGAGCTGGCAGGATGTGACTTTGGGTGCATTCACATTCCAATCGAGATAAAATCAGGCCCAATTACTAAACTAATGTTCGAAGGTTTTCTTCAGGAAAATGAAGTGCTGCAGTTTGCCCTGGATTCCTACTCAGGACAAATTTCTATCCATCCGCCTGCCCACAAACTTTTTGAAGAACAGGCACAATTCACTCTAAAACTGGGAAGTGTTCAAAGTAGGAGACCTTTAAAGAAGGCTCTAACCGTCTTTACAGACGCGTCTGGAAAGTCCCATAAGTCTGTTGTGACTTGGATGAATCCCAAAACTCAAGAGTGGGAGTCAGACATTGCTGAGGTGGAAGGTTCACCTCAAGTTGCTGAATTGGCTGCAGTTGTCAGGGCCTTTGAAAGGTTCTCAGAACCATTCAATTTGATTACAGACTCTGCCTACGTGGCAGGAGTAGTATCCAGGGCAGATCAAGCAGTACTGCGAGAAGTGCCTAACATCGCACTTTTCGAGTTGCTCTCAAAACTTGTAAAGTTAGTCTCCCACTGAGAGCAACCATTTTATGTAATGCATATCAGGTCACACACCAATTTGCCAGGCTTTCTCGCTGAAGGCAACAGGACAGCAGATGCCCTTGCTGCGCCTGCAGAGATGGCCCCTCTCCCAAATGTTTTTGAGCAGGCAAAACTCAGCCACCAGCTTTTCCACCAAAATGCACCTGGCCTGGTTCGTCAGTTTCACATCACTCGAGAACAGGCCAGAGCAATTGTAGCCACCTGCCCCCATTGCCAGCAACATGCACTCCCTACGATAAACGCAGGAGCAAACCCGAGGGGGTTGAACAGTTGTGAGCTGTGGCAAACCGATGTAACACAATCCTTTGGACGGCAGAAATATGTTCATGTCAGTGTAGATACCTTTTCTGGAGCAGTCTATGCCTCTGCCCACACGGGAGAATCATCCTCTCATGCCATAAAGCACCTTCTACAGGCTTTCTCCTTCATGGGCATCCCCAAAGAGCTGAAAACTGATAACGGGCCCACTTACACATCCAAGGAATTCGGGAGTTTCCTGCAACAATGGGGAGTAGAGCACAAAAAAGGCATCCCCTACTCCCCTACAGGTCAAGCTGTGGTAGAAAGGACTCACCATGATATCAAAAGAGTCCTGGACCAGCAAAATCAGGTGCTGAAAATCGAACCGCCCCATATCCGGTTGTCCAGAACACTTTTCACCATTAATTTTCTGAACTGTTCTTTTGACAACCTGAATCCACCAATTATACGCCACTTTGGGGGGAACAGTCAGATGTCAGTGAAAGAAAAGCCTCCAGTCTTAGTAAAGGACCCTGAGACTTGGCAGACAGTGGGACCTTACAAATTGGTGACATGGGGACGTGGATACACCTGCGTGTCCACCCCTTCTGGTTTAAAGTGGGTTCCATCTAAATGGGTAAGGCCTTATGTCCCCAAAGTCTCAGAGGAGTCTGCAGAAGTGCCCCAGGTGGCTAATGCTGCCTGGAGAAGGAAACGCCACACGTGTTCCCTGGAAGAAATTCCATTTACACCTATCGGGAACAGTTTGTAATAATTTTTTCTGTCTTAAGTTGCCTTTTACCAGTTTAGATCCTGCTGTTCGTGTGCAGTGTCGAGGCACCATGAGACCGAGTCTGCTCCTCGTCCTACTCATGATCACTCCACCAGCGATCTCTTGGATAGTCCCTCAGCCCAAAGCAAACGTATGGACCACCTTGACCAAAGCCCTTGGACAAGATCACATCTGTCTCTCCACAGCAACAGCCTCTGATCCCCTATCAACTTGCCTGGTGGGAGTTCCCTTTAAATCCACAGAGTTCCCAAATGAAATGTGGCACGCTTTAAATGAAGTTAACTCACTCGCACCTCCTCCTGGTCGCTACCCTGCTGACAATCCTCTACTGTTCTGGCAGGGGTGGGCAAGACAGTTACCAGTGCCGAAGAAGGAGCCACAAGAATTCCATCTCTTGGGCGCCATGAATGCAACCTTTTGCATTCACTTTAAATTTAGTCCCCGGTTACCATACCATGAAGCCAAACTAAACACCTACCCCCACACTAGCAACCCACACTACACAGACAAAAACTGGTGCGAAAACTCAGTCCTAGTTATGCACTCATCAAGTGACGATTATAAGCCCTGAGAACTCCCAAAAAGTGTGTTTTTAATATGTGGAGACAGAGCATGGGCAGGTCTCCCCCCTCGTCTGCTCGTAGGTCCATGCACCTTTGGCAAGCTGAGCCTGTTCACCCCAAACTGAACAAATCTAATGCATTGGCAAATAAAAAACAATACAAATAAATTGGCTATCCAAAAAAGAGACCTTAGACAATTAGACCCAGACTATAATTCGGAAATTGTTCACTGGTCCAGGTTTAAGGCCACCGTAATTACAGTCCTTCTGCCGTGGATCTCGGCAGCAAAAAGCATGGGAGAATTAGGCCGATTGGAATGTTGGGTTGCAAAACAGGCAAACCTCACTTCTACTGCCCTGAGTGACCTCCTATCAGACGAGGAAATTACCAGGAAAGCCACCCTTCAAAACAGGGCAGCCATAGACTATCTGCTCCTCCTGCACAACCATCGCTGTGAAGAGTTTGAAGGACTTTGCTGCCTCAAGTTGTCATCGAAAGCAGAGAACATCCATACCACAGACGACAAAATGAGAACCATGGTGAACGACATCAAGAGAGAAACAGACGACAGGCTGAGTGGACTGTTCAAGGGATGGGGACTCTCGGGCTGGTTGGGATCTATACTGAAATCTGTGTTTTCTGTACTGTCTGTTCTAGTTATTGTTATTGTAGTTGTTAGCATAGCTTTTGGGTTAATCAAGCACATGTTTTATAAGTTGATTCCAAGGTCATCTTCCCCTCCTGAAGTCTACCATCTAGAAGCCCCCAGAGCCCCAATGGAGGACCCAGAAGGCTCAGTTAACACTGACCCTCCTGAGGAAGAGGACCCTACTTACCAGCCATGGTTTGGCGAGCCTTCCTCCCACCAAACCCAGTCCTCTTAATTTTAAAACATAACAAAGGGGCAGCTGTTGCGGTGTGTGTCCTCCCTCCCAAAGGTAAAGTCCTCTCTCCTGTCCCTCCGCCCCCAGTCCCAGGAGCCCTGGCTGTGAGACAAGGTGTCGAATGATTGGTAGATTCAAAAGATACTCCCTGCCCCCTGTGGCCATTGGTCATCTCAAGTGTCTTTTCTCCCCCTGGGACCCCTCCCCCTCACCTGGTTGGTGGCTACCTGTCCCTGCCCCTCCCCCTACCCCCGGGTTAAAAGGACACTCCAGCCACATGGCGAGCCCTTCTGTTGGAGCTGTGACGGGATTCAGAACTTTGTAGCTGGAATAAACACTCTGGATCGAACCCTCTGGCAGAAGTGACTCCTTCCTTCACCATCGCCTAAAGTCTCTCCACTGAGGAATACCGTCCGCTGGGGCTTCTGTCAAGCTTGCAGCCGCCTCAGCCTCTGGGTGAGCCTAACGGCGTCGCTGGGGTAAAACCACCCCAGCTGCCACCTTTTGGACTCAGCAGCAGGAGAAGTCCGGGCAGGTCTCCATCAGAATATTGGGAACACCAATATCGAACGTCCTGCCGAGACTTACAATCAAACTCTGGCTAAGCCCCTTTACCTGACTCTACAAAGCTTAGGAAGCTTGTTCTCCCTACTGAGGTAAGGTCGAACGTCTTGCCGAGCCTTACACTCTTACTCTGGCCAGGTCACTCTTCCCTAACCCTACTAGGTTTAGGAAGCTTGGTCTCCCTGTCGAGGTACATTCGAATGTCGTGCCGAGCCTTACACTCAAATGCCGGCCAAGCCCTCTTTCCTGACTCTCCTTCTAGGATTTGGAAGCTTTTTATTCCTGCCATGGTAAGGTAGAACATACTGCCAAGCCTTACACTCAAACTCCGGCCAAGCCCCTTGCCTGACTCTCCTACTAAGCTGGACAAGCTTTGTTTCCTTGCCCAGGTAAGTTTGAATACCCAGCTTAGCCTTACACTCGAACTCCGGCCACGCCCCCCTTGCCTGACTCTCCTACTAGGCTTGGGATGCTTTGTTTCCCAGCCGAGGTAAAGTCAATCGTCCTGCGGAACCTTCAACTCGAACTCTAAGCAAGCCTCCTTGCCAGACTCTCCTACTAGGCTTGGGAATCTTGGTTTTCCTGCCGAGGTAAGGCTGAACATCCTGCTGAGCCTTACAATCTAATTCTGGCAAAGCCCCCTGCCTGACTCCAACTAACCACGCTAAATTTGTTTTCCTTGCCGTGGTAAGGTCGAATGTCCTGCCGAGCCTTACACTCTAACTCCTGCTTAGCCCCTTTGCCAGACTGTCCTGTTAGGCTTGGGTAGCATGGCCTCCCTGCCGTGGGAGGGTCGAACATCCATCCGAGCCTTATACTCTAACTCCAGCCAAGCCCCTTGCTGACTCCTACTAGGCTTGCCAAGTTTGTTTTCCTTGGAGACGTAAGGTCGAACGTCCTGCCAAGCCTTATACTCGAACTCTGGACAAGGGCCCTTCCCTGACTCTCCTACTAGGCATGGCAAACTTTGTCTCCTTTCCGAGGTAAGGTCGAACGTCCTGTTGAGCCTTACACACAAACTCCGGCCAAGGCCCCTTGCCCAACTCTCCTACTACTCTTGGGAAGATCAGTCTCCTTGCCCTGGGAAGGGAGAATGTCCAGCTGATTTTTGCACTCTAACTTCGGCCAAGCCCCCTTGCCTGACTCCCCTACTAGGCTTGGGAATCTTGGTCTCCCTGCCGAGGTAAAGTCGAATGACCTGTTGAGCCATACTCTAAAACTCTGGCCAATCCCCTTTGCGTGACTCTCCTACCAGGAATGGCAAGCGGGGTCCCCCAGCCAAAATAAGGTCAAAAGTCTCGCCGAGACTTATCCTCGATTTCCAGCTACGCCTCATTTCCTGACTCTTCTACTAGACTTGGGAAGTTTGGTCTCCCCACCGTGGTAAGGTCCAACGTCCTGCTGACCCTTACAATCCAACTCCATCCAAGCCCCCTTGCCTGATTCTCCTACAAGGCTTGGGAAGTTTGGTCTTCTTGATGAGGTAAAGTTGAACGTCCTGCCAAGACTTACACTCAAACTCCGGCCAAGCCCTTTAGCTTGACTGTCCTGCTAGGCTCGGGAAACTAGGTCTCCCTGCCGAGGTAAGGTCGAATGCCCTGCCGAGCCTTGCACTCGAACTCTGGCCAAGCACCCTTGCCTGACTCTCCTTCTCGGCTTGGGAAGCTTGGTCTGCCTGCCTAGGTAATGTGGAATGTCCAGCCTAGTTTTACACTCGAACTCTGTCCCAGTCCCTGCGCCTTACTCTCCTAATAGGCTTGGGTGGATCGGTCTCCCGGCCGAGGTAATGTTGATCGACCTGCCGGGCCTTACACTCGAACTCAGTCCAAGCCTCCTTGCCTGACTCTCCTACTAAGCTTGGACAACTTGGTTGCCTGCCCAAGGACAATCAAACGTCCCGCCGAGCCTTACACACGATATCCGGCCAAGCCCCATTGCCTGATTCTCCTACTAGGCTTGGGAAGCTTGGTCTCCCTGCTGAGGCATGGTCGAACGTCTCGCCGAGATTTACACTCGAACTCCGGCCACGCCCCCTTGCCTGCCTCTCCTTCTAGGCTTCGGAAGTTTGGTCTCCCTGCTGAGGTAAGGTCTAAAGTCCTGCTGAGCCTGACACTCAAACTCTGGCCAAGCCCTTTAGCTTAACTCTACTACTAGGCATGGCGAGCGAGGTCGGCCTACCGAGGTAAGGTCGAACATCCTGCTGGGCCTTACATTCGAACCTCAGGCCAAGCCCCTATTTCTTGACTCTCCTACTAGGCTTGGGAAGCTTGGTCTCCCTGCCGAGGTGAGGTCGAATGTCCTGCCGAGCCTTAAACTCGAACTCCGGCAACGCCCCCATTGCCTGACTCTCCTACTGGGCTTGGGAATCATCTTGGTCTCCCTGCCGCGGTAAGGTCAAATATCCTGCCGAGGCTTACACGCAAACTCTTTCCAAGCCCCCTTGCCTGACACTCCTTCTAGTCTTGGCAAGCTTGTTCACCCTGCCAAGGTAAGGTCGAACATCCTGCCAAGCCTTACACTCGCACTCCATCCAAGCCCCCTTGCCTGACTCTCCTACTAGGCTTGGGATGCTTGGTTTCCTAGCCGAGGTAAAGTCAATCGTCCTGCGGACCCTTCAGCTCGAACTCTGACCAAGCCTCCTTGCCAGGCTCTCCTTCTAGTCTTGGCAAGCTTGGTCTCCCTGCCGAGGTAAGGCCGAACATCCTGCCGCGCCTTACACTCTAACTCCGGCTTAGCCCTTTTTCCGGACTCTCCTACTAGGCTTGTGAAGCTTGGTCACCCTGCCGAGGTAAGGTCGAACGTCCTGCTGGGCCTTACACTCGAACCTCAGGCCAAGCCCCCTTGCTTGACTCTCCTATTAGGCTTGGGTAGCTTAGTGTCCCTCCGAGGTGAGGTCGAAGGTCCTGCCGAGCTTTACACTTGAACTCCGGCAACGCCCCCTTGCCTGACTCTCCCAGTAGTCTTAGCTTGTCTGCCTTCCTGCCCTCTTACTTGGGTTTATGCCTGATCTGCCGGGGACATCCTGCCCTGCTTTTCTGGGACTTTCCTCTGCCTGCTGTGCCGGGGGCCTCCGGCCCTGCTTGCCAGGGACATCCCACCTGCCCTGGTTTCCAGTCCTGCCTCCTGGGGACATGCCCTCTCCCGGGTGGGACTTGCCACTTCTGCCTGATAGGAGAACCCGCCCTACATTCCGGGGACATCCCACTTCCCTGCTGGTGGCATTCCCCATGCCCTGATTGCCAGGGACTTACTTTGCCCCTAGGGGATCTCCATACACCCGGAGGAGGGCCTTCGTTACTTCTAAGGAGACCCCTCAGTCACTCCTCTATTCCACTTGCTTCCCCCCGTTCCCGGACATCTCCTTCGCAGGAATCCAGAAACGCGGTACTAGCGGTTACCTCTCACTTCGGGGGTCCGTGCTGCCGGCCCTCGTCTCAATCACTCACTCATTCACTCGTCTCCCGGTTTTTCTTACTGATCCGACGCTCCTCCATGTTGCTCGTCTCACACTGATCCTAGGGTCCGGAGGTAGCCAGCAACTCCCGAGGGTCCCTCGAAGCAGGTGGTCGAGCTGTCCAGTAGTCCGGGGGGTCCTATTCGGGAGTGGCTGTCCCTGACGAGCCCCTAACTGAAATGAACAGGGCTAATGCCTTTATTAATTTTCAGCTCTTTATTAAAAAGATCAGCTGGGCTGTGGGCCCGTCATGGAGCTTTCCCCCGCTGTTGCAACTTTCTTAGGTAGCCGGAAGTGAAGGAAGTGTGCAGAGTCTTTTGCTGAAGTCCAGAGCGGCAGCCGTCTCTTCTTTCCTTGTGGCATACCAGCAGTCAAAGGGTGAGGAGACGTGCAAAGTCTGTTGCTGAAGTCCAGAACAACAGCTGTCCCCTCTCTTTCCATTGTGGCAGCCTCTGGAAGTTCTGTCTTTTCCATCTCCACTTCCCAGAGCCTATTCTAGTCTAGTCTTTCTTAGGTGATGATGATGGACAAAAGTCAATCAGGGGATGTGCTTCACGCTTCCTCAGCTAGGACATTTGTCTATCCCCCTCTACTGTGTTTAGTTCTTTATTTAGGGGTGTCTTTATCCCCTAAAAATACTCCCATGATCCCAGGGGGTTTTCTTATTTGCATTTTTGTCCCAGAATGTCTGCATGGTGAGGGGAGGCAGGTTATCTCCAGGTAGTTTAGAGATAACAAACAGAGCAATTAGCTAATTATTATTTCAATATCCGTATTCAGCTAGAGTTAGTAGTTGTTTCAGTGTTGCCATGGCAACTAGGAAGGCCCTGCCCGGGAGTATCAGGAACTTTGATCATTACAATTCCCTTTTGGTGTCCTTTAATATGTACTACAGCTAACTCTTCAGGTAATTTTAATGCCTCTAAAACCTCTAAAATGAGTCCCTACTAATCCCTTTCCTCTTGAATTAAGTAATCCCCTTTCTTCCCAATTTTTTTAAAGGTATGTACTACTCCAAAGGCATACATTGAATCAGTATATATAGATCCTTTCTTGTGTGCTAAATATTCCAGTGCTCTTTTTAGATCATATAATTCACAAGTTTGAGCTGACCAGTTTAAGGTTAATTTCTCTTTTTCAATAGTTTGCATGTTTTTCTCATCAACTACTGCATACCCTGTATTTTCTTCTTGTACAAGGATTTGTATCCCTGTTAGCCAACATAATTCCAAGAGGGCTATCTTGGGGTATATCTTCTGGTACCATTTTACTCCATTTTTTTTCCCCTTCCTATATCCAACTTACTGGTTTTCTGTCACATTTTTCAAGATTTTACCTATTTGTCCCCTGCCTCTGATTCCCACTTTCTCTAACAACTTGAATACCACCTTCTTTCAACTACCCACACAAAAAATCCTTTTTCTCACAATACTATTCAATACAATACAAGTCCCTCCAAGGAGATAAAGTGAAGCTTAAACAATCTACATTACATATATTTTCATTCAACTACATTTACTCACCTTTATTTCTCACTCTCTCTCACACACATTCACACCCTCAGGCCTGTTCATTCTTACTTCTTGACTCCTGCTTAGCTGAGTTTTTGGTTCTTGTGCCTCGCCCACCTGGACTGTGTAAGGTTTTATTCGACACCCCAGAACCTTAAGTTCTGATGCCCCTAAGTTTTCCCAACTGACCTAGGTTCAGCACTCCATACATTTCCCTTTTCTTTTATTGCACAGAGGAAGGAAACGTTAGCAAACCTCTTAGACTTACACAAAGGGATTCCTGTTGCCTAAAAATCACGGATCTGTGTAGGCTGACCCCTTCCACCTCCCCGAGGTTTGGCTATCCCTCTTCTTTAGAGATAGCCTCAGAGTCAGGGATTCGGACCTCCGCACTTTGCCTGATCTGGACTCCCCACCCCCTCTACCTTGAGGAATGTGTCACACGACTACCCCTCGCATCCGTGGTGCTAAAAGGTCCTATGATACTGTAGCCCCCCTTGCCTCGGGGTCAGCCTCTCTGGGCTTCAGTACCGCCGGGCCTCCAGGAAGTGCCCTGAATTTGGTTGTCTCTGGTGTCAGTTCACCTGTGAGGCTGTCTGCGTGTCACTCACAATCTTTAACCACGGCCCCCTCCACACGCCTGGGGGAACAATGTTTTTTTTTCAGGTCGCCTACACCTTTTTCCACAGCCCCTACCTGCCCGGGGGAACAATGGCTTGTTTGCAGGTCACATACACCTTCTGCCACAGCCCCCACCCACCCGGGAAGCTGAGGCTGATTTTGTGTGTGACTAACTCTCACACACCACAAGACAACAGTAAGGTACCATTTACTTTCGAATGACCTGTTACAATTTCAGATGATACTGGCCAGTCCCATTACTCTTGGATAACCCTCAATCCAGCTGTGATGTCCAACCCCAGATTCTCTTGGGCATTATCCTCAATCCAGCAGAATTTTGCTCAACCCTGGATGTTCTTGGGAATATCAGTCCCTCAGTCCAGCAGGTTTAATCCTGCATGCTCTCAGGCATACTCATCCCTCAACCCAGCAGAATTTTTAGGGGCCCCTTCTACACTTTTTGCTTTATTTTATTCCGCTATCCCTGTGGATTATGCCAGGAAAACCCTCGGCTTCCTCTCTCCAAGGGGTCCCACCCCTTCCCTGAGACCCAGTCCCAGTTTCCCCAGGGGGGGTTCTCTCACTTTTTTTATCACTCGCTTCGTCTCTTTACTGGCCGCGAAAAGATGAAGCCAAAGATGAAGCCGCAGCATGGGAGACTCATCCCTCACTTGGCAGGTCTGGGATAATCATTCCGCCTCTCATTCACACACATTCATCTTCCCCTTATCTGCCCTATCCAAACAAATACTTACCTATCCTTTATCCTTTGGTCTTTGTCTTTGTGCACACTTTAGTCTTAGGGGCAAATTACCATGGTTTTAGGGAATCTTTTCCCTTTCTTTTGTTTTATTGTCTCTTTTTGTCCACTGGTTGCAACCTGCATCTGTCAGTCACCCAGAAGAAACAGTGCAGCTCACTCAGAATCCCCTGGGGCCCTGGCAGCGAAGTGTTATTCCCGGGTTTTGGCACCAAACTTGTGAAAAACGCCAATCACTTGTTTTAAAATTTTAAAAGTTTAATAGTAATAAAATGGTTATAAAAATAGAGCAATAAGAATTTGGACGATCAGAGTTAGGACAATAAAGGACAATAAAAAGAAAGAAATACGGTCTATCCAGGTGCCTTCTGTCATGGGTTGACAAGGAAGTGAGTTTTCTCAGGAAGTTATAGTCAAACCAATCAGTGGTCTGATTTGAATATTGACATCTGGTGAAACCACTGATGATATGGATACGCCTCTGAAAACACAGGGGGTTAAAAGCAGAGAACTCCCAGGGGAACTTTCTCTTTCGTTCTGGTCAGTGAAGAGCTCAGACCTCCCCTACCCAACCACAGGCTGGATGGGGGAGGGGATGCTATGCGGCCTAGGCTGAGGTAGGCCAGGAGCCCCGGGCAGAGAAGGGGGATGAAGGGAATGGAACCGGGTAGGCCCCTGCAGGACAGAAAGGTGGAGAAAGACTGAGATGTCTTTTGTTCCTTCCCCCCAGAGGGAGAGGGAGAGCGAGAGCAAGAGCAAGCCTGTGCCACCTGGTAATTTGATATCATGTGCCAGCAGTATGCCAGCAGAGGAGAAAGAGAAGGGAGGAGGAAGGTGCCCAGCTGTGGGAGTCCTGGGCAGCCTACTGTGAGACTTTAGTCATACTGAGGGCAGCGGAGGCCAAGACTTTAACCCCTTCTTGGACAAAGAAAACTGCAAAACATTAATCCTCCTTGATCTGAAAGAGAAGAGAGACAGCCTGGGGCCTGAGATGTCAGAAGAAGATGGGAAAGAATCCTAGGTGGGAGGAGATGATGTAGTGGCCTTTGGCTGGACTTTTTCTTGTATAGCCATAGACTGAACACTTTTCCTGTAACAGAGACTGCATTTAGGGAAATGCAATGGCTTGAGCCAAGAGAGTAACAGGAGTAAGAGTGACCTGCTTCAGTGATTGCCAGTGCAGGAGTGAGAGTGACCTGCTGCAGTGACGTCATGTGCAGGATTGGAGTGAACAGAGAGACATGAGGAGGGTGTGGTGGTACCCTCTGTCTTCAGGGAAGAAGATGTCTGTTCTCAAGACCATCAGCCCCAGGGGAGAAGAAAATGGGGGGGACTGTTGTCCCAAAGTGAGAAATTGTTGTTTTTTGGTACTTGGCAAAGCATCCTTAAAAGGAACCCAATAGGCAGTTTTGGTCCATGGACGGTGGTGAGAGCACTGTACATGGAAGGAGAATGTCATGATGGCAGATTTTCTCCTGGTGGGGCCATGTGTGAGATGGAAACATAAGAGGTTTCAACTGTGTTTCCTGTGGAAGACTATGGTACAAGACAGACTCCTCTCTCCCTTGATGAACTGAGAATTGATTATCTGAGCGGTGGTAACTTGATAGAGAGTCCAAGGTTTTGTCTCACTGTGCTTTGGTGGAAATTGGGCTGAAGGAGGAGAAATGTTTGGGAAGGTTTTCATTCTGTTTCCTGTGTGTTCCTTTTATTATAGTGTAGGTTAATAAAGTTTTTTTTTTCTTTATTTTTAAGCCTGAGCCTGCTCTGCTCTGTTTCTGGACACATTTCACAGTAGCCATTTGAGAAAAATATATTTTCATGGGTGCACTGGCACTGCGCCAGCGGGAACCCATGACACCTTCCTAGGGCAATTAGGCCCCGAAAGCGCACACGCTAACAAAAAGCAGTAGCCTGTTGCATATTCATATATCTCATACATGCTGCATAAATTCTTTTCAAAAAAAGGGTGTTCTCTTGTTATTGTAAACTTCTTCCCCTTAATCCCGGTGGCTCCTTAAAGACAGAGAGGAGGTGGGGGAATGTTTGTCTTTTCTGATAAGGAGGCAGTAACTCTTTAGGTTTCTTGTTACTGTTATCTCTGTGGGAAAAATTTCTTGATTATCTCATCCCTTTCTTTAGCTGGTCACAAAAAGGTATCTTACATCACATAGTTTCTATTATAACATTATGCTATAGCCTAAAACTATATTTAACACACTACTTAAAAAGGATTAATACAGTACTACAAAATAACTTTCCAACATAACGCATATAGTATTCAATTTATATTTGCGAAGAGCCAATCATTTAATGTGCATTTTTCACAACATTGTCAGTGGGAAAGAAAAGGTTTTGGGGGGAGAAGTGTTCTGAAGGTTTTGTCCTGATTTTCATTACTCTTTCTTTTAGTTACTGTAAATAAATTTTTCTTCATACCCTTTTAAAGTTTTGAGCCTGCTTTGCCTTCCTCCTAATCCTACCTCACAGCAGGAAGTGAGTGCACTCATCACCATTATACCTCAACAAACTCCTGTGCTGTTTAACCAGATGCTCATAGACAGCTGAGTATGAATTGCAAGCAGGGATAGGACTGAGGGTGGTCTGAGATGACTGAGTTGAAGGTAGATTTTTTTGTGTATGCTGTGTGTTAAGACCTGTTGTGGGTTTGGGCTTTTCAGCTAATTTTCTCCCATCTGAAATGAAGATACTGTGAGGGGAGGAGGTTGTCTGGAAAGAATAGGGGCAATTAAGAAACATTAAGAACATGGCCAAGCACTCTCACATACCACGGTAATGGCTCTGTCAGGGGAAATGAATTTGGAAGTCATGCCTGGGGCGGGGTAGGTGGGTTTGGGAGTTGTGGCATAAATACCACAATAAATATTAGGGGGTGGGCTCTGGAGCTCTTGCTTGGGGGAAGGGGAGGGTGGTTGCCGGTCCCTTTTTTGGCTCTGCAGTTGAGGAGAAGGGTTGTGTGTGTTATAGTGGGTGTTTGGCTGCTCTGGGGACATTGCTACAGTTTAGCTTGTCATCCTGGGTCTGCCTGTCTCTGCTGTTCCTGCCCATTGCTCTGGGGGTACTGCTACAGTTTAGCTTGCCACCTGGGATGTTTCTGAGACCAGCTGCTGCCTCTGCTGCCTCTGAGTTTTACAAACAAGAGCTACCTCCCATCCTCACCTGAGCTTCCAACACCACGTCTGGAGGTTTTCTGAGCCTATGTTGGAGCACCCCAGAGGCCAAGGGGAAACTATTGCAGCCCCTCTGCCTCGCCAGGAGCCAACAACTCCCCATGAAGCCAGGGGGCAGTCACTGCAGCCTCTGCCTCACCAGGAGCCAACAGTGCCCCCTGCCAAGAGTAGGAAAATACAGTTATTGGGGCTTCTGGCTTTGTTTTGTTGTTGTTGCTGTTGTTGTTTGTCTGTGTCAGACACTGAAATGGTTCATGCCTTAAACATTGTTAGGAAGGAGTTTTGCCCATTATATCAAAAACTGTATAAAGGAGCTACAACCACAGAAGCCCACTCCTTGAAGGTACTTGACTGGAACTTTGGACTGTGAATTAAGCCACCTAGATAAGATAAAGGGGACACTATTGTTCAGTCATCTCAGGTCTAGGGAGAAGCAAACAAGGTATCTGTGAAAAACGCCAATCACTTGTTTTAAAATTTTAAAAGTTTAATAGTAATAAAATAGTTATAAAAATAGTAATAAAAATTAGAGCAATAAGAATTTGGACAATCAGAGTTAGGACAATAAAGGACAATAAAAAACTAAGAATTATGGACTTCCAGGTGCCTGGCACTCTGCCTTAGAAACACACCTTGCTAACAAAGGATTAACCCTTAAAAGCAATAGCCTGTTGCATATTCATATATCTCATAAATGATGCAGACATTATTTTCAAACAAAGGATGTCTTCTGCTTAATTTATGCGCCCCCCCCCCCCCCCCCCCCCCATCTTATAAATCAATTTCTTGGCTCCTAGAAGTCTGGAATAAGTCTGAATAGTCCAGATAAGGAGGCAATAATTTTTAGTGTCTTGTCCCTGTTATCAGTATGTGAAGATTTTCTTGGTTATCTTACCCATTCCTTGAGCTAGTTACAAAAAGTATTTTACATCACATCGTTTCCATTTTAATATTATACTATAGCCTAAAAACTATATTTACTACAGTACTTAAAAAGGATTAATACAATACTACAAAGAAATTAATACAATATAACATTCCAACATAACAGATACAGTATTCCTTTTAATATTTTCAACGAGCCAATCATAATATGCATTTTTCACAGTATCCACAAGAAAGCCAAATGCAGCAGAAAATCATCCCTGGCCTGTTGTGATGCACTAAATAGTTATTTAGTTGTTGTTTTGCACTGGGGGATTGGAAATTTGCACTGAGTAGTTTTTATAAGGCACTATGTCACATTGGTCTATTCCACATACCTTTCCCCTCCCCCCTCCAAGCCTCAGGTGTGATGGGCTCTCCCTGACTTGCTCCCCCCTCCCCTTCTCCTTACCTGTGTCCCATTGGATGTGGCCCCTCGGCTCTGCCCCACCCATTTTTCCCTGGGCTCAAAACCCCCTGGGAGGACTCTCTCTCTCTCTCAGACACCATCAAACACCTCGGCCTCTGTTACCCCCTGAGGTGTTGCCTGGATCTGAAGTGGGTCCTGATAATAAACAGGATTTATTCCCGAGGAGAAGAGCACCTTTTGTCTTTTATCTGTGTCCATGTAGGATTCCCACCCTGTGATCAGAGGGGACAAAAAGGGATATCCTACATTGGCCGGATTTGGGATGGGGGACACCACAGCCCACAGAGGCCAGGTTTACACAGAGTCCCTCGCAACCGAGGGGGGAAAGAGGAGGTTTTGGGTGTGTGGCATAACCTCTAGTCAGAGGCAGTGAACACCCACCCTCCCTTTGACATACTGGCCCAGCTGTGAAACCCCCAAACCCAGAAAGGCCACATCCATGGGACATTCATGTGAGAGGCAGCTGAGGGGATCATAAGCCACATTATGTGTTCTTGTTATCCACGATAGCGCAGGGCGGGGCTTTCCTCCAGCTAGCGGGAAGATGATTAAAAAGGGACTCTAGGGAGTGTGGTGAGCCGGAGCAGGCAAACAGGGGCGTGGCATGTCTCTGAGGGCATGGCACAGCAGTTTGCATGGCAGTTTGCATAGGCAGGACAAGCAGGCAGGGTTTCAGGTTTCCTCCTGTTAGTGGGGTTTTTAGTTTGTTGTTTGTTGTGGTTTTGTTGGTTGGTTTTTGGTTTTCTTTTCTTAGTAACGGTTTTTACACAATCAAAAACTGCAGTTAGTAAAAGTGTATGCAGCCAAACAGAACCCTTCAAAAAGGATGTGTCTGTCCAGACCTCATCCTGTGAGGGGTGTTTGAGCTTATCAGTGGTACCAGGGGGACTTGCAGAAGAAGCCTGTCAGTGGTGTGAACAGGTGAATGATCTTCTTTTGCTAGTGGCTGAGCTTAGGGAGGAAGTAGAAAGACTAAGGAGTACTAGGGAAAGTGAAAGGGAAATAAATTGGTGGAGTTCTGCCCTTCCATCCTTGAGGGAGGCCCACCCAGGAGTCAGAGGACTCCCATGCCTCCCACCGTCAGGCAATAGGAGAACACCTGGTGGATGAAGGGGAGTGGAAATGGGTTCCTACTCAGGGAGGTAATAAAAAATTCCTCCTGACCCCCATCACCTACCCAGGTGCCACTTCAGAATAGGTATGAGGCCCTGGATGAGGAGGGTCAGCCAGATGAAGTAGAAGAAAATGATCTGCCCAGTGAGCATCCCAATTATGCTTCATCTGTCAGACGGATCACCACCTCTAACATTAAAAAGAAAAGAAAGGTAGTCGTAGTGGGTCACTCCCTTCTGAGGGGAACAGAGGGCCCCATATGTCGACTAGACCCATCCCACAGGGGGGTCTGCTGCCTCCCTGGGGCCTGGGTATGGGATATGTTGGGGGTTGGATTTTTTCCGTTCTTTCCTTATTATCGGGGGGGAGAGATACCATGAGAATGGGGGCAGGTAAAAAGAGACAGGGTTGAGGTCAGCGGCTCTCTTGCTTCTGGGCTTCATAGGAGGATGATTGGACCCGCACCTTGGGGAAAGTAATTCGCTGCCTACACCATAACACAGTGGGGAACCTTTCTTCTTCTGCTGGGCTCCGCATCCCCCTGCCCTAACAGGACTTCCCGCAGGTTCCAGCTATTGCCGTGGAGTTTTGACACATTCTCGTCCACCACCCTGGGATTTCTGCTTATCCCTGACGTTCCAACCTGCTGCTTTCAAGAGTCCTGCTAGGGGCACCAGGATCAGCTGCCCCTGGGGTTTGTGAAGCAAAGCCTCTTCTTCCATCCCTTCCCATCTCGGCCATGCCACCATTGCCATGTGTTCCCCAGGCCCGTGCCGGACCTCCCCCTGCAGCCACATGGGGATCATCACACCTGCCCTGTCCACCAGTAGCCTGCCAGAACTCCTGCCGGCTTTGACCGTAACTACACCAAAGGGGAAAATGCTGCAGCCGAAAGGCTGTCACTGGGTTCTGGGTTCTGTTTGTTAATGCCGTAGTTGTTGTTGTTTGTTTGCTTTATTATACATACTAATAAAGAACTGTTATTCCTATTCCCATATCTTTGACTAAGAGCCCTTTATTATCAAAATTCTATTAATTTGGAGGGAGAGGGTTTACATTCTCCATTCTAAGGGAAGCTTTTCTGCCTTCCCTAGAAGACACCTGTCTTGTAAACCAAGACAGATATTACCGAGAGACTCCCTGGGCTGATTAAGCCCTCTGATTATTACCCACTGCTGATAATCCAGACTGGCAGTGATGAGACTGAAAAGAAGAGCATGAGGGCAATTAAAAGGGACTTTAGGGCACTGGGTCAAGTGGTTGATAGGGCAGGAGAACAGGTAGTGTTCTGCTCAGTTCCTTTGGTGGCAGAGAAAAATGAAAGGAATAGCAGAGGCCAGATTATCAACAAGTGGCTCAAGGGTTGGTGCCATCAGCAGAATTTTGGGTTCTTTGATCATGGGGCAGCTTTTACAGCACCTGGCCTGCTGGAACTAGGATGGGCTTCGTGGCATCTTGTGGTGTTTTCCCAGTCCCTGGGCAGCTCCGGCACCTAGAGCGGTATCGCATCTCTCCAGGACCCGGGATTGCTGCGTGTTTCCGGACTCGGCTCTGTGCCAATGTCCGGGCGGGGTTGGCCGTGGATTCTTGCCACCACGAGCGAGAGACACCAGTAAAGAGTGAAGGAACGTCCGTATTCCCCACGCGTGGAAGGCTGAAAGTCCTTTATTGTCGCGGGGAGCTGCGCTGAAGCGCCGCGACCCGCTCCCAGCTGGCGTGTGAGGAAAACAGCCGTGAGCACTCTGAGGTGCGGGATTATATCGGGGGTGGGGCGAGGAGAGCAGGGGCCCTCCTGCCCAATGGGGGCAGGCGCCATGGCAATGACGTGGACCATGGCGCCCAACGGGGACGCGACCGAGGCGGACCCCAGGCTCTGGGGCGAACCCCGGGCTCTGGGGCGAACGGAGTTGGGAGATCGGAGTGACGGGCACTGAACCCTCCGGGCAGGATGGGGAGTGGTCACAGGAGTGACAGCGGAAGCTCCAACAGTCAGGGACCCAGAGCAAACAGCCGCGGGGGGAGGAAGAGAAACACGAGGGGTGTGCGGGGGTACACAGAACATGGCTAGCTAACAGATCAGAACCCCTAACCTAAACCCCAAACTGCGATGCAACAGGGATCCATCTCTCTGTTAAGATCAGAAGAATTTTAGCCCATGAACTGGCAAAACTTGTTGAGACGGCTTAAAGCTAGTTTTGAAGGGGGAAGGGATGCAGCTGGGCTCTCTGGAAGCAGGCCCAAGGGTGGTAAGCCTGAGTTAGGGGTGAAATCAGTAGCACAGCTGAGGTGCATGTATACCAATGCACGCAGCATGGGTAACAAACAAGAAGATCTGGAGGCCATGGTGCAGCAACAAAGCTATGATGTAGTTGCCATCATGGCCCCGGGGAAACAAGGGTCTCCCACCAGCCGCATCACCTTTCGTGGCAAAGGTAAACACCGCAGTGCCCATACCCACTGCTGCCCCAGTACCCGCAGAAGGGACGGGCAGCGGAGACGGGCCAGCCCCCCCCTGGGGCCGGACTTACCCGGCACAGGGGAAGAGTGGTGCGCAGAGAGAGACGCAGCTCACAGAGCCGCGCCACCACTCTGCGCCCCGGCCCCGGGGCCCGGCACAGGCTGCGCGGGGACGGGGCCGTCAGGCACTGCACCCAAAAGAGTCCCGCCCGGGACACGAAATCCGACAGCGGGCACCGCCGCCTCCCGCAGAGGCAGCGGGCTGCCCGCCCACCAGGGCAGGGTTGGACAGAAAGTCAACTAACGTCTGGCCTCCGGCGGCTTCCTCCTCCTGCGCATGCCCGGCAGCCTGCACAGACGCAAAATCGATCAATGACGTGGATCCCGAACGGGAGAGCAAGAGGAAAGTGGCTGACTCCGCTCCCACCACCCTCAAGTGATACGTTGTGTAAACCCCACAGTTCAGAGAAAGTGTCGTCACCGAATCAGGCTCCAGCAGAGGCGGAGGCTGAGCCAGGGGCTCCTCGCAGCCCCTGAGCGCCAGAAAGGCACACAGAGAAGGCGTCCCCGCCTCGCTCGCCACTCCCTGGGTGCGGAAAGGGACGGGGCCGGCACCGATCCGCGCAAAGACTCAACATTCACCCCTGCCTCCAAAAAGACTTCAGCGTCACCCCGTTCAGAGACTGGGGTGCTGGTGTCCCGCCAAAGTTTATCAATCCGTCTCCAGTTCAGGAGCATTGCCACCACGCCTGCACTATAATCAACAGAGAGAGACCCCATGAGGTGTTCTCCCAGGAGACTTCATGTCTCCCTGGAGAACACCTCCTCAGGGGCTGAAAAGAGTCCATGATCTTTGCTCCAGTAAAACAGCTGCTTAAAGCCATCCCAAAGAACAGAAGCCCTCTTTCACTCCAGAAAAGCTTCCCAGACATCCAAGACCAGGAAGTCCTCCATAGAAACCACAAGGGCTGTCCTGACCACAAGCACTGCAGGCAGAGAGAGAAAAAAAAAAAAGAGAGAATTAAAAGACCTCACCCACGGCTGTCCTACAAACGGCGATCACCAGTTGTCACACTATGACATGAAATAACTCACAGAAGCAGGCTAGATGTAAAAGGAAAGAAAAAGAACCCAAAAAGTAAACTTTATTTTCTGACTCCAGTATATATACAATAGCAAAAATGACAGTGGATTGGAGGGTGCAACTGCCACCTCTCCAACCACACTGGTCAAACCAACAGTCCATCAATTCTCTCCACCCACAAACAAGAATGCAAAACAATCATTGTTTATATGAACAGTGTGAGAAAACTCAGTAAAAATATGTAAATATCAGAAGGCATTGAAACTTTTAGAAGAACTTTAAAACTCTCAAAAGAACAGGACAACACAGGTCTAAGATGAAATCAGAGCACACAGATAAGGATAAGAATGGAGGGTCCTCACAACCCTCAGGGGAGCCAGAGATAGCAATCATCACTGAGTCCCTGACATACGAAAGTCTCCGTAATCTGCACGAAGATGTATGACGAGGATGTGAGGCTTATACTACCTGGTTACTTCGGGTCTGGGACCTTATGGGTAGAGACGTGCAACTGGATGGTGGTGAGGCAAGGAATTTGGGACCCTTGACCCAGGACTCAGGCATGAATCAGATTTTTGTACGGGATCCAAGGTCCCTTTCCCTCTGGGAGCGACTTTTAATGAGTGTCAGAGAGAGGTTTGTCCACAGGGAGAGAATGCAGGAGCACCACCATAGAATGAGCTGGAAGACCCTTGAGGAAGGGATCTGACAGCTGAGAGAAGTGTCAGTATTGGAGGTACTCTTTGGGAGGGATGGACAGCATGATAATGACCCCAACAAAGTCAGGTGCACTGGGCAAATGTTGTGGAGTCTGGCAAATCTAGGACCATCTCAGTATACCACTTTCATTGCAACAATTAATGCTGATACCAACCAAGAGTCATTGGGTTCTGTTGCCAACAAGCTTAGAAATTATGAGAGTATCATCAATGGCCTGATGCAGGCTCATATCTCTGCCCTTGGTTAAGGAACTCAAAGAGGAGATGAAGGAGGTGGTGAGGGAGGAGGTGAGGAGGAACAGTTCCCATATGGCACCAGTGCAAGTTACAGGCCCCAAAGTCAGAGCCCAACATCCCCCAGCTAGAGAGAGAGGGTACACCCCATGGGCTGACCTATGGTTCTTTCTGCGTGACCATGGGGAAGATATGGGAAGGTGGGATGGGAAACCCACTTCTGTCCTGGCAGCACAGGTGAGTCAACTCAAGGAGGGAAACACTAACTGGGGGAGTTCCACCAAAGTGAAGGTAGCCTAAACCTCCCATGACCAAGCTGCTGGGTATGATCTGTCAGATCCCCTTGAAGGAACCTCTACCATGTATGCCCAGGAAAGAAATAATAACCAGAGTTAGAGAGGCTCTGCCTCTAACCAGGAAGAGGCACGGGAAAACTGGATCTTCTGGACAGTGTGGATCGATGGCCTGGCACATTGGAGCCACAAAAATACGACGCTTTAGTTGATAGGGGTGCGCAGTGTACCCTAATGCCATCAGGACATGTGGGGGCATAACCTGTTTCCATTGCGTGGGTGACGGGGGGATCGCAGCTATTGACCCTGTTGGAATCCGAGGTGAGCCTGACTGGGAAGGAATGGCAGAAACATCCTACTGTGACTGGCCCAGAGGTCCTGTGTATTCCTCTGGAACAGCTATTACAAAGACCCAAAAGGACTCAGGTGGGCTTTTGGCATAGCTGCTGTAGAAGCAGAGAACATTAAGCAGTTGAACACTTTGCCTGAACTACCAGAAAACCCATCTGCAATAGGACTCCTGAAGGTGGAAGAGCAATGAGTGCCAATTGCCACCTTGATGGTGCAGTATCGAACGAGTCGAGATGCCGTGACCCCCATCCACAAAATGATCTGTGAGCTGGAGAGCCAAGGGGTGGTCAGCAAAACCCACTCACCCTTCAACAGTCCCATCTGGCCTGTGCGCAATTCTGACAGAGAATGGAGATTGACTGTGGACTATTGTGCCTTGAATGAAGTGGCTCCACCACTGAGCGCTGCTGTGCCGGACATGCTGGAAGTCCAGTACGAGCTGGAGTCCAAGGCAGCAAAATAGTACGCCACTATTGACATTGCTAACACATTTTTCTCCATTCCTCTGGCAACAGAATGCAGGCCTCAGTTTGCTTTCACCTGGAGGGGAATGCAGTACACCTAGAACCGACTGCCCCAGGGTTGGAAGAACAGTCCCACCATCTGCCATGGACTGATCCAGACTGCACTGGAAAAGGGTGAAGCTCCAGAACACCTGCAGTACATTGATGACATCATTGTGTGAGGGAACATGGCAGTGGAAGTATTTGAGAAAGGAGAGAGGATCATCCAGATTCTGCTAGAAACTGGCTTCGCCATCAAGAAGAGCAAATTCAAGGGACCTGCCCAAGAGATCCAGGTCCTGGGAGTAAAATGGCAAGACAGATGGCGTCAGATTCCCACTGAGGTCATCAACAAGATCACTGTGATGTCTCCACCGACTAGCAAGAAAGAAACACAAGCTTTCCTAGGCGCCATAAGTTTTTGGAGGATGCACGTTCTCGAGTACAGCCAGATTGTGATCTGTCTCTACCTGGTCACCAGCAAAAAGAATGATTTCCACTGGGGCCCTGAAAAGAAGCAAGCCTTTGCCCAGATCAAGCAGGAGATCGCTCATGCAGGAGCCCTTGGCCCAGTCAGGACGGGACCAGAGGTGAAGAATGTGCCCTACGCTGCAGCCGGGAACAATGGCTTGTCCTGGAGCCTTTGGCAGAAGATGCCTGAGGAGACTCGAGGCGGACCACTGGGATTCTGGAGCCAAAGTTACAGAGGGTCCGAAGCCAACTACACTCCCACAGAGAAGCAAATCTTGGCCGCCTATGAAGGAGTTCAAGCTGCCTCGGAGGTGATTGGCATGGAAGCACAGCTCCTCCTGACACCCCGACTACTGGTGGTGGGGTGGATGTTTAAAGGAAAGGTTCCCACTACCCACCACTCCACCGACGCCTCATGGAGCAAATGGATTGCCCTCATCTCCCAGCGCACCCGTATTGGAAACTTGAATCGCCCTGGGATTTTGGAGGTAATTACAAACTGGCCAGAAGGTGAAAACTTTGGTCTCACTGACAAAGAGGATCAGGAACAAGTGGCAAGGGCTGAAGAAGCTCCACCATACAACCATCTACCAGCAGAGGAAACACGGTACACTCTTTTCACTGGCGGTTCCTGTCGCATCATAGGGATGTACCGGAAGTGGAAAACAGCCATATGGAGCCCTAAATGACAGGTTGCACAAGCTACCGGAGGAGAAGGTAGATCAAGTCAACTTGCTGAACTCAAGGCCGTTCAGCTGGCATTGGACATAGCTGAAAGAGAGAAGTGGCCAAAGGTCTACCTTTATACTGATTCATGGATGGTAGCCAATGCTCTTTGGAGCTGGCTGGAAAAGTGGAAAAAGACCAACTGGCAGCGTAGAGGAAAGCCAATCTGGGCTGCTGATGAATAGAAAGGCATTGCCACTCAGGTAAAAAGTCTATCTGTGAAAGTCTGTCATGTAGATACCCATGTCCCCAAGAGTCGGGCTAACGAGGAACGCTGAAACAACAAGCGGGTAGATCAGTCAGCAAAGATAGAGGCGCCAAAGATAGACTTTGATTGGCAACATGTCCTGGGGTGACAGGACATTTTCATGCTTTGTATCCCAATCGTGTATTCCTGTTCCCGTGCTCTCAGTTTGTTTTGTCTATAGCCATGTCCCTCCCCCGGCTGCTTGCTATGGCTTGCTGCTGCTAGCTTTAGGCCTGCTTCGCTTGCTCTGCTCGCTTGCTTTTTTTTTGTTTTTTCTTTGCTTGCCTTATTTTGCCATTTTTCTATTTTTGTTTTTCCCTTCCTTCCTCCCCTTCCCTGAAGACATCGGACCTGCTTCGGACCTTGATTCGGGAACGTCAAGGAACTCCTCCGGAGTCTGCACTACAGAGAAGCTCAGCACCCTCCTCAGCACTGAGACTGCCCAAGCCGTTCGGTCTCTCTCGGACTGGTGAAAACGTTTGTTGTCATCTCTGGCTGTTTTTTCTTGTGTTGGGGAGTGTTTTTTTGCTCTTGCTTAATAAACAAGTTTTTTCCACTTATCCTCCGAGGAAATTCCTCCCGAACCCGGTAGTGGGGAGGGGGGAGGAGTTGTGGGGGTTTGTTTCCTTTAAGGGGCTCCTTCGGAGATTTTCCCCTAATTTGTCCTAAACCAGGACAATATATTCTTTGGTGGCCCGTACGGGGAAATCGACCAGACAAAGTGGAAAAAACTTCATTCTAAATAATATTTTGGTCTCAATTGTTTCGTGGGTACATTGGTATGTCTGTTTTTGAAGTTATAATGTCATTTGGATTGAAAGCCTGCCTCTATTTCTGGTCATTAGGGTTTTTTGAAGTTTTAATACCTTTGTGGTCCCTAGGTTTATTTTCTTATCCAGAAATAGCTCCGGTATTGTCCCTAATGCGTAGCTTTTGTAGCAGAGGGGCACTAACCAGAATATTTATTGGTTTGGGCTTGGTTGTGATGATTTGCAAGAGGTTTATAAAAATGTTGTTATTGGTTCCAGGAATGTATGGTTCGTGGTTGTGGCTGTGTACTCAGTTTGTTAGGGGAGAAGCAGGGGAGGAGGCTTTTCAGCCTTTGCTTTCCTTCTTCTCCTCTGAATTATTTACATCTCTATTAGAAAATGTTTGGTTCTCCCTGACTGCCAAGGACACCATCTTTCTGGCATTTAATTTAGTAAGCTTTCTTTATACTGTCTGCAGTTTATATAAGATGAAGGCTGAAATTTCTAGAGGGGCTGGTGAGACTCCTGATTTAGGAGTAAAACCAAGGGTGAGGAGTCCTGAGTGGTGTGGGAAATGGGAGGATATGGGCCAAATTTTAAAGGAGTTTTCTGATCCTATAGTCTGGGACTTTCCATCTGAACAAATTCAGAATCCAGCTGAGGTGGTAAAGTACCTGAAAGAGAGGTGCCATGGTAACACTAAGGAGGAAAAGATCATTGCAGTGAGCTGGGCCCTGGCACATGCTTATCGCACCCTGCTAGACACTGTAGGGCAGCAGACAGAGGAAAGGGAACAGGGAGATAAGTTAGTTACTATCCCAGTCACTCAGGCTGCAGCCAACATCCCAGGCTCCAGGCCAGTAGTTAAACCAGAGAGTAAGCCTCAACCAATGGCTGTTGCTGCTAATACAAGAGGTGGAAAGTGCAAAAGCAAGACTGACCGAAGGGTGGAGGATGATGATGATGATCCAAGAGAAGGACCATCACCAAAATCAGAAACCACACCAAATGGCACAGATTCCGGAGCCAATATTGATTCCTTCTCCCTGAAGGACCTTCGAGGCCTAAGGAAGGATTATAGGCGACAGCCCGATGAATCTATAATTAGTTGGCTAGTCCGCCTTTGGGATGCAGCAGGGGAGGCTACCATTCTGGATGGCACTGAAGCGAGGCATTTGGGATCCCTGTCACACGATCCTGTGATCGACCAAGGCATGATGAGAGGGGCTAGCCCTCACAGCCTCTGGGAACGGGTCCTGGACAGCGTAGCACAAAGATACCTATGTGCAGATGACCTCTATATTCAGCAGACACGGTGGAAGACCATAGAACAGGGGATCCAACGCCTGAGGGAGATGGCAGTGGTAGAGGTCATTTTTTCAGATGACATAACAACTAGGAATCCAGACTTCGTACCGTGTACACCTGTAATGTGGAGGAAACTTGTGCGACTTGGGCCACCTGAATACGCTTCTGCTCTAGCAATAATGAAGCGGGATGAGGTATATGAGACTGTACTCGATATGGCGAAGAAGCTTCGAGCATATGCGGATGCTGTACATGGCCCGACTCATGCCAGAATTGCAGCTGTGGAAACACGACTGCAGAAATTAGAAGACAAAATAGAGGAAAGTCGTAAGAAACTCAGGGAAGAGATTAAGGAGGACCTCCTCCAAATCTCAGCTGTACAAATTAGACGCCCTGCTATCCAACGCAAACGTTCCATTGTTGGGGAGAGAAGGTACACCCCACGAGCTGAGTTGTGGTTCTTCTTACGTGAGTCTGGAGAAAACATGAGGAGATGGGATGGGAAGTCTACTGCTGCTCTGGCACAACGGGTGCGTGAATTGAAGGAAGGTAAGAAAAGGGAAGCAGCTCCAGTTGCCCGTAGTCGAATTGTCAGGCATAATGATGACGATGATTTGTCGGATCCCCTGGAAGGAACCTCCAAGACATATGTCTCTGGAAAGAAGGATAACCAGGCTTAGAGGGGCCCTGCCTCTAGCCAGGTAGAGGTTAGGGAAAATCGAATCTTTTGGACAGTGTGGGTTCTATGGCCTGGCACATCAGAGCCACAGGAATACAGAGCTTTGGTTGATACTGGTTCGCAGTGTACCTTAATGCCTTCAGGACATGTGGGAACAGAACGTATTTCCATTGCCGGGGTGACGGGGGGATCACAAGAATTGACTCTGATGGAAGCTGAAGTAAGCCTGACCGGGAAGGAGTGGCACAAACATCCAATTGTGACTGGCCCCGAGGCTCCGTGTATTCTGGGCATAGACTATCTCAGGAGTGGCTACTACAAAGACCCTAAGGGACTCAGGTGGGCTTTTGGAATAGCTGCTGTGGAGGCAGAGGGCATTAAGAAATTGAACACCTTGCCTGGATTGTCAGAGAACCCATCTGCAGTAGGACTCCTGAAGGTAGAAGAGCAACAAGTACCTGTTGCCACCTCGACAGTGCATCGCCGGCAGTATCGAACAAATCGAGATGCTGTGATCCCCATTCACAAGATGATTCGAGAGTTAGAGAGCCAAGGGGTGGTTAGTAAAACCCACTCACCTTTCAACAGTCCCATTTGGCCTGTACGTAAATCTGAAGGAGAATGGAGATTGACCGTGGATTACCGTGCATTGAATGAAGTGACACCACCACTGAGCGCTGCTGTGCCGGACATGCTGGAACTCCAGTACGAGCTGGAGTCCAAGGCAGCAAAGTGGTACGCCACAATCGATATTGCCAATGCATTTTTCTCCATCCCCCTGGCTACAGAATGCAGGCCTCAGTTTGCTTTCACCTGGAGGGGCGTGCAGTACACCTGGAACCGACTGCCCCAGGGGTGGAAGCACAGTCCCACCATCTGTCATGGACTGATCCAGACTACACTAGAAAAGGGTGAGGCTCCAGAACATTTGCAGTACATTGATGATATCATTGTGTGGGGAAACACAGCAGCAGAAGTGTTCGAGAAAGGAGAGAAAATCATCCAAATTCTCCTGGAAGCCGGCTTTGCCATTAAGAAAAGTAAAGTTAAGGGACCAGCTCGGGAGATCCAGTTCCTGGGGGTGAAGTGGCAAGATGGGCGGCGCCAGATTCCTACTGATGTCATCAACAAAATCACAGCTATGTCCCCACCAACCAATAAGAAGGAAACACAAGCTTTCTTAGGTGCTATAGGTTTCTGGAGGATGCATATTCCTGAGTATAGTCAGATTGTGAGCCCTCTTTACTTGATTACTCGTAAGAAGAACGACTTCCATTGGGGCCCTGAGCAGCAACAAGCTTTTGCCCAGATCAAGCAGGAAATTGCCCATGCAGTAGCCCTTGGCCCAGTCAGGACGGGACCAGATGTGAAGAACATGCTCTATTCTGCAGCCGGGAACCATGGCCTGTCCTGGAGCCTTTGGCAGAAGGTGCCTGAGGAGACCCGAGGCCGACCACTGGGATTCTGGAGTCGGAGCTACAGAGGGTCTGAAAGTAACTACACCCCAACGGAGAAGGAAATCTTGGCTGCTTATGAAGGAGTCCAAGCTGCTTCAGAGGTGATTGGTACTGAAGTACAACTCTTCCTGGCACCTCGACTACCCGTGCTGGGGTGGATGTTTAGAGGAAAGGTTCCCTCCACCCACCATGCCACCAGTGCTACATGGAGCAAGTGGATTGCCCTCATCACACAGCGTGCCCAAATTGGGAAACTAAATCGTCCTGGGATTTTGGAGGTAATTACAAATTGGCCTGAGGGTGAAAACTTCAGGCTCACTGGTGAAGAGGGAGAAGAGCAAGTGACCCGTGCCGAAGAAGCTCCACCATATAACCAACTGCCGGCAGAAGACATACATTACGCTCTTTTTACTGATGGTTCCTGTCGCCTCGTAGGAATGAACCGGAAGTGGAAAGCAGCCGTATGGAGCCCCACACGACAGGTTGCACAAGCTATCGAAGGAGAAGGTGGATCGAGTCAACTTGCGGAACTCAAAGCTGTTCAATTGGCCCTGAACATTGCTGAAGCAGAGAAGTGGCCAAAACTTTACCTTTATACTGATTCCTGGATGGTAGCCAATGCTCTGTGGGGATGGCTGAAGAGATGGAAGGAGGCGAACTGGCAGCGCAGAGGAAAACCAATTTGGGCTGCTGAAGAATGGAAAGACATCGCTACCCGGCTAGAGAAACTACCTGTGAAGGTTCGCCATGTAGATGCCCATGTCCCCAGAAGCAGGGCTAATGAGGAGCAGCAAAACAATCAGCAGGTAGATCAGGCCGCAAAGATAGGGGAGTTGAAGATAGATCTTGACTGGGAGCACAAAGGAGAGCTGTTCCTAGCACGATGGGCCCATGATGCCTCAGGCCACCAGGGTAGAGATGCCACCTATAAGTGGGCACGAGACCGAGGGGTGGATCTAACCATGGACAGCATTTCTCAGGTTATCCATGACTGTGAGACGTGTGCCGCCATTAAGCAGGCTAAGCGGGTGAAGCCCCTCTGGTATGGGGGGCGGTGGTCCAAGTACAAGTATGGGGAGGCTTGGCAAATTGATTACATCACACTGCCTCAAACCCGCCAAGGCAAGCGCCACGTACTAACCATGGTAGAAGCCACTACGGGATGGTTGGAAACCTACCCCGTGTCTCATGCTACAGCCCGCAACACCATTCTGGGCCTTGAAAAGCAGGTCCTTTGGAGGCATGGTACTCCTGAAAGGATTGAGTCAGACAATGGGACTCATTTTAAAAATAATCTTATTAACACCTGGGCTAGGGAACATGGCATTGAGTGGGTGTACCACATCCCCTATCATGCACCAGCTGCAGGTAAAGTGGAGAGATACAATGGATTGTTAAAAACCACTTTGAAAGCATTGGGTGGGGGGTCTTTCAAGAACTGGGAGCAGTATTTAGCAAGGGCCACCTGGTTAGTTAACACTCGGGGTTCCACCAACCGAGCAGGTCCTGCCCAGTCTGAGCCCCTTAATATAGTCGATGGAGATAAAGTCCCAGTGGCCCATATCAGAGGTTTGTTGGGGAAGACGGTATGGATTAATCCTGCTTCGAGTACAGGCAAACCCATTCGTGGGATTGTCTTTGCCCAAGGACCAGGTTATACCTGGTGGATAATGCAGAAAGATGGGACAACCCGTTGTGTACCTCAGGGAGATCTGATTGTGGGATGATATCATTATTTGCTGAACGTTACCACCATTGTCTGTACGTTACATCATACAGACATGAGACAGAAGGAAACGTGAAAGTGTCAAAGGTCTGAGCAAGTAAGATGGAAGGAAATGTGTTAAGTGTGGAAGGTTTGAGCACGTGAGATGAAAGGTTTTACATTGTGTTCATTAACATGTTCACGATATGGGATAAGGGGTGGAATGTCCTGGGGTGACAGGACATTTTCATGCTTTGTATCCCAATCGTGTATTCCTGTTCCCGTGCTCTCAGTTTGTTTTGTCTATAGCCATGTCCCTCCCCCGGCTGCTTGCTATGGCTTGCTGCTGCTAGCTTTAGGCCTGCTTCGCTTGCTCTGCTCGCTTGCTTTTTTTTTGTTTTTTCTTTGCTTGCCTTATTTTGCCATTTTTCTATTTTTGTTTTTCCCTTCCTTCCTCCCCTTCCCTGAAGACATCGGACCTGCTTCGGACCTTGATTCGGGAACGTCAAGGAACTCCTCCGGAGTCTGCACTACAGAGAAGCTCAGCACCCTCCTCAGCACTGAGACTGCCCAAGCCGTTCGGTCTCTCTCGGACTGGTGAAAACGTTTGTTGTCATCTCGGGCTGTTTTTTCTTGTGTTGGGGAGTGTTTTTTTGCTCTTGCTTAATAAACAAGTTTTTTCCACTTATCCTCCGAGGAAATTCCTCCCGAACCCGGTAGTGGGGAGGGGGGAGGAGTTGTGGGGGTTTGTTTCCTTTAAGGGGCTCCTTCGGAGATTTTCCCCTAATTTGTCCTAAACCAGGACACAACATAAGGGGGAGTTGTTCCCAGCTCAATGGGGCCATGATGCGTCAGGTCATCAGGGCAGAGATGCCACCTATATGTGGGCATGAGACCAAGGGGTGGATTTAACCATGAACAGTGTTTCGCAGGTTATCCATGACTGTGAGACATGTGCTGCGATCAAGCAGGCCAAGCGAGTAAAGCCCCTATGGTATGGTGGGCAGTGGTCCAAATATAAATATGGGGAAGCCTGGCAGATTGGCTACATCACACTGCCCCAGACACGCCAAGGCAAGCGCTATGTGCTAACCATGGTGGAAGCCACCACGGGATGGTTGGAGACCTACCTTGTGCCTCACACTACTGCCGGAACACCATCTTGGGCCTGGAAAAGCAAGTCCTGTGGAGACATGGCACCCCTGAGAGAATTGAGTCAGACAATGGAACCCATTTCAAGGACAGCCTTATCAACACCTGGGCCAGAGAACATGGCATTGAGTAGATATATCATATCCCCTATCATGCAGCAGCTGCAGGGAAAGTTCAATGGTGCAATGGACTACTTAAGACCACCCTGAAGGCACTTGGCAGGGGAACTTTTAGAAATTGGGAAATGAACTTAAAAAAAGCCACCTGGATGGTCAATACCCAAGGGTCCATCAATCGAGCTGGTCCTGCCCAGTCTGAACCCTTGCACACAGTGGATGGACATAAAGTCTCTGTTGTACATATCAAAGGTATTTTAGGAAAGACTGTTTGGATTAATCCCACCTCAGGCAAAGACAAACCCATCCATGGGATTGTTTTTGCTCAAGGACCTGGTTACATTTGGTGGGTAAGGCAGAAAAACGGAGAAAGCCATTGTGTACCACAGGAAACCTAGTCTTAAGTGACAACTGTGTGTAAGGATTCATTGTGATGCAGATGGAAATAGAATAAGGTCTGTTAAAGGTGTGGCAGTTATCTTCTGTTAATTGGGGAGTTTTCTTTATCTCTTCCACAAACCAATCCTCCCTCTGGGAAATATCTTCTATTAATGGGCCATTGAGTCTCACTGCATGACTGATAAAAATTGCATCATCCCATTGTGAGATGCTCCACCCAGGGGGAGGAGCCAAGCATTCCTTCCAGGATATAATCTGAGATTTTGGGACACCAGGGCAGCCTTCTCCACTGGATTCCCAGAGGAGCAGCCCTTTCCCACTGGATTCCCAGAGGAAGACCAGGCCCAGTGTCATGTTTTGGAATGGGAGGAAATTCAGGGAAGTGATGCAAAGCTTTTTGCGTAACTGACAGTCTGTTGAACCGCTGAGAAGCTGGACACACCTCTGTGAAACACACATGTTAAAGACAAAAAAACTCAGGAACTCTCTCTTTCCTTTCCAGTTGGTGAGGAGATGGCAGGCCCTGGCCCCGGCCCCCTGTTTTGGACAAGCTGGGCTGGGCAGTCCTGCCATGGGCCAGGCCCCTTCCCCCCTCCTCAGGCTGCCCACCAGCCCCCCCCCCCATCCTCCGCCATCGGCTCAGGTCTGGGAGGGCTGGGCCCCAGCAGCTGCCTGTCAGGAAGGCGGGGGAGGCTGCAGAGCCCTGGCCAGAGCAGGGCTGACCGTGGCTGCGAAGATCTTGCCGTCAGGCCCATTCCTCCCAGCGCGGCTGAGACCAGAGACCCCTGCAGCCTGTGTAGAAAACCAAAGACCAGCCAGGAGGCTGATCCTGACACAGCCCATCCGCAGCTCCCTGCCACAAGTTACCAGCGGGTCAGGTAGGCCCCAGGCGTGATGTTTACCCTTTCAGTGCTTTAATCCTCCCTCGAGTGAGAGAAAGGAACGAGATGCAAGCATGTAAAGGAACAGCATGAAGACATCAAGGTCAGTGAGGAAGAAGTTAAGTCCCAGATGGGAGGGAGGAGGAGATGCTTTGTTTTGGAGCTGAAATCCTCTTGTAAGCTATGGAGAAAGGACTCTTTTTCCTTATAACGCATGAAACAATGGGGGGATGAAAGTGTTCAAATTGATACCGAGCAAAGGCCTCCGTGCTAAGATAAGCAGATTTTGAAATAGCTGTGATCCCATGAGAAGTTTGAACACAGGAAGAGGGAAGAGTAGTCCTGTGCTTCCAGGAGAAGATCTCTGTTCCCAGGAATGAAGATTATTTTAGAAATAGATAATGAAAACTTTTGCCTTTGAACAGCTCATCTTTAAAACAATACCCCATAATTCGATATGGCACATCAACAAGCTGTGGGAAGGCTTGTGGAAATGGGAAGGATTTCACAATGGCAGGGTTCCCTGGGTGGCTGCTATTTGTGATGAAATTGAAAGCCTGGAGAGAACTGGTTTTTTTCCTCTTGTGGAGAAGTCTTCATAACCTGAACAAGGTAGACTTCTCTCCCCAGGTGAACTGAAGAAAGAGTATTTTAGAGGTAGTAAACTGACTGGAAATCTTAGGTTTGTTTTGTTTACATTGTCAGTGGGAAAGAAAAGGTTGTGGGGGGAGAAGTGTTCTGAAGGGTTTGTTTTGGTTTATTCCCCCTCTTTTTCTTTTAGTTGCCTTTAATAAAATTTTCTTTATACCCTTTTAAAGTCTTGAGCCTGCTTTGCCTTTCTCTTAATCCAGGCTCACAGCAGGAAGTGAGTATATTGGTGATTGGCCAGCACCAAACCCACCACCTTCTTTGGTGCATTGGCCAGGAAAATTTCAAAATTGGGGAAATCTTAAATTGGCGAACTAAAACCACTACACCATCTACACCACCCCTGGATCTTCAGAGAAAGATTACACCCTTCAACAGGATTACTGCTTCAACAGAACCACATCTATCACTCCAGGAGGACTGCAGCCACCATTTCAATTGGACTGCTACCAACACCCTGACCAACAGGGTGTCAGGTCATATTCTGACTCTGTCAGTGTTGTTTTGTATTACAGCATTCGGGGGTTTTTTAATTTTATTTTCTTCCCTAATAAAGAACTGTTATTCCTGCTCCCATATATTTGCTTGAGAGCCCCTTAATTTCAAAATTATAACAATTCGGAGGGAGGGGGTCTACATTTTCCATTTTAGGGGAGGATCCTGCCTTCCTTAGCAGACCCCTGTCGTCTCAAACCAAGACAAATGCCTATGGGTAAGAATTAAAGGGAAGGCCAACAAGGCTGACACCCTACTGGGAGTCTGTTATCGTCCACTCAACCAGGAAGAAGAGGTGGACAACTTATTCTATAAGCAGCTGGAGAATGTTTCGGGATCACCAGCCCTTGTTCTTGTAGGTGACTTTAACCTACCAGATATCTGCTGGGAACTTAATAATGCAGAAAAGAGGCAGTCGAGGAAGCTTTTAGACTGTGTGGAGGACAACGTTTTGTCACAGCTGGTGAGTGAGCCAACCAGGGGAGGGACTATGTTAGACCTGTTGTTTGCAAATAGAGATGGGCGGGTGGGAGATGTGGTGGTTGGAGGCCACTTGGGGCATAGTGATCATGAAATTATAGAGTTCCTGATATTTGGTGAAATCAGGAGGAACATCGATAAGACTTTTACACAGGACTTCCAGAGGGCAGATTTTGGCCTATTTAGGAGACTTATTTGGAGAGTTCCATGGAAAGCAGCCCTTAAAAACAACGGAGTCCAGGAAAGGTGGACGTGCTTCAAAACAGAGATCTTGAGGGCACAGGAACAGACTGTCCCTGTGTGCTGAAAGATGAGTTGACGAGGCAAACGTCCAGCCTGGATGGGCAAGGAGGTTTTGAAGGAACTTTGGAATAAAAAGAGGATGTATCATCTTTGGAAGGAGGGTCTCTCAGGAAGTATTTAAGGGGGTTGCTAGGGCATGTAGGAAAAAAAATTAGGGAGACCAAAGCTCAGTTCCAACTTAATTTGGCAACTTTTGTAAAGGATAATAAAAAATGTTTTTACAAACATATTAACGGCAAAAGGAAGGGTAAGACCAACCTTTGTTCTCTACTGGATGCGGGAGGGAACTTAGTAACTGCAGATGGGGAGAAGGCAAAAGTGCTTAACGCCTTCTTTGCCTTGGTCTTTAGTGGGAAGACGGCTTGTCCTCAGGACAACTGTCCTCCTGGATTGGTAGATGGTGTCAGGAAGCACATTGGCCCCCCTGTTATCTAGGAGGAGGCAGTCAGAGAACTGCTGAGCCACTTGGATGTTCATAAATCTATGGGACCAGATGGGATCCTTCCCAGGGTGATGAAGGAGCTGGCAGATTGACTAGAGAAGCTGCTTTCCGTCATTTACCAACAGTCCTGACTCACTGATGAGGTTCCAGATGACTGGAAGCAGGCCAATGTGACACCCACACATAAAAAGGGTAGGAAGGAAGATCCTGGTAATTATAGGCCACTTAATCTGACCTCGCTCCACAGTAAGGTTATGGAACAGTTTATGTTAAGTGTCATCATGCAGCACCTGCAGGATGGCCAGGGTATCCGACCTAGCCAGCATGGGTTTAGGAGGGGTAGGCCGTGTTTGACCAACCTGGTCTCCTTTTATGACCAGGTGACCCACCTGTTGGATGTGGGAAAGGCTGTGGATGTTGTCTATTTGGACTTCAGTAAGGCCTTTGACACTGTCTCCCACAGCATACTCCTGGAAAAGCTGGAAGCCCACAACTTGGACAGGAGCATTCTTTGCTGGGTTAAGAACTGGCTGGATGGCCGGGCCCAGAGAGCAGTGGTGAACAGTGCTGCACCCACCTGGTGGCCAGTCACTAGTGGTGTTCCTCAGGGGTCTGTGCGGGGGCCAGTTCTGTTCAATATTTTTATTTATGACATGGATGAGGGCATTGAGTCTTTCATTAGTAAATCTGGAGACGACACTAAGCTATGAGCATGTGTTCAAGTTTGAAAGCAAAACCAGTGAGAGACTCCAAGTCAGAAACAATTTATTAGGAAAAGAGCAAAGAAACAAAATACATGCAATAATACAAAAGAAAAACCACGGATAGAATACAACCTGACACCCTTTTTGCCAGCGTGTTGGGAGCAGTCCAAATTGGAATGGCTGCAGTCCTCCTGGAGTGGCAGATGTGGCTCTGTCGGGGCAGTGATCCTGTAGAAGGGTGTAGTCTTCCTCTGAAGGTCCAGTGCAAAACCCCAGCTGTTCCTCTTGGGAACCAGTGGAAAAGCTGAGTCTGGTGTCCCAAAACCCCAGATTATATCCAGTTAGGAATGCTTGGCTTCTCCCTCTGGGCAGAGCATCTCACAATGGGGTGCTATAGTTCTTATCAGTCATGCAGTGACATTCAATAGCCCATTATCAGCAGACGTCTCCCCAGAGGGAGAATCGGTTGTGAAATAGATAAGGAAAACTGCCCACTTAACAGAAGACAACTGCCATACAGATGGCAAATGGAATACATCTTGCCTTTCAATCTGGGACAGCGTGTGTCAATATGTTGGAAGGAAGAAGGGTTCTGCAGGGAGACCTAGAACAGTTGGATGGATGTGCAGAGTCCAATAAGAGGAAGTTTAATAAGTCCAAATGCCGAGTCCTTCATTTTGGCCACAATAATCCCCTGCAACATTATAGGCTGAGGATGGTGTGGCTGGACAGTGCCCAGGCGGAAACGGACCTGGGGGTACTGGTCGACAGCCAACTGAACATGAGCCGGCAGTGTGCCCTGGTGGCTCAGAATGCCAGTGGCATCCTGGCCTGTATCAGGAATAGTGTGGCCAGCAGGACCAGGGAGGTCATTCTTCCCCTGTACTTGGCACTGGTGAAGCTGCACCTTGAGTACTGTGTCCAGTTCTGGGCCCCCCAGTTTAGGAAGGACGTTGAAATGCTTGAGCGCGACCAAAGGAGGGCAACAAGGCTGGTGAGGGTTTTGGAACACAAGATGCTTCTGGAGTCTTTGACACCTTCTAAGACAGCTTCTAATACTGTCAGGCATTTGAGTTCAATTATGGCCCATTATGGCCCATCAGCAGAGATGAATACCTTTAGGCTATATGTGAATGTCCCTGATATTTCCCCAACAGGCGAGTTATCACAGCTGAATTCACCTAAGTAAGGACAAAGAGATAGTACTCCACCTCACAGGGTTTGTCTCTTTCCTTATCCTGCTCAATACCCAATTTGTAGCCTGAGTCGGCAGCTGTGCTCACCCTCTGCACTGGGGTGGTTACTTTGCACATCTGCAGCTTGCCCCCTGAATGTTTGATCCATCAGCATTCCAGTCTCTTTTCCAGTATGACTTGTGGGTACATTCTTCTCAGATTTGGGATGATTGGACAATAGTACCCCCTTTACCTTATCTCAGGTTCCAGTCAGTCCATATTCCAGTTAGTAGGCATATGTGGGGAGGGGTGGGCTTTGGTGGTTGCAGATGAACAGGTGCTTCTTTACAGTTTGCTCCAGTGGGCAAAAGTCCTTTGATGATTTTAGCATTACCATTTTAGCCTCTCACACTATGTCTAAAGGAAAGAACTTTTCCATTGTCTCTCCTATCCCATAGCCATTTACTTTTTAATTTAACACTAAAAGTGGATGGCAAAAATGCATTTGGGTGGTGCTCAGTGCCCAGTGCCCACATCTCTCATGTGAGGTCTAGAGCTGTCAAAGAAGAGAGGCTCACACATCCCTTTAATTGTTCTACTGCAGATGAAAATATGGGCTTTGATTACAAAACGAGATACACCTAGTTGGATACTTTCTTGGAAAGAAAAAATTCATGTGGATGCTTTGTATCTATACTTTCTGTGCAACTGACAAAACAGAGCTTGGATAGGATATAATCTGTTATATCAAGACACAGCAATGTCAGACTCAGTAGATATATTAATGTTTAGCAAAAAAAATGCAAATTAGTAACCTAATTTATGCTTCTTTATTTTTTTATATTCTAAAAAGTTTTGATGATGAAATACATGTTACTTAGTTTTGCTTGCATATCCTAACATCCCAGGGTGATACACCGTCTTGTTCTAAAACAATTTTAAGAGGTGCGCACTATAAAATGAATTACTTCCCCTTAGTTTCACCCAATCCCTTTCTACCAATAAAGAGAAATGAAATATGAGTAGATATGAGTGAAGCCATGCAGTCATGTGTGGAGGGTGCCATCTTGGGGGAGGAGTTTCTCCGCCATTTTTAGTTTCTCTTTGTTCTTGGGGAGTCCACAAGATTTCGGCTATTTTGTAACTAGTGATTATTACTGTTATTTTTCTTGCCTGTTGCTATTTTCCTTATTTTAGTAAAATTTTTTTTTTTACTTATATCTACTGGGATTGGTTAAAACTAAAGAGGCAGTAACTCATTTTGGAGCGTCTGTCCCTTAAATAGTCTTAAACCAAGACACTTATACAGTTGTTCTTATGGCTTCCATAAGAACCAGTTATGAAGAGCTTGAAGGATACAAATTTAGATTGGACATTAGGGAACTTAGGTGATTCTGTGATTATCTGCATGAAAAGAGATTTATTTATAAATTTTTATTATTATCCATCTTTTTACAGCTTTAAAAGTTGATATTACTGTTATAAATGACAATATAATATTGGCTTTCTCATTCGTGTACAAGCTTTTGCATGATGTTATTACAAGTTACAAGTATTTCTGATATGGTACAATTTACGCTTACTTTTTAACTGCTTTTGGGTATAGTATAATCTGTTAGTTTATGTATGCACCATATAGATTATATAAATAGTAGTGTGATAAAAATATTATATTATAGATTTTAGCAAAATGTTAAAATAGAGACTATGTAATGTAACATCCATTCTTTTGTTTACTGTCCTTTCCAGCACTGCAAAGCTGAGGCCCGCATGTGAGGTTTCTTTCCCCTTGGTCGTAAGAAACTGGTGCAGCTGTAATTTGTCAATCAGGGCCTGCGCCTCTGACCCCATCACCCTCACTCCTGGGACCGTGACCGTGGGAACTGTGGGAGGAGGTGTGAGGACCAAAGCACGGAAGGGGAGATCCCGTGACCCCAGCCACGCGGTCTCAGCCATCCTGAGCATGTGAAAGCGACCATGCGGCTGCGGCCATGCAGTGAGAGCCAACTTGGGCAGCAGGAGTAACAACAGGAAAACCTGGAGGAGTCTTTCCTTGCGACGGGGGGGGGGGGGGGGGGGGTGCAGGGGCACTAAGAGGGGAACACGGAGGAGGGGTTTTCAGCTGGGGTTCACAATTTTTTAAATGTTCCTCAAGAGTCAGAATGCATTTCATCATCATATTAAATAAAGGATGGAATTCTTTCCTAGTTCCAACTTTTCCCAAACTACTTCCAAAAGATCATTGGTTAGGACTGAGTTGCGTGAGATATAAGGAAAATGCTTTAAAAACCAGTGTACAAAACACTCCAACTCCCCCTCTGAAAAACAAAAATTTTCTTGAAGAAAAGACTTTTTAAGGTGGAGGTGGTAAACTTCTCGTTGTGCATGGGTGAGTGTTGCTTCCATCTCAACCCAAGTTTCTTCCCAAAACTCGAGAGTAAAAGGAGGAAAGAATCAAAATTTTAAACTCACCACACTGGGGTAAAAAACCCTAAATTCTTGGAGTGGTCTATTGTAGATTGTAGAAGAATTTCTGAGAGAAAGAGGTCACGATCTGGATGTTCATGATTTATATGTTTGGAGTGAAGGTTGAGCTACCCCTGTCTAGGCCTCAGATGTGGGGCTCGGTGAGGCCTTGGAGCCTGTGGCGCAGTTAAGAATAAGTTTGTGGCACAGTCAGAAATTATGTTAAGGTATAACACAATGTACTGAGCTATCTAGGTGTGAATTAGTATAGGTCTGCAGTGTGAAACTTTAGCCACCTTAAGACAGGAACAAACAATGTTTGCTTGCCAATGAGAGTATGGTCACGATTGTAAACTATCTGGAAGTGTATAAAAACTACTGTCTGTAAACAATAAAGGAAGAACGTATGATTAGCCACATTGGTTCGGATCTGCGTTTGTTCCTGTCCAGCTCACCTCTTTATTATCGGTCCCTGCTTTAGTAGATATTTTCCAGGAGATGTCCCTGTTCGATGTACCATTTGGTTCAGCCAGAATTACTGCTAGTAAAATCCAGGGTAAGGAAGCAAAAAAGGGCCTTTGCATAATATCCACAGATGTTTAATTCAGCCACGCGGTAAGATGTTCAGGGTCCAAGGGCCAGACTCATGGGGAGAGTCCAGGTTTCTGTGTCTCGAGAGGTCCAGGATGAACAGTGGTATTGGGGCAGTACAAAGATGAGAGCCAATGGGAATAGGGAAGGAGTGGCTGAGGGACATAGGAACAAGGGAAGGAGACAATGGGATCTTAACAGCTTTTGAGGGAAGCTTCTTGTGTCTCTCTAACCCAGGGAATGCCTCTCAGGGTCTCCACAGGTAATATTTAAAATGGAGTATTTTACTTTGTAGGCAAGTTATTGACTATGTTTAAGCTAAGAAGAGTTTCGGCCTGGAACTATAAGGTGCTTAAAGCATCTAGTGCTTTAGGAAGATACCCCATACATAGGAATGTTGGATTTTACTGGTATCAAATGTGACATTGAAAAGTTGAGGGACACAATTCTTCCATTTCTTCAACATAATTTAGAGTAGAAGAATAAATTATTTAAGATTGGAACTAGGGCATTTCATCATGTTGCTTCTCAAACTGGGCAGGACATGTATTGAGAACAAGAAAGACAGGAGAGAATGAAGTAAGAAGGTAACATTTGTAAGAACTGCAGAAGCTTGGGAGAGTCCAGTATGGCTAATGGTTTTGCAATCTGCTGATCATCATAACACTCAGGTCTTTCTTGATATCCATAGCCCTGGCATGCAGACCTAAATGAGCCTATTCACCTCTCACTTGTAGAGGAGTTCAAGCTAAGAGTCTGAAAAGGAAAAGACAGCAGTCTGCTTTCCAGGGAAGTTCAAACTGTGGTCTGGGAAACATTTAGTGGAGCCCAATGAGGGGGTGTTCCCTGGAATTGTAGCCAAAAATCGGTAACAATAAAAAAAAACCCTTGACACCCATGTAGTATTAAAAAGCAGACAATCTTTATTCAGCCAGATGCACGAGGGGATATCTCCTCCAAAATATTGTGCATGCTGAATACAGAAAAGCACCTGTTTATATACAGTATTTTTTTATACATATAATTGATTTTCCCAGAATTAACATACATATGATAATCATTTCCCCAAAATCATTAACATATGTTCCCTCCCCTAATGCATGCATTCTTCTGTCTTGCGGGGGGGGGGGGGGGGGGGGGGTTTGCTTTGGTGGTCTCTAGTGGTCAGTGACCTCAAAGTCATACCTGACTGCTCGGTGAACTGGTAAAAGTTGGCACAACAGGGCTGGTTGCTTTCCAGTTGTCCTTCTTACAGAATGGGCATTGTGCAGTTCCATAGGCCAATGTTTTTTGAAGAATAAGCATTGTGGTAGCTCACCAGGTGCAGATAATTTTTCATCTGGCAACTTTGCCTCCCTTTGAGGCTTGTGAAGCTTGTCTTCCCCTCAAGCTTTCATATGCCTCACTTTGCTTTTTTTACTAATGTACTTGTTTGAAAGGAAGGATTAGGTAGGGAAAATAATTTCTACAAACACATCCCAATCTTAGATCCCGGGACAGTCATGAGCTGCTGTACCTCAGGATTCCTACAAGTGCATATTTGAGTGCAATTCCATTTTTCCTCTGTCCTTGGACCCTTTTGCCTTGACCTTATTAAATCAGGATATTTTATACTGACCTGTAAGGGGTCCTCTGGGAGGCCTGGACTACCTTCCCAATCTAGACACCACTGAACTGGCTGGATATATTCCCATTGTCCTGTTTGAGGGCTATTCCATATTTCTGGTATTTGACCTCCCCAAGGAGTTTCGTGCAATCTGTTGGATGATAAATATTTCCTGAGGTTATTTCCAGATCTGGTTTTGAGATATTACAATCCTCAACAGTATTGTTCTTACGTGTCCATTGTAAGGAATATTCTCCTTCCATCCCTGTCCAGTTGGCATGGGTACCATTTCCTTCCCACATATGTTCCCAAACTTTTGTCAAATTGCTGACTAAAGCTCCCCACAGAACTGTATTTTCTGCAGAGGTTGGTGTTGGCAAACAAGCTGTTATAGAGGTTACATTCTGTAATCTGCCAAAGTCTTGCACTAAATTTAAGGTCTTATTCCCCTTCCCAGAGGTTAACATAAATTCTATTATTATTATAAATATGCAATTATTCATCATCTTCATCTAGATACATTAAATAGTATCCCCCTAGAAAAAATTATTCTATACCTAAAAGAATAGGATTTATGTAAAAAACCCCAAATTCCCAGTCTTAGTCAGTCTTGTTTCTGCTGTGTTTAATGTGTGGTTGCTGATTTTACCTGTGTGAGATGAATTGAGGGTTCAATTCCTTCCACCTTGAGTACAGTGTAGGTTACCAGGAAGACTTGGAAAGGTCCTTTCCACGTTTCATTCAAGGGTTCAGAGTTCCAGGTGTTTACATATTCAGAATCCCCAGGTTGATATAGATAAATGAGTGCATCCAAAGCAACTAGTCCCAATAGTGTTATAAATTGATGGAGTCCAGCAAAAGTTTTTCCTAAAGAAATCCAGTATAGATTTCAATCTGTTTCTCCATTTGAATGTATTTCTCCTGGAACTGATTATGTTTGATATGGCCATCCATACAGTAATTCATACGGACTTACTTTAGTTTTTGACCTTGGCTGAATTCTGACTCACAAAAAAGCTAGAGGCCTGTGGCCATTTTAAAGAGGTTTCTTGGCCCATTTTACTAATTTGTCACTTCAAAGTCTGATTCATCCTTTCCACTTTCCCACTTGACTGTGGTCACCAAGGGGTGCGCAAATCCTATTTTATACCCAGGATTTTGCTCAGCTGTTGTACCACATCTGCTATAAAATGTGGGCCTCTATCTGAAGACATCTCAAGTGGCACTCCAAATCTTGGTATGGTTTCTCTAGGCATTAATTTTTACCACTTCCCGAGCTTTATTGGTGAGGCAGGGAAAAGCCTCTAGCCATCTGGAAAAGTTATCTACCTATACATGTTTTGTCTGGGTAATTCAGAGAAATCTATTTGCCAATAATCTCCAGGTGAATTTCCCTGTTTAACTGTTCCAGGAGGTGGCCTTTTCCTATTTATGAGATTGTTTTTTAAATAAATTGCACATTTTACTATTAATTTTGCTATTTCAGTCATTCCCACACTAAATACAGAGTTTTGGAGACTAGATATTATGGGCTCAATTCCCCAGTGGGTTTTGTTATGTTCTTTTTCCATTATTTTTCTCATTACAGGAGGCAGAACTATTACCTGTTGGCTGTCTGTTACTCACCATCCCTCCGGATTCTTAGTGTCTTTTAATATTGTAGAAGGACGTTTGCCCCAGAAGAGCTTATTTGTTGCTTGTTAGCTGGTGAAATAACTCAGGGTATCTTGCCCCACACATGAGCTTGCTAATTGGTAAAATAACTCATTCAGGACCACTTATTTTGTAGTGAGTTATTTTGGCACCATGGGAGTAATTCTTTCAGCTGACAATAGACATCCTACTGTGGAAGTGAGATCTGGAAAGATAAGCTGGAAGATTGAAAGATACTTCACTTTACAAACTGTAAAAGCTACACCAAACTTTCACAAAGCAGAAATGTTCTGCATGTTCCCTGGAAATGTGTGGAGCTTTCTCCCCAGAGTTGGGATGCCTACTTTGTGGTTACTCTCCTTGGAGTTGAGGGAAAGGACTCTGTGTACGCTACTGTCAATTTAGTGGTAAGTTACATTGGCTCCTAATCTATACTATTTCTTTGCTAGCTTTAATATAGATACCTTGATAGTGTGCACTGTTTTATGTAATCTACTAGTAGTTCTTTCTGGCTTATACTGTGTAGTAAGTAACCGTTTAAGGCCTTTTGTCTGTTATCTCCTGTCTATTCAATATGTGAAAAATGCATATTCTATGATTGGCTCTTCGCAAATATTAAAATGAATACTATATGTGTTATGTTTGAAAGCAATATTGTATTAATCCTTTTTTAGTAATGTTGTATTAATCTTTTTTAAGTAGTATGGTAAATAAAGTTTTAGGCTATAGCATAATATTAAAATAGAAGCTATGTGATGTAAGATACCTTTTTGTGACCAGCACAAGGAATGGATAAGATAACCAAGAAATTTTTCACATAGAGATAACAGCAACAAGAAAACAAAAAAAATCTCAAGACAGGATTTATGGCCTCTTTATCGGACAGTACAGACTTCTTCCAGACACCCTGGAGCCAAAAGGATTGATTTACAAGATGAAGGGGGGAGTTGACAAAAAACAGAATCATTCCTAGTTTGAAAGGAATATTTGTATAATATATGAGATATATGAATATGCAATGGGCTATGGCTTTTAAGGGTTAATCCTTTGTTAGCAGACATGATTTTCTTGAGGAAAGCATCCAGACATCCATAATTCTTTGCTTTTTAATGTCCTTTATTGTCCTAATTCTGATTGTCCAAATTCTTATATCTCTAATTTTTATTACTGTTTTTATAACTATTTTATTACTATTAAACTTTTAAAATTTTTAAACAAGTGATTGGCGTTTTTCACAAATAAATAACTCATTTTATAATAGACCTGATCTGTCATTCTGAAGAACTTGCAGGCTGGAGCAATTCTAGGTGTGGGCGACATAAATTTAAGCTGCTGCCAAAAATCTGATGCTAAGGCAGGGCTTGTCTGAAGCTCCCGTTTGATCCATAATAAATATATTTTCTAAGCATTGATCCTCACTGTCATAATTAGGCTTAAATTCAGATATGTCAATTTGGTTTTGTGGCACTAACGCCAGGATGTCTTTTTCACCTACTCCCCGAGCTGCTTTGTCTGCCAATCGGTATCCCTCTATAACATTAGTTTTTCCAGATTGATGCGTTTTGCAATGCATCACTGCCACCTCCTTTGGTTTTTGAATTTCTTCCAAAAGTTATACAATTTCTTCTTTGTGTTTAATAGATTATCCTTGAGCTTATAGCAGGCATTTTTCCTTCCATATAGCTCCATGGGCATGAATCACACCAAATGCATACCTAAAATCAGTCCAAATATTTACTCTTTTGCCCACTGCCAAGTTCAATACTTGTTTTAGTGCTATTATCTCTGCTTTTTGGGCTGATGTGTTAACTGGTAAAGATCAAACTTCTAATATCTCAGTAGCAGTCACCACTGTGTAACTTGCCATCTGTCTTCCATCTTTCATGAAACTGCTGCCATCTGTAAATAATTCTAAACCAAGATTCTGTATTGGTTCATCCCACAAATCACTTCTGCTGGAATATACCTGTTTGATGGTGTCGTGGTTTGGAATGGCAGGAAAATTTAGGGAAGTAATACAAAACTTTTTGTATAACTAACAGTCTATTGAACCACTGAGAAGCTGGACACACCTCTGTGAAATACACGTGTTAAAGACAAAAAACCACGGGAACCTCCTCTTATTTTTTCTTCCCAGTAGGTGAGGAGGTAACAAACCCCGGCCCCGGTCCCCGTGTGGGCCAGGCCAGACCGGCCGGCCCTGCCGCAGGCCGGGCCCCTTTCCCCCTCCCCGGGCCGCCGGCCCCCCATCGGCCCCGTTCTAGCCGGGCCGGGCCCCAACAACTACCAAACAAAAAAAACAAGAAAAGCTACGGAATCTTGGCCAGAGCAGGGCTGACCACAACTATTAAAATCTTTGTTGCTGCAAATCTTACCATCGTGTCCTCAGCGAGAGGGAACTTATTGAAAAATGCAGGAGAACCCAATGGAAAGGAATGATGATATCCAACTCAGTTCAGAAGGCTGAATGATTTTTTTATTATAACTATGCTATAATACATTAATATACTATGTAAAGGAGGGTGCTAAAACTACATGCTACTTTCTCTATCATATCTAACTACTCACAACTCGTGACCCTGTTCTCCAGAGTCCAGACACAGGTGGATCCGATTGGGCACCAGACTCAAACAATTCTCACCAGAATCCAATCAAGCAATCACCCCAGGTAAACAATTCCCCAAGCACATTCCACATGAGAAAAACAAGGAGCAGAAATAGAAATTGTTTTCTCTTTCTTTTTCTCTGTGCACCTTTATGAAAAATCCTGAGAGAGAGAGAAATGTGCTGCCACAGGAGGTATTCCCAAACGTTTATTTTAAGGATTTATTTGACCCATATCTATGGGAAGATGCTAATATGAAATTGTATAATGCTGCAACGTGGAAAGATCAAAGGGTGGCAGCCCTCTTATCAACTTGCAGGGTTTTGTTTGAAGTGATGCATGAGGAAAAATGCAAAAAACCTCATGCTGAGCCTCAGAGACTGCAGGGCTTTTCTTCACAAGCAGAGGGGCTGGGGCCCGTGGCCCTTCCCGCTGAAGGGGCAGAAACTCTCCGCCATGCTCGTGATCCCCCATATTTGTGGATATTCTTAGTTCAGTCAGAGAGAAAAAGAGAAGGTTTTCTAACCAGGTGAGAGCCTGGGAGACAGTTGGGAAAGAATGTAAATAATTCTCTAATCTATCTTGTTGTTCACATTGTTTATAGATATGTTCTGCCACCGTGCGTCATTCACTGAACACCAATGGTGTGAAATGTTTTTACTTTAAGACCAATGAAATTAGTCCACGCGATGTTCTCTATATATAGAGCGGTGCATTTTAAATAAATCAGAATTCATTCTCTTTGCCTTCTAACTTGGAGTCGTTCTCGTTACCGTCCTGCTCTACGGCGACACACACTCGCCCGCCCATCCCCGAGGGAAGCCAAGGAGCGGGGAGGGAGGGGTTCGGGAAGCCGCCGCTTTCTCCACCCCTCTCCCCACCTTGGGGGACGTTCCAAGCGGCTGAGCCAGCCTCCGGAGCTTCGGTGGCAATGCCTCTGCCACTTGGTGGTCCACCCACAGCTCCTGCCCCTGGCCATGGCCCGAAAATGACGTTGGAAGCGTCTTTCCAGCACCCCCCCCCCCCGCGATCGGCAGGGGCGGGGTCGGGCCCCGCCCCAGCCGACGTCAGCCTTGTTACAGGGGCAGTGTCGGGGCGGGCTGACGTCAGCTTTGTTCCATCCCCTCTCGCTTCAGAGACTCAACCCACGGTACAGTGAGAGGGACCCAGATCGAGTCGGTCCGACCTCAGTCCACTATCAAGGGCAGCCCCTCCCCTCCAAACTGCGCAGGCTCTGAGTCAAACCAGCCCCCCCCCCCCCCCCCTCCCGGAATCCAAACCCCAGCCGCACCACGCGGGCTGCCGGGACCCACAACTACAGGCATACCCCTGGACTCAGCACTGCCCATGGTCACAGAGGCAGCAGTGCCTGCTGCAGCCCGATCACAGGGCTCAGCGGCACCGGCGGCAACTGCAGCAGCTGCAATCCATGGAGAGAACCCTGGACCTGGATTGGGATCCTCGCGACCAGCTCATGAAACAACAGTGCCACCAAGTGGATCAACAGCACCACTGCAGCCAGCTCAACCACATTATAAATCATCTTTTCCAGTTTCCTTTTCAGATGAACAGAATACAATTAATATATTCCCAGTGTTATAAACGCCAATCACTTGGCATTTAAAATTTTAAAAGTTTAATAATAATAAATTAGTTATAAAAATAGTAATACAATTAGAGTAATGAAAATTTAGAGTTAGGACAATTACAAGACAATAAAAAGCAAAGAATTACGGACGTCCAGATGCTCTCGGGCACTTAAGCCCGATAAGCATGCCTTGTGAACAAAGGAATAACCTTTAAAAGCAATAGCCTGTTGCATATTCATACATCTCATACACGATGCATAAATTCCTTGCAAATTAAGAACTTTTCTGGTTTTTGTCAACTTCTTCCCCTTAATCCTGGTGGTTCCATAAAGACGGAGAGAAGATGGAAGAATGTTTGTCTTTTCCGATAAGGAGGCAGTAATTTTTTATGGGCCCCATCACTGCCATCTCTGTGCGAAGAGTTTCTTGATTATCTCATCTCTTGCTTGAGCTAGTAAAAAAAAAACCCTACATACATAGGTTCTATTTTAACTACAAAACTACATTTACTATACTATTAAAATGTTAATACAGCACTTCTAATCAATATAACATAATACATATAGTATTCCATTTAATATTTGCGAAAAGCCAATCATAAAATATGCATTTTTCACAATCCCTCCTCTTATTGTTTATAAATCATTTGGCTTGAGCAATATTTCTTATCCAATTGCATTCTTTAGACTATGTTAGTAATCAAATAAAAGATGGGATTAAACGAGGAAGAAACATCAGAACAGTTGTAAAACATCCAAGGAAGAATCTTAATTTCTTCCACTATCCATTCTTCAATACATTACCCCATCAGTTAGTTTTTAACATTGTTTTCCCAGATTTGGACCGGTATCTGGGTTATTTCTTTCTCATATTCTTTTTTTTTTTTTTTCCGCAGGATGACTTTCCCATTGTCATCTATTTTCAACAATCTGATATATTAAATTTTCCACAAACACCCCCTTCTTTAGCCAATACATAGTCTAAAGCCAATCTATTCTGATACACTAGAGTTTTTGTTTGGCTTTGCTGATTCAATATTAATTCCAATGCCTGAGCGGCTTTATTTGTTATCTTCTCTATGGGTGCTTGGAATCTTATAATACGATTCAGTATATAATTTGGGTTTAATACAGAGGTAGATTGCTGTGCTGGTTTCACCTTTTTGTTTACTAATGGCCTTTTCGCCAAATCTTGGACTGTATTTCTGAAATCAAATGTAAAACAAATCCATCTCTCATTTTGGACATTCAATGCCCCATCTAGTACCACTTTTTCCTAAGTTCCTTGTAATTCAATATTTTTCCCCATTTTTCCTGCAGGTACTCAGTTTGGATGGGTTATAACAGTGGCTGTTGACATGGGTGTGTGTAACAAAAAAGGAACTTTGGTTTCTTTCCGTGTAATATTTTCTGTAGCATTTGTGACACAATCTTGCCAGTATCTCAAAAGGTAAAAGACAACAAATGAGAGACAGAAACAGGAATAACAGAGGTCTGGTATGGCTTATACCCCCACCTCCCCTGCCTATGGAGTTGCTTCCCATAGCAGGTATGTGTGATCTTCTCGGTGGCGAGTACAGTGGTCAATCCAGGCTTGCCCTCTGTTTCCTTTGTTGCTCCTTTTTACTAAATATTTTTAGGCAAGTCCTTTTCAACACTCCTTAACTGAGGTTTCTTACCATTCCTCAGGTATCTCTCAGTCAACAGGCACTGATAATTCCCATCCACAAAACAAAGTTATTACCTCAGTTGCTTTGAGTTCTATCTGTATAGGGGATAGATTCAGTACTCAATACCTATTGCAATGAGAACATAGATTTTGTGAGCTCCAATACCAATTATTCTCATAATTTGAACATTTACTTATAACCCAGTTAGCATGTCCAGCACTGGGATGAATCAAATAAAGTATACAGTATAATACTGATGGTAATTTCCCTTCTTCCTTGTACAAGTCACAGGCTAAGGCCAGAATGTGAGAACTCTGATTAAAATAATCTTGATCTTCCTGTTTGAAGTGGCAATGTTCCTCTCCTAAGGAGGTGTCGGAGGCGTCTGAGGGCTAATTTAGGCAGTGCTTAAAACCAGTGATGTAAGCTTTGCCTTATTTCTCAGTTAGGTGTTATTCTTTGTACCTTCCTTGGTTCATTTGGGTTTTCCCAAACTATTACCACCCAGTCCCAGTCGAAAGTCAATTTGGTATCACCCGGTTTAGATGTGATAGTCCATTCATCAAGGTTCTTCACAAGTTCTTTGATTTTGTTGTCGTGAATTCACCCTCTTTCTGTGGTTCAGATTGCTGCTTTAGTGGTACCTGGAAAGGACTTCTTAATAACACAGTGTTAAAAGAAAGACAATACTGCATTAACTTTTACCATTAGTTTTCTTCAAAACTTTCTGGGTTTAACTACAAGCTTTTTTCTACAGCCGCTTCTTCTTCTTGTGTCCAGCTGTTTTAATAGCTGCAGAGGCCAATTCTTCTTCTGGTGAGCTATAAGTAGTTAAATAGAAAGACCAGGCCAATTTTAACACGACATGTATCACATCTCCTGCTTTTTACTTTTTGGGCAACATTTAACTGTTTTAATCTTACAGACCCATTCTTCAGAACAAAAAGCCTCCTCTTCTTAAAAAAAAAAAACCAGAAAGAGAAAAGAATTCTTGCTTAAACAAATAAATCACTTTGTGAAAGTCAGCTATCTCTGCCTTGATCTTATCTCTAGTGGTGGACCCTTTTATTTATTTATTTATTTATTAACAGTCTTGCGTTTAACTCTGTCCTTCGCCTCCCTCTCTCTTTTTCTCTCCCTCTCTTTCTCTCTCTTCATATTTTAACATCCACGTTCCAGCATCAGTCCACCTTCTAACATCAGTCCACATTCCAATGTCTCAGAGAGGTAAGTCTGCCAATCACCCCTTCCCCTTTTTCAAGGTAAGTCTGCCAATCACCCCTTCCCCTTTTTCAACTTCTTTACAAATTAAATTACTTTTGTTATGTGCGTTCTGCAAGCATGCAATTCATGGCATTCTCCACTAAGGCTACTAGCCACTCACAGCTGACACAGTGCCAAAACTAAAGACTTGTTTTTCTATCACAATTTTTTCCATTCACCAGCTCAAAAAGGTTGTAAGAACAAGGTAAACAACAACTTACTTCCAAAGTGATCCTGCCTGCACCAAAAAAAATTAAGACAATGCTAGTTAGTGCAATGCAATTTGCAACGAAGCCAAGGTTTGATTTGGGAAGGGCATCTGAGGACACAGAGCATGAGTTTTACAAATCCATATTTTGAAGAGAGAATGGACAAAACATGAATACAGTGGGGGGAGACAGAAAGTAAGGAATTTGTCTCTGCAATACCTTCTCTTTGACTGTTAGGAAACGCTGTTCAAAGAGGCTTCTGTGGTACAAACAATAATTGGATGGCAAGAGGCACTCTTGAATTTAAGCTTTAATGTCACAATAGGAAACAGCACCTGAGCACTGCAGTGGTGAAGCACCCTGCCTGCAAACTCACTAGAGGCAAGCTACTGCTGCCACGCTGCAGGGCTACCTGCAGCACAGAGGGAATCACGACCAAGCCCTCCTTGCAGGCTTGGGTAAACCACACAAGGAACCCACAACTTCTTCATAGCTGTCTAACTCATTCCAGAAATAAAACTACAGCAAGCAGAGATTCTGCCCCACCATCTTTTTTTTTTTATGTGTGTGTGTCACACACCCACAGTGATGCTGAAAGTAACAAATTAACAGCTTACATTAGAAGATACTGAAACCTTTTCTTCATCCAGCTTTGTGTGTTCCCGTTTATATATGTAGCCATCTCCAATTCTAGGTCAAAAAAATGAGCCCTATTTTTCAAAAGTGCTATGCATGCACAACTCTAGTTGCTGTTCTAGGTGCACTGCAAGTAGTCAGCACTTCCAGAAACACAAACAAAACAAAAAAAACCAAGAAAGCAAAACACATTTGGGTACATGTAAAAGGACTGGCTGGAAGAAAAAATATTTCTCATTGACCTGCCAAGCAGCTGGTGTTACCTTTAGTTTAACTTTACACACTGAGAACCATGTGATTGAACAGCTTCACATCTATTCAAAATAAATTAAAAGTAGGTCTGGCTATGTCACAGCTGTAAACTAGTTTCTCAACTTTAGAGTATAGCAAGTTACAAATTTCAAGATGAAAAATCACAATGCAAATTGGAAGAAATAATTTAAACTACTTGTACACAGTAATGGGAAAAGAATTAGCTGAATCAACAGCTCAGTGAAGGCATTTGCTTGTCGCCCTGATTTCTTAGGATTTTCTAAAGCCTTCTGAATTTACATTCTTGTAGAGAACTTTCTCACGCAACTTTCTGTAAACAACCTATTGTTTTGCATTCTTTCATGGAGGCGGAGAAATTTGATAGACTGGTAGTTTGTCCAGTGTCGTTGGAAAGGTGGCATGTTCACCTTCCAATCCACGGGCACCTTTTGAGAACTATAAATGATTGGAGTCAGAAAAAATAAATTAGTCTCTTCATGGTGACCAAAGCTGTGGTGCGTCGTTTTTCCTTGTGTCCTCTGGTGACATTTGCTCAGTAGGAAGCATCCTTCCCTATTTCCTTCTTTAGCCCAAACTTCTTTGTTAATTTTTTTTTTCTTGTTACTTTTACAGTATCTTTGCTCACACTATAATATTTTGGAATATTTAACAGACAGGTTCTTTTTGCCCCTGTGTCTACTACAAATTCTAATTCTTTTTCTTGGGGACCCACTTTTAAAGTTATCACAGACTCTAGATGGTATTTCCCCTTTAAAAAATAGCGCCTCTAACATCCCTATTCTTCTTCTTTACTCATCTCTTAGAAGATTTTCAGATCTGTTGCTCTCTTAGGACAATCTCTCTTATAATGTCCTTTGCTCTTACAGTAAAAGCAGACATTCCTGGAATGCTCCTGAGACTTGGTTTGTATTGGGGTTTTATTATTTTTTTTTCCTGTTGCCCTGTCTCTACTACCGTCATATCTAGGAGTAGTGCTTGTGTGTTTTTGATTTTTTTCTTGTAATTGTTTTCTCACATGGTGACTGCCACAATCCTTGCTTTTAGTTTGGCTTTGGCCACAGACTTTCTGAGTCTCCTTTAATAAATCATCTAATGATTTGTCATGCTGATCTTCAATTTTTTCCATTATCTGGCCAAGCACAAAGTTAATCTTTAACAAAGCTTTTCTCACATCAGTCTCAGGATCCATTCTGGAACGTTGCCTTATATTTCTCCCAAGTCTGTCCAACCATTCAGTTGGAGCCTCCCCTTTCCCTTGTTGTGCCTCAAAAGTCCCTTCAGCATTTTGCCCTCGAGATGATGCCCCTTTTATTCCCTTGATTATTAAATTACAATACTCATTCATATGTTTTCTCGCCTCCTCATTATTTTGACTCCGCTCAGGAGGTGCAGTTGGCATTTTGTCCTCTCCAGGGGGGGCCTGTGGTTTTCCTTTACTCCAGGCTTCTTTGCTTGCAATTTTGATCATTTCCCTTTTTTTCTGGAGAAAATAGTATCTTTATTATTGACCACATTTCTTCCCAGGTATAAATGCTTGAACCTAAAAATTGGTCTAATTGTTCAGCAGTGCTTATGGGATCCTTCAAAATCTCTTTGATTTCCTTTTTAAAATTTTTGACCTCAGAAGAAGTTAAAGGAGCATTTACAAACTCAGTTCCACCCCCTCCCATCGGGACCTCTCTTAGTGGAAATAGATCCCAGTCTTTTTCTATAGCCTTTCTCCCGTGTTGTGAGGAAGAGTCTGGAGAATGTTGTTTTCTAACTGAACTTCTCGTGTTCCTATAAGGGGCGTCCTCCAGGTGCGAGTTTCTTTGAGCTGGAGCTGCGACTACCAGGGGAACGGAGCTCAGGGGAGCATGGGCAGGGTTTGCTGCCGGAACCGCCAAACGAGGGGGCATTTCCAGGGTGTACCAGCCGGGAGCGTGGTTAATGGCGGCTGGGTCAGCTGTTCCCAGCAGAGGCAAAGCAGCAGTGGTGGTACCCAGAGCAGCTGGAACGGTCAGAGTCGCTGGGGATGGGGCAGAGGAAACAGCCGCAGGAGGAGCGGTCAAGGATGGGACAGACGGGACAGACGAGAGCCCGCCAGGCGCGTCCGGCGGAGGGGCCACGGACCAGCCGGGCGGGATGGGGGCCGGGACCGGTTGGGCAGCCGCAAGCAGCGAGACGGGAACTGGTACAGAGGCTGCGGGCGGCGAAACAGGCACCGGGACAGGCGCCGGCACCGGGGCCGGCGGAGCCGAAGCGAGCGGCTCGCTGGGACCTGGGACAAATGCCGGGACTGGGACAGACGGAGCTGAAACAAGCGGCGAGCCAGGGCCCGGGACAAGCGGCTCGACTGCGAGTGGTGTGGTTCCCTCTTGTTCCACTCCCTTTTCCCCTTTTTCTTCTTTTTTTACTGGTTTTCTGTCCCCCTTTTTTTTTTTTTTTTTTTTCCCAAAATCTTATCTATTCATTCCATGCTCTTTTTTTCTTTCTCACATTTTCTAACAACCTAAATACTACCTTCTTTCAACTACCCATGCAAAAAAATCCTTTCTCTCGCAAACCATTCGACATAATACACCTCCCTCCAAAAAAATAAAGCTTAAAATAAACAATCTACATTACATATTTTCCACTCATTTCCATTTACTCACCTTTATCTCTCGCTCACTCTCATTCACATTCACACCCTCAAGCCTGTTCATTCATACTTCTGGACTTCACAATATTGTTACATATACTTTCATTTGTGCACACTGACTCACTTTTATTTTTCACTCACTCTCACATCTACATTTAGCTCAAAACAAACAATCTACATTGCACATCTTCCACTAATTTCCATTTACTCACTTTTATTTTCCACTTACTTTCGCACACATATCCACACCCTCAGGCCTGTTCATTCATACTTCTACATTTCCCTTTATTTTATTGCACAGAGGAAGGAAACGTTAGCAAACTTCTTAGACTTACACAAAGGGATTTCTGTTGCCAGAGAATCGTGAATCGTGTAAGCCCCCACCCTGACCCCTTTCACCTCCCCGAGGTTTGGCTATCCCTCTTCCCTAGAGATAGCCTCAGAGTCAGGGGTTTGGACCTCCGTACCTTGCCCGATCTGGACTCCCCACACCCCCTCCCCCAGGGGGAATGGGTTAGACGACTACTTTACGCAGCCGCGGTGCTGAAAGGTCCTACGATACTGAGCCATCCTTGCTTTGGGGGCAGCCTCTCTGGGTTTCAGTACTGCTGGGCCTCTGGGAAGTGCCCTGAGTTATTTTTCAGTCCCGGTGTTCTTGGATACCCCTCAATCCGGCTGTGTTGTTCCCAACCCTAGATTCTCTCGGGTGTACCCTCAATCCGGCAAAATTTTTATTTTTGGTTGCCTCTGGTGCCAATTCACCTTTGAGGCTGGCTGCATGCGACTCACACTTGGTGCGAGTCACAGCTTCCCCCTCATGCCCGGGGGAACAAGGCTAGGTTTGCAGGGTTTTGCCTAAGCTCCCACTCTCAGGGGACTTGTTGGTGCGGGACCCACCCTCGCGTACACAACAAGGAAAGGTACCTTTTTTTTGCCTCTGGTTCCAATTCACCTTTGAGGCTGGCTGCAGTCACAACTTCCCCCTCACGGCAAGGGGAACAAGGCTAGTTTTGCGGGTTTTGCCTAAGCTCCCACCCACAGGGGACTTGTTGGTGCGGGACCCACCCTCACGTACACAACAAGAAGGTACCTTTTAATTCACCTAATAGGTGTTACTGGCCAGTGTGGGTATTCTTGGATATCCCTCAATCTAGCTGTGTTGTCCAAAGCAGAATTTTTAGGGGCCCCTCCCACACATTTTACCTTTTGAATTTTTTTCCTCCAATTAATTATGCCAAGAAAACCCTCTTTTTACCTTTTATTCTTCTCTAATTAATTATGCCAAGAAAACCCTCTTTTTACCTTTTATTTTACCTTTTTTTTTTTTTTTTACCCCCCCCCAAGGGTTCCCACTCTTTCCCTGAGACCCAGTCCTGGTTTTCCCCGGGGGGGATTCTCTCACTCTTTTTATCACTTGCTTCGTCTCTTTACTGGCCGCTTTTCTCGCGAAAAAGACGGAAACGCAGCATGGGAGACTACTGCACTCACTTAGCAGGTCTAGGATACCCAGCCCGCCTCTCATTCACACACATTCATCCCCCCTTATCCACCCCATCCCAACAAATACTTACCTATCCTTTGTCCTGGGGTCTTTATTCTTCGTGTACACTTTAGTCTTAGGGGCTAATTACCGCAGTTTTAGGGAATCCTTTCCCTTTTCTTTGTTTTATTGTCTCCTTTTGTCCATCGGATCGTAACCTGCATCTGTCGGTAGCACCAGGGGAGCACAGTGAGGCTGCCTAATCAGGGCAGGACGCGTCTCCCTCACTCTGACTCTCCTAAGGCACCGGCAGAGAGGTGTTAGCAACCGTCATCTGCTACCATTTGTTATAAACACCAATCACTTGGTTTTTAAAATTTTAAAAGTTTAATAATAATAAAATAGTTATAAAAATAGTAATACAATTAGAGTAATGAAAATTTAGAGTTAGGACAATTACAAGACAATAAAAAGCAAAGAATTACAGACGTCCAGATGCTTATCAGGCTTAAGTTGACAAAAACCAGAAAAGTTCTTAATTTGCAAGGAATTTATGCATCATGTATGAGATATATGAATATGCAACAGGCTATTGCTTTTAAAGGTTATTCCTTTGTTCACAAGGTATGCTTATCGGGCTTAAGTGCCCGAGAGCATCCGGACGTCCGTAATTCTTTGCTTTTATTGTCTTGTAATTGTCCTAACTCTAAATTTTCATTATTCTAATTGTATTACTATTTTTATAACTATTTTATTATTATTAAACTTTAAAATTTTAAAAACCGAGTGATTGGCGTTTATAAGACCCAGGTAAATGGGGAGTGTTGGAACAAGAAACAGCAGCTGCAGCACATATTCCAAAGACTGGTCAGGAGAACAGATCTTAATCCATGGGTGATTTAGGAGCACAATACCCACCAGTTCAAGATATCAGTGGCAAAAATATTATAACCATCACAGCCAGACAAGGCATTCCTATGCCATCACAGATCCCATCCTACTTTTGACCCACAACAGGCAGAGCTCCAGCACCTCACCTGCCTGACCCGAGAGCTTGGTTTCCAGGGCAACAGTCCAGCTCCACGATTCGCCCACGTTTTCCCATTTTCAAAAGACTTTCTACAGCAGCTCTTCCTCCAACTCAGGAAATGTGCTCAGGAATTCCTACCACGACATAGTGTACACTTTCCTCAAATTTCCTTTCCAGGACAAGATGGCAACACCCTTTCTGCATCCTCTGTAAATACTACCTACATGTCTACTTCGATGCCATCTGCAGTGCCACCAATGGTGGGTTTAGCCATTACACTCTCATTGCACAACCACAGATGTTCCTCCCCATGCCTCAAACAAGAGGGGGAGGGGTGCATGGGATGCATGCAACCTTCAGGCAAGAAGAAGGTGCATCCTGGCAGACTACAAATCCACAGGATACAGGCATGGATTTGGCCCCATTTAACAGGAATGTCTCAAGAGACACATCTGGTTCAACAAACTGGGCAGACATCAGGAAGAAAGCATTGAAAGAAAGAGACTTTGATATAGCAGACACAGATAGCATCGCATTGCCAGTGAGATATGGGAGACGAAATGAAAATCCTAGATGGGAACCTCTGGATCATGACATCATGAAAAGTTTAATGTAAGCCATGAAAAATAATGGTCTCAGATCCCCATATTTCAAACAGCTTTTGAGGGGCACATTCAACAATTATGACTTGGTGCCTTTTGACTGTAGGTACATTGCCTCGACAATTTTTACAGATTCACAACTCCTGCTGTGGGATGCAAGATGGCGGAGAGCCCTCACTCAACTGAGAAATGGTTATGTGGGAGGGCCACATGCAGCTCTCACACTGGCTCAATTAGCAGGAGATGAACCCCATGACAAACCTGAAGATCAGTCAGCAGAGTTGCCTTGAGACGTGCTTGCAGACATCAAAGAGGCAGCACAAAAGGCAATTCTGCAAATTCCACCAGTTGGAACTCCAGAAGGCATTTACACAGAAATAAAGCAAGGTCTTTCTGAGCCCTTCATCAATTGTCTCACGCAAGCAGTGGACAGACAAGTAAGTGATGAAGCAGCGAAGCCACATCTGCTTCGAAGCCTCGCTTTTCAAATGCCAATGCAGAGTGCAAACGTATAATTAGTGCCATGCCTGGTCAACCAACCATGACTGAAATGAGAGAGGCATGCAGTAAGGTGGGCACACCTCAGCACATTGCAGCAATTCAAGCAGGCATTTGGGGAGAACAGGTCAGAAAATGCCTTCAAGTGCAGGACGAAAGACTTTCAAGAACTCTCACAGCGCTTCATCCAATTTTTCAACAGGGCAACTCCACAGAAAATGCAGCAGCACTGAGTTATTGCCTAAGATGCAGAAAAGGGGAACACGATGCAAATCAGTGTTATTCCAAATATGACATAGATGGAAATCTTTTACTGTGAAAAATGCTTCCCAAGGAGGGAAACCACCATGTAAAGATACAAGTATTAGTAATGATTTAAGTACCCAAAATGTCTCTGAAAACAGAGAATTTGGGAAATGCCAGTCAGATTCTATCTGCAGGGTCATCAGCAGGCTTTCCAATGATTCAGAGTTTTGGGGATTGCTGGTAGTGAGTTTATAACCTTTGTTATTTCTGTTTTCTATACGTAATACTGATAAATAGTGATTGTTGTTAATATTACATGAATGCTTAAAAAAGTGTTGTCTTAACTTCCTCAAACACTTCCTGTTGATAAATTGATTACACAATGTGAATTCTCTGATTTTTGTGATAAGAATTATTATTAAGGTATTGTAGTATTTACAGCCAGCTTTCATGTGTTTTACTATATTTGTGTGATCACCTACTGTGGTGTTATATTTTAGTTAAATGGTATGCTCTGTCTCACCCCTTGAAAATGTATGGTTTATTCCAAGCCTGTGATCCTCCCCTGGAGTATTATGTGTCTGTAATCCCATTGGCCCAAATCTTGTTCCGTGCCCACTTTGAATCTCCCTGTTAAGTGTACCGGGGGACGAGGCTCGCTCTCTTAGCTGGCTCTCACGGGCCGGTGCTCTCTCCCCCTCCCCATTCCTCTCTCTCCCCCTCCCCTTTCCCTCCTCACTCCCCCTTTCTCCCCCTCTCCCCCAGAAACTATGCTGCATCCCAGAGGTAGGACGCCCAATAAACCTTCATCTAATTAGCACCCTCAGAAGCCGTGTGGAGTCTCCTTGCCTGCCTGCTGCTACCAGTGAACTCACAGCTTAGGGGGCCCCCCGGGGACACCCCGGGGGTCCCCCCCCCGAAACACGCTGCAACAACCTACACGGCGTGTCTCTTCAGGATCCTACTTTTTGTTTCCTATCTACTCATATGTTTTCTTTATCCAGACTGCTAGTCTCATGACTTTCTTCAGTTATTATTACAGTGGTACTCCAGAGAGTCCAGCTATAACATTAACTTTTTTTTGGGGGGTTTCAGTTTCATACTAGGTAATCAGTCTCTCATTCAGCTGCACTTTCTCCACCTTCACATTCTCAGTGTCCACATCCAGGTGCACAATCCTGCCTGTGACCACTTTCAGATCTTTGAACAAGAGGTTTGCTGTGTTTGAAGAATGTCTATCCTGAAGGAAACTTCGGAGGGATTCAATTACTTGATGGTTTGATTGGTTTTTAACCATTTTTTACTCATAACTGCAATTTTTAAGAGTTTTGTCTTAAAATGTGTTAAGTGATACCCACCAATTAGAGTTTGGGCTCTGGCCAAGCTCTAGCTCTACTTGGATAGGATGATTGATAATAAACCCAGATGTTTTCTGCATGAAAAAGTATTCAAGTCCTTTTGGCTTGGCAATTTGACCATATGTGACAGCTGAACCTACTTTCAAATGGAATTTGGAGAAACGTGAATCCAGACTTGATCTCCAATTCTCTGCTGTTTTGTGGTTTATCAGCTGCTGCAGACTCTGGGATGACAGTTCAGTATTGTAGTGCTTGGTAATTGTATGATTTCACATGTCTTATTGATTATGTGTATTATCTGAATGATTCTTAATTACTGTTATCTTACATTTCTCTATGCAGTTTTGCAAAACAGAACTGATCAATGTTTTATTTTCACATCAGGGCCCATGCTTCACTTCCAGGATTTTGATAAAATCCTCCAGCCCCTGCGGGGATGTGGGTTTGTTTGTGTTTTAGCAGGTGTAAAGTCCAGGTGGATTTCAGTGAAGAATGTGAAAGTCTATCAAGTGCAAGAAAACACTGACCACTCCACAAGCAGAGAAGAAGGCACTGCTCAGAGATTCCAACCCTTGTGTTTCACCCACAGAAGATTGTGGACTTTGGGTTTCTTCATGTGTGTGGGAATCAGTGATGTTGTAGAATTTTTCTTAGATGATAGCTTAAGCGAAACATGATCTTCAGTCAAATGTGTTGAGTTGCGGTGAAAAATAAAAACCTTACAATTCCGATAGATTTGTAAGATTTGGTATGTATTTTCAGCGCCGGGCGCACCCCAAGGTTCTCCCTTCAATGGGCATGCGTGCCCCTTGAGGATTCTCGATCATTTTATTACCCTGTACCAATTTACATATACATAGGATCTCACAATAGGTTCATGCATATTCATTCTGCTGATTTCGCGTCACAATTTGCAGTTGGCCCTTTGTACGGAGAACTCTAATCCCTTTCTTCATTTCTTGCAGACTTAGTTTTGTTTTTTTTCTTCTTAGTTTTCAGGGTTCAAGGGCCCCCTTATCTCTTCACCTTGGAGATTACATTCTTTCTTCTTGGCTGGGATGGTTTTACAAGCACAGCATAGCTAACAGACTAAACAGCATATTTTACCTATGTTAGCAAGTTACGACACAGCACATTTCACCTAAATCCAAATGGATTTTCTACCCTGTTAAATTTTACTCTGTTTCAGTGTGTCCAACAGATGGTTGACAAAGTTGTCAATGCAGTGTTCATGGTTCAAACAAGAGGGGGAGATTTTGGAGCCCTGGATGCTGAGAATTTTGAACTTTCTGTGCTGAAAGGCACAGACCCACAAGAGAACACAGCATTTGACCTGAGGCTGTGGAGAAGGCTTCCAAAATTGATTAATAGCACTGGAATTATGGGTGTGTAGTTGGTTAGAAGTCTGTAATACCACAGATATCTTAAACCTTTTTGAACCCCTTTGGGATTCTACAAACACAAGTTCTTTCAGCTCCCGTGTCTACTAGGAATTCAAATTCTTCCTCCTGGGAGCCTATTTTTAAAGTTATCAAGGGCTCCTGATGGTATTCTGTCCCCAGGAGGTAGAGTCCCTGACACCCCTAATCTTCTGCTTCTCCTTTTTGCTCAGTTTCATACACCCTCAGGTCCTTTTCCCTCTGGGGGCAATTCTTTCTGATATGTCCACTCTCTTTACAGTAAAAGCAAACTGGTCTTAGGTTCCCTGTTTCCCAAACTCTCCTTTTTGTGCCCAGTCCCAAGGAGCTGTATCCCCTCTCCGTCTATCTTCCTGCACTCGGAGTCCCCCTGCCTTACCTGGGTAGTTCTTTATGTGCTGGTTTCTTTCCCTAATGGCAGTTACCATTACCTTGGCTTTTGCCTTGGCCTTCCTTTCGTCCTTCTTTACATATACCTTCTGTGCTTCCCTTAAAAGATCCTCCAACCGCCTTTCTTGCCAACCATCTACCTTTTCTAACTTTCTCCATATATCTGGCCAGGCATGAGTGATGAAATTTATCTTTAGTAAGATCTGTCTAGCCACCGTGTCAGGGTCAACTACTGAATATTGCCTCATATTTTTCCTCAACCTTTCTAACCACTCTGTTGGGTTTTTTTCCCTCTTTTGCTGCTCATCAAAAGTCTTACAGGCATTTTGATTAGGTGGAGCTGCCTCTTTGATACCTCTTATAATCAATGTTCTATATTCCTCCATGTCTTGCCTCCCCCCAGTGCTGTTGTGGTCCCAGGCGGGGCACACTATGGGCATTTTCAGATCCCCAGGAGGTCCTTGCACATGCTCTATCATAGCAGGGGTCCCCATCGGGTAATAATTAGCATTGACTCCATGATTGCAGAAGGCTGATCAATCACTTTATTTTACTATACTATACTACACTATGAAGCACACTTCATCTGTACAGACAGTCTGATACAGTCCTTGAAAATCCAAACACCATCACCAGTGTCTGTCGCCGTAGAGCAGGACGGGAACGAAAATGACTCCAAATCAAAGGCAAAGAGAACGAACTGATTTATTTCAAATGTGCCGCTCTATTTATAGAGAACATCGTGCAGACTAATTCCATTGGTTCTAGAGTAAAAACATCTCACACCATTGGTGTGCAGTGAATGACGCACAGTGGCAGAACATATCTATAAACAATGTGAACAACAAGATAGATTAGAGAATTATTTACATTCTTTCCCAACTGTCTCCCAGGCTCTCGCCTGGTTAGAAAACCTTCTCTTTTTCTCTCTGACTGAACTGAGAATATCCACAAGTGTCCAATTAAGAAATCACCCTTTGGTAAACAAATCTCCATAACACATTCCACATGTGCACAACAACAGGTGCAACAAGTGAAGAAAATAATTGTTTCTCATTCTTTTCTCTGAGCTTTCTCACAGCTTCTCACAGCTTCCCAGGGAAATCCTGGGAGAGCTATCTCTCTCTCTGTTCAGAGGATATGTGATGACCACAATGCTCCCTTTCGCATATCCATATCCCAGCCACCCGGATCATCTGTCTTTCTTCTGATGTGAACAACATAGTCAGTATTGATTGCATTTCTTCCCACATATAAATACTGGGCCCCAGAAACTGGTCTAACTGCTCCGCTAACCTGAGGGGGTCCTCTAATAGTCCTTTTAATTTCTTTTTAAACATTCTCACGTCAGAGGAACTGAGAGATACTGTTACAAATCCAATTCCTCCCTGTACCCCCTCCAGGGGTACTTCCCTCAGGGGGTACAGTCCCAATGCTTGGCTCCCATCCTCTGATCTGCTTTCCTCTCTTTGTGCTACCCTGCTCCTGGTGTTCTGGCTAGGCCCATCAGGGGGTAGGGGAGGTGCAATTGGAGCTAGTGGAGGTGGGGAGGATAAGTGGTCTAATGGGTCCCACTCTGTATGTTCTGCTACCTTAAACACGCACACCTTTGAGGGTGCGGTTTCCCCTTCCCAGCAAGCAGCATATTCACTCTCTTCCTGATTGAATGGTTTCTTAGCTCTTACATACATGTTTAATGCTCGGCATATCCATCCCTCATTTGACCCATATCTCGGCCAGTATACATGATCACTCTTAATTTCCCTTCTGGTCCATTCCAATACGCAATACTGAATCATTTTGCTCTCGTCCTTATCTCTGGTATTGGGGTCATATTTCCACTGGGCTAGTTTATTTCCCAGTGGACTATCTGGGGGTATGCCCATTGGTTCCTCTTCAATCTCTGCTTCTTCCTTTGGAGATTAGCTGCTCACCCATGATTCCATCCTGACCAGCAGATCACAGGTCTTCCCCGACAGAGCCCGCCTTTCCAACCACAGGCCCTCCCAAAAGAGCCCACCTCCCCCAATCAGCCAACTACACACTCTCTCAGCAAGGCCTGCCTCCCTAAGAAGGGCAAGGGAAAGGGGGAAAAGAAAGAAACCAGGAAAGGAGGAAGGAGAAGGAAAGGGAAGAGAAAGAGAAAAAAGGGCCAAAAAAAAAAAAAATAAAGAAAAAGGGGAAGAGAGAGAAAAAAACCCCAAAAAAACCCTTTACTTCTCTTCCAAAAAAAAAACCCTGCAGTCCAGGGGGCTTCTGTCCCTGCCCCGCCCTGGCTTGGTTCGGCAGCTGGGCCCCGACTTGCCATGGAACGTGAAGTGTTACACGTACTATGGGGCAACCCCTCCCCTGCAAAACTCTCGGTGGTCGCCCCATTTCTAGCCCAATCTCGACTGGCTCTGGGAACCACAGAGCTGGTTGCGCCCAAGAGCCATTCCCGCCCGAGCTCGGCCACCACCAGTGCTGCTGGCACTTGGCCCACCAGCACTCCCCCCGAAACCGCCGCTGCCTTACCACCGCTCAGCCAGCCAGGAATACCACAGTGCCAGCCACACACTAGAGCCCGGCGGTGCCCCACATGGGTCCCTGCTCGACCCTCTTTGTGTGTGCTGGCTCTGTGCTGCAATACCCTTCACAAACCCTTCAATCTCACGCGTCCTGCCGGCCATGGGGGGAAATCCCCACTTTCCTCTTCACCATGCGTCCCGCTGTTCCCTCTAACCACCCAATATCCTAAAACTCCAATTGACCAGGATGGGTCAGGTATAGTACTTGCGTGGAGTTCGCTTTCCTATACCAGAATTACGGAGTAATTATCTGGCCAAAAATAGTTATGACTCACCCCTCTTCTTTGCTTTTCTTTATCTAGCCTCCTGTTGTCTCCAGGCTTCAGCCTGCGACCACTGGTGGCCGTGGGAGTGTCCGATAAACTCCGCCGAATCTGTGGCATGGGCACGTCTGTTTTCAAAAATTCCTAGCACCACCGCGGTGAGGTGTTTATCCCGGACGAGTCCTCAAAAATTGTGAGAAATAGCTACTCACTTTTCATAAATTTAGAAAGGTTTATTAAACCTTATCAAAAATACAGCAGAAGACTGAATAGAGAAAATATTACGGTGCCAGGAGCAAAGAATTTTCCCCACCATGTGCTCACCCACACAATGGAGGTTTCACCTTTTAACCCTTTTGCCCCTCCCAAAGTTCTGTCCATCGACTCCTTCTTTACTGTGCAGTGGTGGAGTTTACTTCCTCAAATCCTGATTGGAGGTCAGATGTCACCATAGTGACAAGCTGACCCTCTCAAATGTCCCAACCCCAGCTCTTCCTTGATAGCAACACAAGGGGGTAAAACATAACTGTAAATATATGAAACTTTTCTTAACCTATATACATGATATTTGTCTGTTAATTGTGAGAGTCAATCATCACATTACTCATCTATCACACTCCAGAAACCCATGTACACTGACTTGCAATGGTCTTTCCTCATGCTTTGCCAAAGTGTGTGCCTATCATTACATCCACAGGTTGGGTGACCACAGTTTGGCCATTGCTGGTTCAAGGAGCCCTTTTCTGAGCTTTTACTGTGATGATTTGTGAGATATCAACTCTTGGGAGTAACATCCACATAATCCTCCTTCTCCAAGAGCAGACTCTGTCCCTCTGACCTATCCACAAAGGATAAGATTTGCAAGCTGTGACAAACCCCTAATTCCTCAGAGCCAAATAATTTCAACAGCTTCTTGTTCTCCTTATATTTGGCAAATCTAGCAATTTTGGTTAACATTAACAGGAATGACAAAGGCAGCCTGTTTCTTACACCTAAATTTTGTTCTCTAAAATGAACATGTTATTGGTTCAAACAGTGTAGGTAACATAAATCAGTTAGCCAGAGGATCAAGCTTTTAGACTGTCAGGAAAATTCCACAAATGACAGAGGTTTATGTCCAAAAAGGAGTCCTGCAACTTTATTTGAATAAAGGAAGAGAGTCCACTGGGACACACTCCCACAGATTTTTCTCTCTCTATGTTTAGGAGGGCACAGCCTCCTTTTATCCTAAACTCCCAGCTGCATGTTGCCCTCTTCCTTTCCCCATTGGCTGAAGTACTAGGAAGGTACAGCCTTTCCGAACAGCCTGCCACACATTCCCCCTCGGACCTGTCATTTTACTCCAAAGTACAGAAGTTCAAGCTTGTGCAGACCCTTGTCTGTTTCAGGACCCAAGTTGTCTGGGCTCTGCAAAAAACCTGCTGCTTGAAGTTAGTAGAGACATTAAGACCCATTTCAAAAATGTTAACACCCATAACTTTACCCATCAAATTGTTTGTAAAGACATTAGCTTTCTTCTCAAGGTGGATCTATCTGCTTATCTTCCACTCTGTCCATCTGCTCTCAGTGTTAAACCACCCCAGACAGGTGTGTGGGATCAAAGCTTTTACTGGGATGTCTCAGCATCCCCCTGTTTTGACAGGACAAAACCTCTCTGCAAGGATGTGTACTCCTGCTGCATTGACTTTCTCTCCCCCTCAGTAACCCAAAATGTTCTTATATTCCATATCTTTCTGTGCCCAAAATTGTTACTGTCTCTTCAAGGCCTGGTGCCACGGCCATGTTATAGATGAGTAATGTAATAGTTGGCTCTCACAATTGTGAAAAACACATTCACTCTCCTGTGAAAAGTTTAAAAGTTTAATAAAGGACAATAGAAGACAAAGACCATAGAGCAAAGGTTATTACGGCCGGGTGCATCTTGGCACTCAGCCAAGAGCACACTGTTATCTTTGGGGATACCCCTTAAATACATTTTCCCTTACATCAGCCCTTTGCATATTCATAGACCCTTATGCATATCCATAAACTAGTTTACATACTCCAGGAACTATTTTACATGACCCCTCCTTGGGTCTGCCTTTTTAGAGCATGCGTGTTTCTTGGCTGTGGTTTTGGCTCCTTTTCTTTATCACTTCCAGTTTGGGCCTTGGTCCACACTTTCTTCAGATGGTGAGTGCTGATAGTTGGCATATCTGTAGCACATGTCTTCAACCTATGTTCATTGGATGTTATCCCATCCAAGCAGGCATTTTAACACAAGCATAGCTATTTCACTACTATGTCTAAGCTTAATTAACAACAGAAATAAAAACTACATCTTTATAACAAAGTTACTTTAACATCACACATATAAAATCCATTTTAATATTTGCAAAAAGCCAATATTATAATATGTCACTATTGAGTAAGAAAGCGGCACCGACTCCAAGAAGGCTAGTTTGCACAACAGCCACTTTAATGCTAAAAACTTTCCTTTTTATATACTGACCCGACACATTCTACCTGATTGGCTAATTAGCAAAAACACTTTTCTCATAAACAATCCTTGAGAAGAACAGAAAAACAGAGTAGAAAAACACCACCTGCAGGTTGTTTACAATAACAAGCTATCATTGTTTCTCCACAACTCCCTAAAAGTCTCACAAGTCTGCCGTGAGAAAACATATCTTTTTCTCGCTCTCTGACCAGGCTGTCACATCCACGGGTCCCCCTTTTTGTTTAAAGGAGGCGGTGTTTGTAATCCTGTGTGGGGCCCCTTGCAGGAAGGAGAACAAACAGGGCTCCAGAGGTTCCCCAATCAGAGGCCGATTAAAAATGGTCAGAGAGATTGGATCTTGTGATTCCCTCTTTCAAGAAATGCACTATCAATCCTAAAATAATTTACTTATTCTAATACAATCTCAATGCTACATCTAATATCATAACAACTCATCATTAATTTGTTCAAAGAACCAACAGTCTCAGCCTGTCAACAGTCCTTTTTCAAAAGCAAAGAAAGGATGGAATGTTCACTCCCCACTCATGGAGGGGCCATCTGATTGATGGTCGACATCTTGATCATCATTCGGAGGCTGCCTGTTGGCCACATTCTGGTTCTGGTGTTTCAAGTCAGGGCAGACACACCTTGGAGGTACCCATCACACTCCAGTTTCTGTGGAAACACATGCATACCCGCGGCCCCAAGTGATAAGGTCGTACGGGCCCTCCCACTTATTAGTGCTTAGATCCCGTATCCAGACCTTTGCCGGAGGCAGGTGCATCTCACCTGAAGAATGCAATGAGAGAAAATTATTTAGAATGACAGGATTCTCTGAATTCTGTGGCACCATAAGATGGTTGATTGTGTATAGGGCTTTTTCCAATTGACTGTGTGGTGTTTCTCCAGGCATTCCCCCTTTTCTGTTTGTCCAGAACACGCTTCAAGGTACCATGAGTGCATTCAACAATGGCCTGGCCTGTTGGAGAGTGTGGTATACCAAGCTTGTGTGACACTCCCCATAGACGCAGAAACTGCCGCAGCTTCTGTGAGGCATAGGCAGGGCCATTGTCAGCTTTCACAGAAGAAGGTATTCCCAAGGCTGCAAAAGCCCTCCACCAATGGGCAATCACGTCGCGACTCTTTTCTCCAGTGTGAGTAAATGCCCACATGGCGGAGGAGAATGTGTCAAATAGACACGTGCACATACTTAAGTCGGCCAAATTCAGCAATGTGAGTGACATCTGTTTGCCAAAGCTGCAAAGCCTTTAGGCCTCTGGTGTTCACCCCTGCTGGTAAAGGTGCAGCAAGTCTGTGACAGTCAGCACAAGAACCAACGATGTCAGAAGCCTCAGTTGGCATCAAGTGGAACTGCTTCTGCAGAGTATGTGCACTTTGATGAAAAAAATCATGCTACGCCTTGGCTTGCGCAATCTTGTCAGGCTGAGGCACCACCCACACAGTGTTAGCCAACCTGTCAGCCCTGGCATTACCTTCTGCTATGAAACCTGGTAAATTGGTGTGACTCCGAATGTGCAAGATGTAATACGGATGGACTTGGGCTTGAATTGCACTCCACAAGGCTTTCAATAACTTAAATAAAACTGCATTATTGACCTCCTTCAGGAGTGAACAATCCAAACGCTTGGTTATGTCTGCAACATAGGCAGAATCAGTAAACAAATTCAGAGGCACTTGAGAAAATTGCTGGAATGCCATGGCAACGGCCTTTAACTCAGTCAGTTGGGCCCAGCTAGACCCTCCAGCATCTGCCATCCAGATTCATCCTTCCAAGTAACAATGGCCTTCCCCCTTTTCCCGGAACCGTCAGTGAAGACAGTGGGCCCTTGCACCGGCACCCGGCTGCTTTTTGGCCACAATGACAAACTGGTTGTTTTTGCCAACTGCAGTAACCTATGACCGGGCATATGATAGGCAATCTGCCCTGAAAAGTTCTGCATGGCACTTTGTAAAGGAATGCTGTTAGCAAAGCTCCATTCAAAGTCTTCCCGTTCTACTGGAAGAATGATCAGCTGCCATCAATTGCAAACACAGTTGGCAGCATTTGATTATCAACCGAGCGATCAGCTCAAACAATGAGGCTCCTGTCTTTTTTGGCTGATGGGGCAAGAAGACCCATTCCAAAATGTGCAAGGGATCAGACCACTTGTCACTCCATTGGCCAATGATACCCATATGATGAAAATCTGTATTGGTAATGAAGACAGTGATATCAATGGAAAGATCTACTCGATGAACCTGACAAGCAGAAACTGCCTTTTGGACTTCCTCCAGTGCTTGTCGTGCCGCAGAAGTCAATTCCCAATGTGACCTCAGATCAGGGTCCCTCTTTAGAGTGTCATACAATGGGGACAATTGCTTTCCGGTCAGTCCCAAGTAGGGACGCAACCCGCTGATGACACCCATCAATTTCTGGGCATTGTTCAAGGTCCGAGTAGAATCCAAGAACTGTACCTCCTGATGCTTAATGGTTTGGTCAAGAATTTTGACCCCCAGATACTTCCAGGGAGGGTGCTGTTGAACCTTCTCCAGGGCCACCTGCAGCCCATAAGCATGCAGAGCAGCAAATAGCTGAGGCTGTATCCTCAGCAACTCATCTCGTGTGGGAGCTGCCACCAGGATGTCATCCATATAATGATAACAACACACGTCAGGAAACTGATCGTGAACCCCGGACAAGGCCTGAGCCACATACCACTGAAAATAGTTGTGCTATTGCAACAGCCCTGTGGCAAAACCTTCCACTGATATCTCTGCATGGGTTCAGCATTGTTGACTGAAGGCATTGTGAAGGCAAACTTAGGTTTGTCATCAGGATGCGAAGGAATCATGAAAAAACAATCCTTCAAATAAATGATCAAGATCTCCCACCCTGCAGGGATCATGGTGGGTGAGGGCATACCAGGCTGTAAAGCCTGCATGCTCTCCATCACTGCATTGATTTTCCAGAGGTCCTGTAACAACCTCCATTTCCCAGATTTTTTCTTTATCACAAAAACGGGGGTATTCCAGGGACTAGTAGAAGGCTTAATGTGTCCTTGTTGCAGTTGTTCCTGAACCAATTCCCCAAGGGCGACCAGTTTCTCTTCTGTCAGGGGCCAGTGATGAACCCAAATGGGTTTGTCCACCAGCCACTGTAAAGGCAGCGTAGGATATCTTCCGCCCTTCCACCCAGCGGCTCCAATTAAAAATCCATCTCAATTCGCACCCCCCAGGCAGCCAAGACATCCTGCCCTCATAGATTGATAGGAGTTGGAATGACATAAGGTCAAACCGCAGCCACCTGCCCATTTGCGTTACTGATGAGCATGGACCATTGGCTCACCCAGGTACATGCCGCACCCCCCATCCCTATGACGAGTGCCCCCATGGGAGCCAAAGGCCATGCAGGAGGCCACGCAGAGAGGGAGATGACTGTCACGTCTGCCCCTGTGTCAATCAAACCTTGAAGCTCGATCATCGGTGGGCGGGCACCCGGTAGGGTCAGGGTACACACCATCTGGGGTTGCTGAGCAGAAATGTCCACAGACCAGAGGGCTTGTGGCAGTCCCATGGATCCGAAGCCACCACTCCCACGAGTCTGCTGGCCAGTCCTAGGGATACATGACTGAAAAAACACAAGTTGAGCAATCCGAGTCCCTGCTGTAATAGTGACAGGGGGGAGGGCATGAAAACTGTGACAAAAATCAGACCTGAAAAGTCAGAGTCAATGACTCCTGAGTGAACAAAGATTCCTTGGTGGATGACACTAGATTTCCCCACAAGCAGCTCACCCAGTCCTTGTCCCAAAGGTCCGAACACATCCAAAGGAACCTTATATTCACGACAGGAGTCTAAGATGACTGCTGGTGGTACATACATCCATGCCGGCGGAGCCATGGGTGCTGCCTCTCAGCTGGCTGGGCAGACTTGAGCTGGCGCCATGCTCTGAGGAATCACTTGTGTCAGGGCGCAATTCCCTTGTGCGCTCGCCTTCCCGTTTCCTGGTCCTGCTAAAGGCTGGCCATTGGCATGAAATTTAGCCTTGCATTGGTTTGAGCAATGACCTGCCCTCAGGCATCTAGAGCACAAGAAGGTGGTCCCCAGCCCTGTCGGTTTGCATGTCCCTTGCTTTCTCTTGCCCTTATTTTTGCTTTTCTTCTATTGTCTGTCCTCTAAGGGCACCTGGCCTGGCTGTGAAGCAACCGCCAGAGCGGACACCTTGTGGTCTACAGAACCCATCTGGGCACATGCATTGAGCATGTCTGCTAGCGTCGGGTCACCTGGAAGAGCATCTATGATCTTCTGGCACTCACTGTTCGAGTTGACCCAAGCCAGCTGCTGGCGTAAAATCCACCTTAAGGCATCATCACCAGTGCACGTCCCTGCCAGGGGGCTGGACGCTGGCATTCATCACTATCGCTGTCCCCATCCACGGCTGGGGAGAACAGTCTGTGGGCAGCAGGGAGTGGTGGGTTAGCCAAAGGTTCCGAAGCCGAATGACCGACTGTGGACCACGAAGACGCAGGGCAGGTTGCAGGCCCTGATGCATGGAGGCCAGATGCTGGCTGTACCTCGGCCAGGGGCCCAGATGTGGACAGCGTGGCTGGAGGCATGGCAGCAGGCAGCCGCGGGCTGCAAGAGCCAAGGTGTAAAAGACGTTAAGTCAACCAAGTCAGCTGTCGCACCGGGAGGAGGAGGAGGCAGTTGCCTTGCAATCAAAGACGGGGGAACAAAAGGACACACAGCCTCTGCTGTGTGATTCACCATTTGGAGAGACGGCGCCGATGCGGCAGTCACGGTTGCTGTTGTCTGCGCAAGTGTCGTGGAAAAGGAGGGGGAAACTGGCCGGGGGCATGACGTCGGCTGGAACAGACACTCGCTGGCAGGCATGGATGATGGGCATGGCCGGTACAGCTGTGCAAGCTCTGTGGCTGACGGCAAGGGAGCTGACAGAGTGGCCAGTGTTGTTGTGGTGACTGCCGATGGTGACGCAGGGTCCGCTCCCACCCATAGCGTGGGGAGAGAGTCCTGAGACGGCCACCGCAGTGATCCGCTGGCCACCTGTCACGGAAAGGGGGAGAACTGACCCACCGGTGACAAAGAGGCCAAAAGCAGCACAGGCGGAGAAGCGTCATCTCCCAGGTGCGGCTGAGACATGGCTATTGCTCTCGGTGGCATTAATGTTGTGAAGGGAGGAGATGGCCACCTCCCAGAGATGTAGGGATCAGGACTCGCCAGTGGAACATAATCTCCAGATGAGAGACAGGTTTCACGGGGAGTCCCCACGCCTCCCGCTGGCCCACGTGGAGCCAGGGAAAAACTGGCAGTCCTCCAATCCGGCGATCTCCCCCCTGGGGTGCTGCCGCCACCTCCGCCCTCCAAACTCCCCACCTCCAACCCACTGTCCAGGGTCGGGATGGCACAGAACAGATGTCTCCACACAGCCATGAGCCAAAATCCCTTCCAGAAAACTCCTCTGTGAGCCAGTAGCCCAATGCCTCCCACAGGGTCAGACTAAAAGCAGCGTCCAGATCTACCAGAAAATCATGAGACTTGGCCCATGTTAACAAAGCACAGAGCAAATGATCCAACACAGAGTCCCCTAAAGGAAATCATGTCTCTCCACACAGAAACAACCGTGTCCTCTTCTTTAGAAGCAGGGTTCCCCATCGTGGAAACACCGGCACCCAACCCAAGCAAAGCACAGACTGCCCGCTACACTAGGAAACTCTGTCCCTGCTCGCTGTTCTAAGTTCTCAGGGCAAAACCGCGGTCCCAGTCCCTTCCAGGAGGATGCAGGGAGAAGTCGTTACCTCTCCGGGGGAACAGAGGGTGTCCAGACACAGGCGGACCACGCGGGAGCCGCAGCGTCCTGGCGGGGTTCCGGGGGGGTCCCGAGCATCCCCTGTCATTCTGCGATGAGGGGCCAATCGGTGCAATTCATGGCATTGGTCACCAGATGTGGCTATTGAGTAAGAAAGCGGCACAGACTCCAAGAAGACTAGTTTGCACAACAGCCACTTTAATGCGAAAAACTCTCCTTTTTATAGACTGACCCGACACATTCTACCCGATTGGCTAATTAACAAATGCACTTTTCTCACAAACAATCCTTGAGAAGAACAGGAAAACAAAGAGTAGAAAAACACCACCTGCAGGTTGTTTACAATAACAAGCTATCATTGTTTCTCCACAACTCCCTAAAAGTCTCACAAGTCTGCCGTGAAAAAACTTATCTCGCTTTCTCGCTCTCTGACTAGGCTGTCACATCCACAATAATATGTATCTATGACACAATTAAGAGATCGATATTATGTAGATGTATAGTAATGTTATGGTAATATGTCATCCTATACTCTTCTTTCCCCTCCCCCCCTGTAATAGCCTTAGTAGTCAAGACATTTAGAGGAGGCCAGCTTGTTACCAGGAGGTGTGGCGTAACAACACCTGACCTCAAATCAAGATGTAAGAAAGTAATCTCCACCAATAGATGGCAGAGAAAGTGTTGACTGACAAAACTTTGTGAGGGGCTAAGGATATAAAAGGCAGAACATCCATTTTGTAGATGAGCATGTGGCTGATAGTCACAGGGTCTCCCAGCACTGAAAACTTTTTCTTTATTCAATCCTTTGTTATAATTTTTGTTAAGGTTTAATAAAAATTAATTTTAAAAGTGAGCAGTCGTTTCTCACAGCTGGAAACAGGGCCAGGAGCTGCTCACACTTTTTAAGTAGGAGCATGCAAGTAGAGTATTCTTTGTCCTCGTGGTGTCTGACTGGGGCAGAGTCTGTCTCTATTGCTTTTTGGTTTGGTCTCATGTCTCTTGCCTCGCTTGCCTCTTGGTTTTTGCTGTAAAGCTGAGGCAGAGTGGGTGGAAGCTTCCCTTTTATTTTTTTCCTCTTTGGAGAAGATTCGTTCAGTGGTCTTGGACTGCCTTGGGGCAAATTTCGGGAGTGACTGCCCCCAGCTGCAGCACTGTGCAGGGAAAGATCAGAGCAGCTTCACTGTGCAGGCCCCAGCCTGCCATCAATGCCTGGCCAAAGTGAGAAAGCACCAAGTCACCCCAGACAACTGCTTGCTGCTCTTGCCGAGGAAAAGGCGAAGTCCCTGAAACATATCATTAGCATATTCATATCTGCATAAAGCTGTGTCATGGTTATATAACAGTTTGTTGCTTTTGCGCATGCCTCAGTTCCTTCTGTAGTGGTCGTCAGTCTTCTGGTGGTCTTTGATGAAGACTTTTGTAGTCTTCCTCGCATTTGAAATTTTTACCTTTGTCTTCAACACATACTCTGTGCTCTTGTTTTTCAGTCTGTTTTTAGCTAACTTTTCAGTTTGCAAGTTCTATTAAAACTTACTATTTTGCTTTCTTTGCTTGCACATTTACAATATCTTGTTACAATATTACTTACGGTTAACCTTTTGTTACAGGGTCATCACCTAGGTTTCAAATCCCCCCTTTCTTTTTACTTTTGTGAATTCATTCACATTTTATAATTTATTCAGATTTTGAAAATATGTCCCTCTTTCCACTCGATCTCTAAGATTATGATGTTTCCACTGTTCTTATGACGTAATGGTCCTACTACACCACCAGAACATACTGTACAACACATTTCTATAAGTAAAAGCCCAATTCCTAAAACACTTATAAAGAGTTGTTTGAGCCAATTTACATTCGGTAGCCAGGAGGTTAGCAAATTCCACAACCCACTTTCATCATGTAGTTGTAGTTGCGACACCAGGTGTTTCAAAGTAGTGATACTTTTATGAACTGACTCAGAATGATCACTCAGATTCATGCGATACATACCCTCAAATTCTTCCCATCCATGACCTTGAGCCAGTAACAAAAATTCAATAGCTGCCCTATTCTATAAGGTTGCATGCCTTACAGAGTCAACATCAATTAAGAGGGTAGAAAGAGTGGTGCTTGTAGCATTTGTCTCTTTCACCAGCCAGCAACCCATTCTGCTCGGTGATTACAAAATATGGACAGTGTCTACTAGTATTACTATGCTACCAAAAATGCCCCTAGCTGTATTCCAAAAATTAACATCTGAATTACAGTTTTCAATAAATTGTTGAACATTTCATTTGACTTGGTGTTTAATTGCAAGTGTTGTACAGTTTGGGTGAAAAAAGGTTAATTGTCCTATAGCGCATGGTCCACTGACCGCTCTCCCAGGTATTTCCTTCCAGGCACGTTTTCTGCATGTAAAAAATAAATTGGAGGGGAGGCCTATAGGACTTGTACCTGGGGGCATCTGGGTTTCTAAGGTCTGATAATGTTAGCGTTCAGGAACACAAATAATCATGGCATATGATTATATGCAGGTGCTTTTATTGCAGAGCTCTGGGAATCAGGGGTACAGACCCAAATCTGACTCCGACATGGCTTTCGAGCTGAACGTATTTTATATTCTATCATTATATAATTTACATATTAATTATTAAACTTATATTGTTCTATTGTATACATTGACCTTATTCAAGCATGAGTTTCTCGTGATCTTTCTCAAGCCCCTGACCACAGTTTCTCATGATTATTCTTATGATTAAACAGTAGTTATATTTAATTACTAAACAATCATCAAATCTAAAATTATATCATTTATCATATGCTAGCGACACAGGTGCAATTCTAGAAAGTACAAGGCCAACACTTTCCCAGGGTATTTTCCCAGGGCCTACTAAGGCTAACTTTCCTTCTAACTCCCCAAATCCCCATGATTTTAAAACCCTTTTACTATCAATTACACCATAAGGATGCATTGGCAAAAATACTTTTAGGGGACACATCTACTCTTGTATGATTTATATGATGTCCGGATGTGAAATTCAAATAAAAACATAGTGAGGCCTGCAAAATACCTAGTGCATCTAATTCTTGTGGTTCTATAGATAATTCAGGAAAGTTGTTCATGTCACTGAGGTTTGTATGCCAAGACTCATTTTCCCCTGCACTTGGTCACCACAAGCCTTTGCACCACCATATGGGTTGCAATATTTGTGGGGCAGTGCAATTTTGCTGTACACTTTTATTATACAAGGAACCAAAGCACTTCTGACTAATAGGTGTTCCTACTAAACATGTATGAAAAGGGTCACTAGGGGTAGACATAGAGATGCACATAGTATCAGTGTGTGTTGCATTGGCAAGTGTAATCCAAATATTTGCCGAATTTAGTTTAAGAAAGGCAACAATCTTACAGCAAAGCAAGATAACTGCAAAACAAACTGATATTCTCATGTTTTATGTGTGAGCTACAACTTAAGTCAGTTGGTTTCGTCTGGCATGGCTGTCCACATTATTATGGGTGATTTCTTCACTCAGGAATAGTGAATCCAGGTAGGTTTCTTCTTCACTTGTACTGCTGTGAATGTTGCCAACAACACTAGGAAAGGCCCATCCCACTTGTCTTATACAGGATGACCTGTAAAATTCTTAACATACACCAAATCACTAGGATCAATAGTATGGAATTTATGGTCAGGTTGCTTGGGCTGATTTTTAAAAACAGTGTTAAAATGGTGATGTAATTGCCTATTAATTGCTTGTACATAATTGTACACATATGGGGTGCCAATTTGGACTAAGTTCTCATCATGTGTAGCATTCAGCTCATAGGGTCTACCACAGAGGATTTCAGACAGACTAATTTTCTCTTTTGACCTGGGCTTTGTTCTGATTAATTTCAAAATGATAGGTAGGGCTTTATACCACTACAAATATATCTCTTGACAAAATATAGCTATCTGTTGTTTGATCATATGATTAATTTTTTCCATGTGACCACTAGCTTGTGGCCTGTAGGGAGTATGAAGTTACCATTGGAATCCTAGGGCTTTGTTGATGGCTTGCACAATTTATGTGCAAAAATGTGTTACTCTATCAGAGGAAATTGTTGCAGACAGGTAGAGAAATTATAAAAGAAAGGCCTCATAAAATCAGGCCTGCTCTGTTATATCAATAGCTAGCCTGTCATTTCTTCTAAATGCAGCTAGTACTTTGCTAGTTCCCATGCGAAAACAATCCTGGTATGAATAGTTCGGTAACATAACAACCTATTCTTGGGTGAAAAATAAGTGCACCTGCACAAACATTAGATCTGTTCCATGAGAACCCACAAAAAAAATGTAAACAACCTGAACCTTAGCACGTACACATAAATCACCTTCTGACCAATAATTGAAGTAGTAAGAAAACTACCAGACAATAGATGTTGCACACAAGGTCTGTGAAAACTGTATAAGTTATGTGAATAATGATTCAGCTTTTCCTGCATGAAGAAAATGGAGCCTTGCTTGATTTATTCCAATAGGAAATTTCCCTGGGTACTCTGAACCTAGGGATAACTTCCTTCAGGAATGCTTTTATCACTTCTCGAGCTTTGTTTGTCCTAAAAGGGAATGCCTCTGGCCACCCAGAAAAAGTTTCAGTCAATACTAGTATCTGAAACCCTCCTTTCTTGGGAGTTCAGAAAAATCTATTTGTCATGCATTTCTGGGAAAGGTTCCCCTGCTAATAACTCCTTGTTCTAGCCTAACTGTTGCATTTGGATTATTCTTCAAACAAATGCCACATTGTGATGTTATTTCCTTAATAACCTCTGTATTGGTTTGGAACGGCCTGGTTTTTGGCAGCAGGGGGTCCATAAAGATAGCTCCTGTGAGAAGCTGCTGGAAGCTTCCCACCATGTCCAGCAGAGCCAATGACTGATGGCTCTAAAGATGTACATGCTGCTGGCCAAAACTGGGTCAATGAGAGAGGTTGGTAATGCCTCTGTGATGACATATTTAAGAAGAAAATCAAAACAAAGCCACAAGGTTTTTGCTCCTAGTCAGAGAAGAGAAGGACATGAGAACATATGAAGGAAAACAACATGGCGACACCAAGGTCAGTGCAGAAGGAGGGGGAGATGGTGCTTCAGGCACCAGAGCCAAGATTCCTCTGCAGGCTGTGGTGAAGAAGACCATGGTGAAGCAGACTGTCCCCCTGCAGCCCATGGATCCACAGGGGATGCAGAGATCCACCCACAGCCCATGAGGGAAGTACCCATGCTGGAGTGGGTAGGTGCCTGGAGGAGGCTGTGATCCAGTGGAAGACCTGGTGGAGAGAGAGGGTCCCTGCTTCCAGGCTGGAGCAGCCTGTCCTTGGAGGACTGCACCTCGTGGAAAGAGAGACCCACATCACAACACTTTTGGGAGGACTGCCTGCCCATGGGGAGAGTTCACACTGCAGCAGGTGCAGTATGACTGCTGCTCATGAGAGTGGACCCATGCCAGAAAAGTTCTCCTGTGGGAGGGACCCCACGGTCTCACAGGCAAAGGACTCCTCTCCCATCCAAGTACTAACCAGGCCCAACCCTGCTTAACTTCTGAGATCAGATGAGATTGGGTATTTTCAGGGTGATATGGCCAGTGTCAAACCACGACAACCTCAAATAAGTGTGGTCGCGCAATTCGTGCCTTAAGATGTTGGTACAGGGGGGTCTAATGCCTATTGAGTCTTATAATGTTCAGATTTTACATAAGTGTCTTAAGGTCTTCTCAGGTATCACTAAGTGACCTGCTTCTAATTGTCTCCATCCATTTTCTAAAAGCTTTCCTTTTTTATTTTGAATCCATTGGTAATCTGATGGCTGGTATTCTGCTGGTGGGTCGATGGGTAACCCAGTGGGTATCAAAGCAGCCACAACTGACCGATTTCATTCAGCTGCTAACTTAGCTTCATAATTTGCAGATTTGTTACCTGCTTCCAGGAGGGTGTTACCTCTGGAATGCCCATGACAATGTATAATAACTACTTGTGGTGGAAGTTTTACTGCTTCAAGGCATTAGAGGACCTCAGCAACATATTGGACAGTTTTCTTTTGTGCAGTCAGGAGTACTCTTTCTTTCCATATAGCTCCATGGGCACGAACAATTCCAAAAGCATATTTAGAATCAGTCCAAATATTAATTTTCCTTCCTTTTGCCAGTTCTAATGCTTGAGAGAGAGCTATCAGCTCAGCCTTTTGTGCTGAGGTTCCTGATGGTAGTGGGTTTGACTTGATTACCTCAGAGACAGCAGTCACAGCCTACCCTGCCATTCGTTCTCCTTGTCGTACAAAGCTGCTGCCATCAGCAAACCAATCCGTTGCATCTGATAGGGGTTCTTCTTTTAGGTCAGGGTGGATAGAGTACACAGCTTCAATGGTTTCTAAGTAATCGTGCACTACAGGCTCAGTCATGAACTTCCCTTGCAGCAAAGAAGCTGGGTTAACAATGTTGGTGACTTGAATTTCAATATCATCTGATTCAGCAAAAATTGCCAGATATTTTAAAAACCTTGAGGAAGAGACCCAGTCATTTCTGTTCTAGGACAGCTGATATTGTGTGTGAAACTAGTACAGTCATTTTTTGTCCCAATGTAAATTTTCTGGCTTCTCCAATGTTGAGGATAACTGCTGTTGCTGTGGTGTGGTTTTTGCTTTAAGTTTCTGTTTGCCCATTATTCTCTTCCCTAACTTCCTCCCTCCCAAGTTATCAATCCTCCCTATCCCCACCCCTTTTTCCAGAGTGTTCCTTGTCTATCTTGTAGTATTTGATACCCCATTTGTTTCTTTGTATTATCCCCCTCCCCTACTCTCCCTGATAGGTTTATAGAATGTTAGTCCTACCCTAGATTCCTCCCCTGCCATGCCCTCATTGGTTGGTTGCCCTATACCACTCCCCCTATAAAAACCTTTGCAGACCCCCTGGGCTTTATCTTGGGGTCCCAGGTCATAGACCTAATAAATCCATCCAGTTTTACCCCAAGTCCCGTGTTGTCGTTATCTGTTCCTGCGTCGGACCAAGCAATAACTGGGAATAGCAGAGCTCACGGGGGGAAGGTCGGGCCCCTGCTGTCGCTGCCCAGCACTATACAGCGCACTGCGACATGCTGTGACTGCTCTGAAGCAGGCAGACCAGCCCTTACTCATGGTAAGTTGTTTAGAAAAATAATCTACCACTCTTTTATTCAGGCCCAAACGCTGGGCCAGGACTCCCAACGCTATCCCTTGTCGCTCATGAGAAAAGAACCAAAAAGGTTTACTCAAATTGGGGAGTCCTAGAGCTGGAGCTCTCATTAGTTCACACTTCAGGTCCTTGAACACTGTCTCAGATTCAGGAGTCCATATCAGGGGAACTACTCCTGTCAGTTGCAACTAATTCATGTAAAAGTTTTACAATTAATCTATAGTTATAAATTCACAATCAGCACCAACTTTTCATCCCAAGGAAAGTGCAAAGTTCCCTTACAGTCTGTCATTTAGGCATCTGGCCAATTTCTTCTTTGTGTGCTGTTCCTAGAGATTGCTGTCCTCCCAAGACTTCATACCTGAGGTAGGTTACTTGTTGTACAAGTTGAGCTTTCTGTTGAGACACTCAATAACCATTTAATCCAAGAAAATTCAAAAGACTTACTGTCCATTTGAGACAAACTTCAGTAGTTTAGGTGGCCATTAATAAATCATCTACGTACTGCAAAAGTACTCCTCCAGGCAGAGACTGTTAGTGCTCTGGTTCTTTAGCCAATTGGTTTCCAAAGATTGTGGGGCTATTTTTAAATCCTTGAGGCAACACCGTCCAGGTAAGTTGGTTCCTTCTACCTGTACTAAGGTCTTCCCATTCAAAAGCACATATTCTCTGACTTTCTTCTGCAAGTGGTAAGCAGAAGAAGGTGTCCATAAGATCTATAACTGAAAACCATACTAATTATTCTCGTAATTTTGTTAACAAGGTGTAGGCATTAGCAATTACTGAGTGAATACTTTTAGTTACTGAATTAATAGCTCATAAGTCCTGTACCAGCCTATAGGTCCCATTAGGCTTTTTTACTGGTAATATTGGAGTAATACATTTGGATTCACGTTCCTTCAATCACCCTAAATTTAAAAATTTGTTAATAATGCATTCTGTTCCTTTTTTGTCTTCTAATCTCAAAGGACATTGTTTCCTAACTACTGGTCTAAATCCTGTCTGTAGTTCAATTTTGATGGGTTCTGCTAACTTTGACCTTCCTGGGGTTTCAGTATCCCATACTCCTGGGTATACTCAATTTAATATCAGCTATGAATGAATGTTACTGTCTGTCAGGGCTGATTCAACTAATAATCCTAACGCTAAAATTAATTTTTCTTCAGGTACTTTGAATTTCATTTTTCCCTCTTTGAATTCAGTGGTTGTTTCTAAATTTTCAAGCAAGTCTTTTCCCAATAATGATTTGTGAGAGTTTGGCAAATACAGGAATTGACAAATCCCACACTTTTCCCAATTTTGTAATGAAGTGGTTTTAGGGAAAATGCATTTTCTGGTTGGCCTGTAGCTCCCATTACTTGAATATGTTTTTCACTTCTCGGCATCAGTGTCTGATTCAAAACCGAAAATGTGGCCCCAGTATCAACTAAAAATTCTACTTTGCTGCCATCCCCTAGTTGTATGTTAAACAGTGGGTCCACTAGGGTAAGATCTGCTGGTCCCTGTAACTCACTGTTATCTACTGCGGCAACAACAGTTTCCTGTATATTGTTCAGTAAATCAGGGCACTGGCGTTTCTGATGCCCTTCTTTCTTACAGCAAAGCACACTGATTTGGCCCTAACCTCCCTTGGGATTGATTTGAGCCGTCTCTACTATTTCCACCTCTACCTCTGCCTCTGCCTTGTCCCCGACCACGTCCTCCTTGATGTTGCTTTAAAGCTGCCACTATAGCCCCTGCGAGTTTTTTCTTCTCTTGCTTGTCTTGGTTGTTATAAACCCTCCAGGCTTCTCCCATTAATGCCTCCAAGTTTCTATTATCTGCCTCTTTTAATTTCTGTAGTTTCTGTCTGATATCTGGGCTGGACTGTCCTAGCATCAAGGAGACTAACTGCTGCTTCCCCATTTTTGAAGCAGGATCAAGGGCTGTAAACTTTCACATTGCCTCTCGGAGCCCATCTACTAAGTCACTAGGACACTCCTGCTGACCCTATTTAACATTTATACATTAACGTCCAATTTACTGCTTTCAGAATGGCATTCTCTAATCCAAATTTGACTAACTCCCTGTATCTGGTTAGTGAGGCATATTCACCCAGATCGTTTGGATCCCACAGAGGATTTGTGGTAGGAAATAGCATGTCCATGTTGCCCTATAGGACTCCACTAGCAATTTTCCTCTGCACATGTGCTTTAGCTGTTTTAATCACTAATTCTCTTTCAGTTTCTGAGCTTGTTCCCTCATCTGGATTGTCTGAGTCATGTCCTTTTTCACTTTCTAATCTACTACCACTATGTGATAATTGAGGGGCCCTGGGGCTGATCTGATCTCCTGGGGAGATTAGATTGTAACTCTAAAAATCAATGTCTATCAGAAACCAGGCAACCCCGAATGCAGGGAAGAAATGACGATGTCTGGCTCCAGATCAGAAGGCTGAAGGATCTGCTTTATCAAAACTATACTATATTACATTAATATACAATTTAAAGAGATACTATCCTATTCTACATACATACTTCTTACTTACCTATCAACTTACAAACTCGTGACTTCTCTGCTGAGAGTCCAAGACACAGCTGGATCCGATTGGTCATTGAACCCAAACAACCTTCACCAGAATCCAATCAAACAATCACTTCAGGTAAGCAATCTCCATACCAAATTCCACATGGGGAAAACAAAGGAGCAGAGATAAAGATTGTTTTCTCTTCTTCTCTCTGTGCTTCTCCTGAGAGACAGAATTATGTCTCTCTGTCCAGAGAATGTGAATGTCACAAATGTCACTATCTTCTTCTCTATCTCTCAGCTTAAGACATCTCTGACCTATACTACTTGAAGAACAACACCTCATTTTTCTTTTACCTCCGTCCTTTTCTAGGGCCAAAACTAAGGGATCTTGTGGGGGTAAATTAGTCCCGCATCCTGTCTCCCACTGGTTTCCCTCTTGTCATCGTGTTTTTTTAAGGAAAAAAACATATCAGCATACATGCAGTTACATTTTAAAAGTCCTTTTGCACAGTGTCACAATTACAACATATCATTAGCATACTCATATTTGCATAATGCTCTGTCATGGTTTTCCAACTGTTGCTTTCGCGCATGTGTCAGTTCATTCTATGGTGGTCCTCAGCCTTCTGGTGGTCTTCTGATGAAGACATCTGTAGTCTTCCTCACGTTTGAACTTTTTGCCTCTATCTTCAGAGTATGCCTGGTGCTTCTTGTTATGCAGTCTAACTTGTTTTTAACTAATTTTGCAGTTTGCAAGTTCCATTAAAACTTGCTATCTTGCCCTTGATGGTACTTACCTCACTGGCTTTGCTATCTTGCTTACTCTACCTGTGCATCTTGTTACAATATTACTTGTGGTTAACCTTTTGTTACATACCACTTAGGATTCAATCCCCCCTTTCTTTTTACTTCTGTGAATTCTTTCACAAATTATCGTGTATGTATTTTCCAGAAATATGTTCTTCTTTCTACTCTATGTCTCAATTTATATCTCTTCCAATCATCATAAGACATTGTGGTTCACTGACAGCACCACAAAAAACACTGACTAAATATGCATGTACACAAAATGATTATTCCTAATAACAAGATTCCCATAAATAATTGTTTCAACCAATTTATATTAGGGACCCAACACGTGTCTCCCATAAGTGAATTGACCAAGATGTATCATCCTTTGCTACTTCATGGACTATCTTTGCATGTTGTCAGATTGTATGTATATCTGTTGTTATTTGCCCTGATTGATCTATGTAAGTACAACAATTGGTATTTATCAATATACAGACTCCTCCCATTTGTGCTGTGATCATATCTAATGCCATATGGTTTTTAAATACTACTTCTTCTTTTAAAGAAATAATTTCTGTTTGCAACCGTACAATGGCATCTGCTGTTGAGTTAGCAATTATTTCCATCTCTGCTGAGATGTTCTTTATTGCTTTTTCTACTTAGAAAAATCCCTAAATTTGGGAATAAAGCTCTGACAAAGCTTGGGAAGGCCTGTATTGTATCTAGTCAGAGGATTCGAAGATATACTTTGACTGAATTGGTTTCTTCAAATTCCTCTAGTGATTCTTGTAGTTAAACTGGTGTGATTTATAATTTGTATAGGTGGAATAAGATACCCCATAATACACTGACCTGTCCAATTTCCAGGCAGTTGCTTAAGGGCTATTCTATTTTCACACAACTACCAAAAGCCATCTGGCAAATCACAGCTAGTTATGATGCTCATATTGGAATTGATAGTATGCCTTGAAAACAAATAGTGAACCCATTTGTTTGCATTGTATACTACTATTATACAAGGCATACGGGCTTAATTCAGTCCAGTTACTAGAGGGTACCCCTAACAACGGTAAGTGCAATTGTTGTACCTCTCTACACAGTCAACAATCTCTTATTCCAGTATCATTAGCTATTGCCTCAAGCAAAGCTACATACTTATTTACATTAAAAGCTACTACAATCTGCCAAAAAGCAACAAAGCATAAAAAAGTATTCACAATTTATGTCTGAGTTTCAGCTTCGGTCCATTGTTATCTGTTGCTATAGAGCCACACATGGCACAAAGCACCAGAGCTCAGAAGGCTGTGTAGACTTATTTATTGAAGCAACATGTTGCTTTTATAGTTTTCCAAGATATTTACATTTACTTAATGAACACATATACTGCTCATTGGTCATAAATGAAAAACAAAGCTTTCAATAAGTGAAAGGAGCCACGCCACTGTGTAAGCCAACCAAAGTCCAGATTTCTTTGCTTACACTTTTTTTTCTCTCTCTCTCTTTCTTCGCGTCGTTATGGTGATATCCTTGGTAACTTCCTTGAGAGAGATATGAGGCTTTCCAGGGTCCCAGACCTTCCAGGGCAGCCAGAGGGATGCCCTGGATTCCCACATCTCCCCCTCCTTTTTGAACCAAGAACACTTCTTTGACAACTCTGTCCATGGTCTGCCGCATGCACTGAAGCAAGCACATGACAAGCATCAGAATTACAATACCTTGTAAAGATATACAACTGTTCTCAAAATTTCCTTCTACAACTGTGAAAGGTTAAACAAATTGAACACACCATCCATCTAAGATTTCATTTGTCCAGGTGTGTTTTCTCTCATGATACCTCTTCAAATTTATCACTCTTGTGTCCATGTGTCCGCAATAGATGTTCAATTGCTGCTTTGTTCTCATTTCACACTGTTAGCTAACAAATCATTCAATGCAAAAGAAACAGCATGGGCATCCTTACTCCGCCCACAACCTCTTTTGATCCAACTGCGCCAAGGCTCTTTTTGATGCCACCTGCTGTGAAAGAAGAACCATTCCAGTTTACTGAGCCTTTTTTTCCATGTGTTAACATTATCATTGCCACAATCTGGATCACTTCATTCATTAGATTTTTTCCTTCTTGCTCTTTTATCAAAGTCATGCTGTGTGCTAACAAAAGATCTCCCAATGCTGCATGGACTGTCCCTGACATCCGTAGGGATAGCAAATCAAACTGTGTTCTTACAAATGAAAAAGATCTCTCGTGGCTATTATTTTGAAACCTGGTTGGATGGTTTGTTCGACATCTTAATGTAAATACACCAAGATGATGCTTCTTTACAAATTCTGTGGTTTGGAGTGACTTCTATGATTTTATCTTTGTTTTGTGCCACTCTGAAAAGCCAAAATGTTATATAAAAATTCTTTTTTGCCGCAACTTTCCAGTTCTCAAGGCTCATAAGGAGCCGCAGAAAGAAACCCCATCCAAACACCACCTCCATTCTCCAAATTGAGAATGCATTTGCAAAATTGTTGGAGGGATGTCTTTTGGAATCAGCCATTTGTTCCCTGGCAAATTCAAACATGTTGAAAAGGGTTTTTCCGGCCTTGAGTGTTTCAGACTGATAGTGTCAACCCTGATGTGCTGCCCAGAGTTTTCCAAACATTTCCCTTGGTTGAAACATGAACAAAACCACCCCATTGCCCAAGGCAATCAGTGAGAAGATGAGGCACAAGTATAACACTTGATCAAACTGCAGGCCTCATTCCCCATGGGAATCTGGAATGCAACATCAACATCTTCCTTTCCTGAAATGGAAAGACAACAACTCAAGTTGCAAAAGAAACCCAAGTCCCAGAGTCCTCTTTTTGCATGTAGAATGAAGAGATGTCCTCTGTCTTGACACCTGCTCATGTCTGCGTCCTGACTTCTCTGCTTCTGGAGTCAGGATCTGCTCTCCTTTGAACTCAACAAGATCTCACGCATCCTGCTGACACCCACTTTCAACCCCTGTTAAAACACAAACTCAATCCTTGCCCAAAGTTATTAATTTGAATGGCTTTTTCAATTTGATCTGTCCAGTGTCTGAGACTCTCCTCATGTGTTGTGCTTGCCACACTCATGTTTCACTTGATGATCAGTGAAGTGGGCTTTACAAAAGAATTATTTCAAAAGATTAAAATACACAAAATCTCCAGCCTCATTCCAGCCTTATTTCAGGCACTTCTTCACCTTTCTCTCCTTTCTTTTGAAACAGGAAGGTTGAAAAATATAAAACATAATATAAAATAAGACAAAAGACCTAATGATAAAATGTATAAAACTTATCAAAGCCGACAACAATTCAAGAAGGTTCAAGAGAAAGAGATTCTAAATAACATATATAAAATTGAACAAAGCATAATCATTAGAAACATTGTGCCAGCACTTCAGAGTCTGCAAACAGCTGAATCATTTGTTTCCAGTGAAAATCCTTGGCATCCTTTCCCGGACAAGACTGACAAGTTTCACCTCAAAGCTGCAGCATCTGTTACATCTGTAGGATCTAATTGGTAGGTCAAAATGACCTGCATATTATTTATTTTTATGCAGAAACCTCTGGATTTTGCTGGCAAACTCATCTGTCCAAGTTAAAATCAGGGCCTGGCCAGGGCCCAAACTTTAAACTGGAGTGGTGTCCTCTAACATATTATCTAAAACAAAGCTTGTACCTACAATACATATATGATACTTAAAACATAACAACCTATCATAACATTTTCACATAAAATAAATACTTTAAGTTTAAGATGACAAATCGATCCGATGACACAAACATTCATTTTCCTTGAAACTTCTTTGAGGGAAAAGGATGTCAATTGGAAGAAATCATAACATCAACAGTTGACAAAAGGCTGTCAAAATGTTTCAGGCATCTCCCTTTGAGATCTTCTTAAAAACATTTGAGAATGATAACAAATAGAAATGCAATGATTCCACTCACAAGAGATATAAAAACAAACCAGAAGGTCCACCTAGAAAAATGCACAATACAGTTAGAAACCAAATTGAGACTTCAAAATGGCACGCAACCTGGATAAGATTGCATAAAGGACAATAAAACAGACGAAAATTTGCTATGAAAAAACAAAGCACAAGGCTTCACCTAATAATATGATAAAATTTCTTAATAATAACATTTATAAAACACTTAAATAGTTAAAAAATAAAAGAAAGGATTTGAAAACAACAAACATCCTTTGTATCATTATATAAAGAAATAACAGACTATAAAAACTGACTATTAAACAATGAAATCAATCTCAGAAAACCCAAAACAAATTCCTTTAAAACTCTTATATATTGATAAACTTATAATAAAACATAAAAGACTGAAACAAAACCAAGGATCCACCAAACTGTGTCTTCTCCTTAAATCAATGTTCATCAATGTTTCATGAGCTCCTTTTCAGTCGAAATCCTCCCATCCTTAAAGAAAAACAACTAAACTTTGTTAGCTAAATAAACTTGATCTTTGAAAAACTTAAAATAATTTTTGACTCAAACAGTACTCAATATAAAAAAATCTTGGTAAAAATTCCTAAATTATATTAACTTTATAAAATCCATATGAATCAAATTAATAATATATAAATTAATTATCAATTAACTTTTATAAAACTTAACTTCTTCAGGGCCCAAACATAAAATAAAACTTAAAGTGATATACTCTAATTAAACAGTATTTAAACTTAAACCAAACTATATAAAAATAAATCCCATCATTAATAAAATGTTAAAATACAGCCTAACTTAAACTTTAATATAATAAATTACTAAAAATCCATGCTATTTGATTTTCTATTTCAATTTTCATTATGATAAGATGTCCCTTTCTCACATTGTGTATCCCACACAATGATGACCTGTCTCACAACAAAGAAACAAGTGATTGTGATTCTTTCTTCTGGTCCTCTTCCACAACCTTCATGTGTCTTCTGTAAAATTGTTTTGCTGAAACAGTAATTGAAGTGCTTCGAGAAATCTTCCATCCCAAACTTGGAGGATCCTTTCAGGTTGCTCTCCCCAGATGTTTGCCTGAACTGATGCAGTGTGTTGAGGTGTATAATTTTGGCTGCAGGCCCTCACCATTTCTTCCCACAAGGTTTGACCAGGCAGTGTGTTGATGATTTGTCTGCATTTTTTGTTGCCATTTGCAAATGCAAGACCCCGAATCAAGTGTGGTTTTGCTGTTTCTTAATTCAATTGCCTGTTCACTGCCTGTGTGAGATGCTCAAGGAATGAAGTAATAGGTTCTGAAGGTCCTTGCCTGATCCCTGTGTAGATGTTTTCAGGTGCTCCTGCTGATGGAGTTTGTAAAATTGCATTGCATGCTGCATTCTTGATGTCAATCAACACATCCCGTGGTAGCTCTTTAATCTGTTGTCCTGTATTATCATTTGGTCCCAAGGGTTCACCTGCCATCTGCGCTACAGAGATGGCTGCATTTGGTCCTCCCTGATATCTGTTTTTGAGCTCCTCAAGAGCCCTCCTCCACCTCGCTTCCCATATAAAAATCTGTGATTCGGTGAAAATCACTGAAACGAGGTATTTGAGATTGTGCAGTGTCAAATCATATATTTCAAATGTACCCATTAATAACTGTTTAAAATATTTAGAATCCAATCCATCTTCTCGCAGTGCTATTTTTAAGTCTCTCACAAGCTCATAGTCCAGTCTTTCCCATCTCATGTTTGCAGTCTGTGGACTATGAGTCACTGGTAATATGATGCTCTCCATGTTCACTATATCAAAGTTTTTGTCTTTCAATGCTCTCTTTCTGATTTCTGCCCAGTCTGTGACACCAGACACTTGTGCATATTGTTTTCTTCATGCATTCTTTGTCATCCTGGAGTTCGCTGACATTTCTGGCCTTTTCGCACCTTGCCAAAATGTGGTTCTTTCATCTTTGAGGGCTACTGAAGTTCTTGGCCTTTCTGCACCTTGCCAAGATGTGCCCTCTCTGTTCCCAAGGAGTATTGACACCTTAGGTATCTCTTTCCTTCTTGGATGATGAGTGGGAATCCGCATTGGCATTTCTTCTCCTCCTGGCTGAGGAAGGGGAAGCTGCCTTCCCTGTGCAGCACACAGTCCCTGTGCAGCACAGACAGGGGAAATCATGGCCGAAACTGCCGTCCGTCCAGCAGGTAGCCTGGATGCTGATGAAGAAGGAATATTTACAGATGATATGGAAATGGTGTGGCTACCTTCTGCTGGAAGGAACAACTGGGAAAAATGCACTGCCGAATGCAAACACAGTTCCAGAGCACAGCTTGCTAATTGGAGGAAAGGTTGCAACAAAAATTCTCTTGTAAATGGAAAAGGTCACGGTGGAATCTCAGATGACACAGGTTGTTGTTGCTCTTGAGAAGAAATGTCATGAGTTCTGTTGTCTTTCCGTTGGTGTTCTTCTTGAAACTGTGGCAGATGAGTGTCTCTGGAAATCTGTTCATTATTAATGATATGAAAAAACCGTTGCGATTTGGCCATTCTGTTATTGGATGACACTGTCACCACACCTGCTGGGTGCAGCTGCTGACCAGGTCGTGTCGACCTAACTGAAGGGTCTGGGGTTGGTGTTAGAAAAACTGGAGAAGTTTGGAGAAGGCCTTGTGTTGCACTGGTTTCAAAAGACAACTGACTGAATCTCATTTTGGGGTGAATGTTGAGGTCCAATCGCTCAGCGTTGCCGCAGGACATTTGACGCAATAGGTGTGCTTGTATAAAGTTGTTTGCTTTGGCTGCTGTGGTTTCTGGGCACTGCTGTGTATTTGTTGTCAATTTTTGGACGTGCACTGCAATTGAACCATGCGATTGCAGGCTCACCAATGCCGCGGAAAAATTCCGGCACCGCTGCTCTGCCGCTGCCACAATGCAGCTCTGTTGTTGCTTGCCTGGCACTGCTGATGAAAGGAAATGGGCGGTGCGTTGCTCGCACTTGCTGTGGAGGGGCGGTGACCAAAGGGAATCCCTGCCTTGGCTCTGTTCAGCCCCTGTCTGCACTGGCATGGGGATTTTGAGAGGAAGGTCTCCGGTGCAGTCACGCCCCGCTTCTGCCTGCCTCGGCATGGCTGCGCCTCTTTCTTGCTCGCCCCCTCTCTGCTCACGCCCGGTGTCTGCTGTGCCTAGCTCGCGCCTGGGATTTGCCTCTCCGAAACCAGGACCCACATTCCCAGCCACTTCCGCGATCGCCATGACTCTCACAAATGCATGCACAGCCTGGATTCGCCCCCTCTCTGTCTGCGTCGCCATGGGAATGTGGGAAGGAACGCCCTTGCCTTGACCACGCTCCGCCTGCACCGGCTCTGGCGTGGCCGCGCCCTCGGGAACGCCTTCTTCCTTCCCCCAGCCGGCCCTCGCACCGCCCCGGTCCCGTTCTGGGTCGCTCCCTTTGGGCTCCATGGCAACGCTGGCACCCAGCGCGGTTCCGCGCTCCGCTGACGTCATCAGCGCGCACTTGCTGTATCCCGCCTCTGCCGCCGTGACCATGGCCGCGCGCCGCGTCCTGCCCGGCCCGGCGCCGCTGGGGTCTCTCCCCGCGGCCGCCGTGCAGTCTCCGAAGGGCTGGCTGGTGTTCGCCGCCCCCTCCAACGCCGTGCACTATCCTACCACAGCCAGCGTGGCGTCCGCGGCCATGCCCGCCTTGACTGTGCCCGCGACCCTGCCCAGTTCCGTTTCAGCGTTCCCTGTGCGCTCTCTTGAAACATGGGGTTAGAACTAGAAGATATTAATCATAGAAGTTAGAAGGTATTGAATAGTAATAGGCATATAAAATAATGGATATTGCTTAGGGCCACATCTTTAGATTACGTGAGAATATACCTATCCTGGCCTATGGGAAAGGAAGAGACTACGTGCAGAGCAGCAAAGAGAGACCTGATAAGGAGAAAGAATGTATATGGAAAACAGGATACAGGGTGTAAAGACAACTGAAAAATGGGGCCCCTTATGTTCTGGAAACAGATGGATCCTGACCCCTGGCTTGGACCGTGGCCAAGAAATCAATGGGCATGTGCAAAGCAGTGGGGTCGAAAAGTCAGCCTGAAGAAGACCATTCTTACTTCATCCCTTTTACGACCCCAGAAGCCTGGGACGACCACAATGCGCAGGCGCAGAGGACCGACAAGCTGATTAGCATACAGAGCGGAGAGGGAGGGGAGCCAGGAAATGACCCATGGGGAAACTTAATGCATATGTAACACTCCAGGGGATAAAAGAACACGTGTGTAAGCAAGGGGCACGCATGTATTTGGGGAAATGTCCCACATGCGTCCGGCCGAATAAACATACCTACTTTAAAACTCACTCTGTCTCTGAGTTTTAGAGTCTGGCTCCGCGTGTCAATTGGCGACCACGAAGGGACTTCTCTGCCAGCCGTGGGACCGGCTCGGGGGCGGACTTCCTAAGGCGCGCCCCAGGATTTCTCTGGAGGAACTCCGCTTCTCGTGTCGCTTACTGCGGGGGCAGAGAACGACCTCCTAACCAGCAGAGAAACGGTATGTATCTTTTAAAAAGGGGGGGGCCCCGTAGTGACCACTGGTAAGCCGATCAGAGACGTCTGACCGCACAGAGCATGGTCTTGGTTTGGTTTGGACTTGCAAGTAACCGGTAGCTGAAAGGGCAGCTATCGGTAAGGGCCGCTGACCGATGGAAAGGCAGCGGGGGAGGATTCACTGAATCCTTGGTGTATGGTTGCTGTCTGGGTGTGTGTGAGTTTTGTCCGTCTAGGTGTATGTGAGTTTTGTCTGCTATGTGTGTATGGGTTTTGCACTGTCCAGGTGTGTGTGAGTTCTGTCTGTTTATGTGTGTGAATTTTGCACGGATGTGTGTGTGAGTTTTGTTGCTGTCTGGGCATATGTGTGAGTTTTAAAGGTTTTGTGTGAAGTAACTCGTGTTTGGGGAACTGTGGCATATTTCTGATGCTTGTGTCAAAAGTTATAATTGTGGCAACTTTGTGTGGACTCTTTGAACTCCTTGCGTTGTTTTTGGATATTGCATTTTGTTGGAAGCACTATTGGTGCTGTTTTGATGCTTTTGCTGTGAGTATTAGGTTTGCTTAATGCTGTCTAAGGTTTTGTTGTGAGTATTTTGTGTAAAGTATTTCGTTGTGAGGCCTGCTCTGATAAATGTTGTTCTCAGCTACTGCTATTTGTTTGATGTTTTTGCTGTGAGTATTGTTTTTAGGGTTCGTTTAGTGTACTTTACTAGCCATGGCAGGACAGCTGGAGGGGATCCTTTTCCCCCAGTGGTTTTGGATTTGAACCTTTGGACCCTCTGTTTTGACAAGGGCAATATCTAGAGTGGGAGCTGGTTGAGTGCAGGACCTGCAGGGAGTGGTGGTATTGCCCGTCATGTATGAGACACAGTTACTGTGCTCAGTATAAGCTGCAGAGTCAGGAGACTCCAGAGCTAGAAATTTTAAAGGGTGTTTTGTTTTTTTAGGATCTATTTAATTCCAGAGATCTGGAGCTAGGAGAAAGGGATTAGGAAAAGACTGTGCAAGAGTGTGAGAAAGATCTGGATAAAAGCCATAAGATAAGAAAATAATGGGATTGGGAGAGAGCAGAGAAATTCCCAAGGCAAGCCCTCTGGGCTGCATTTTAGCTAACTGGAAGAAGATTGCAGGCTCGGGGGGTGTCGAGTCCAAACGCACCCTGGTAAAATACTGTAGCCAGTGGTGGCCTTTGTATCGTCTGGAAAACGGAGCCAGATGGCCCCCGACTGGGAGCCTAGATTATGATACCTCATTGGAACTAATGCTATTTCTTAGACGTGAGGGTAAGTGGACTGAAGTTTCATATGCAGATATGTTTTTCTCCCTCCGAAATCACCCTGAATGGCAGAGGGATTGTGGGATCAGGGCCCCTTCTGACCCCCTGGTATTAGCCCTAAAAGGGAAGGCAAAGCTAATAGGAAGCAGCCTAAACGATGTTGTAGCACCTGCTCAATAAACCAGTGTTGCACACATCGTGATAAGGTCTATCAAGCAGAAACACAAAAGCAGGAGTTGTTGGATTTATTTGTGTCACCCCCTGTGGAGCAAAGGGGACTAAGGGGAGGAACAGGTTCAGCCCCCTTGGAGGAGAGACAGGCTGGACCGTCTGCTCCCCCACCCACCTCTGAGTTACAGACTATATCGTATCCACCATTGCCTGAGAGTGATAGTGATGAGAGTGCAGGCAGTCCCATAGCATTTCGGACTAGAAAACAAACAAAGGAAATCATACAAGCCCCTTTAAGGGAAGCAATAGGACCTGAGAAGAAAAGGGTGTTGATAAAAGTCCCCTTCTCTACAATTGATTTAGAAGGTTGGGAAAGAGTTGCCAAAAACTATAGAAGTGACCCAATAGGAACAGCTAAAAGGTTAAGATACATGATTAAGCAGCATAACCCAGACCCGTCAGATATTCAGTTATTGTTGGATGCATTGACAGACACAGAAAGACAGCTAGTTTTAAAAGCAGCAGGGGACTTAGCAGAAGACTTTTGCAAAGCAAAAGAAGAGGATGTTAAGGACTTCTTTCCCCTCCAAGACCCAAAATGGGACCCAAATGATGAGGGGCAAATAAAAAAAGTTACGTCACTACCAAGAATGGATAGCAAAGGGGGTGGAGCGGGCCATCCCCAAGACTATAAATTGGTCAGCTTTATATGCAATTAAACAGAATCCCTCTGAAAGTCCTGAGTTTTTGGATCGCTTGAGAGACACAATGCGTCGTTATACATCATTAGATCCTGAATCAGAGATAGGGATACAGCAGCTAGCAAATGATGATGATGAAGTTTTTTGATGATGATGATGAAGTTTTTAGTTTGTAATATAATGAAATTATAGAGGATGATAAATTGAAAAAGAATGAATTGTAAATGTTTGGACAATGTAGGGAAAGTGCGGTTGTTTTTTTAACAAAAGTGATAAAAAAAAGTCAAGATAAAAAAAAATGCGTAAAATAGCGTTTGAACGTAAGTTCCTAGAAATAGGTAAAATAATAAGCATGTCCGGGAAGCATTAAACTATCTGGTACCCGAGAGGGTTTTTTGCGCACACTCCATGAATGGGGTCAAAGTGCATCACTGTCAAGTTTGCGACGACCTTATCCGAAAACCATGACATTCTGGGTGGTAGGGGATTCATATGTTCGACGGTCATGTGATGGACATGTCAAGAGGAAGATAACACCTGCGGTGCACTTGAGGGGCTTATTGAAGAGACGCCAAAAAAAAAACAAGTGTAGGAGGTCGGTATGCCGCGATAAAGAAATCAGGGAGGAGTATTCAACCGACCGCTTGTATCTGTGAAGAGCAAGAGAGACGGATTGAAGCAAGTGATGGTCCTGAAGTTACAACCACTCGCACAAAAGAGCAAGTAGTGTTCGGGGTTTAGGGGGAAAGTATGTGTCGCCGGCCAAGAACCGATGATACCCCTAGCGTTGAGTAGCTATGGCCTCGTGAGAAGCGCGATCAATAAATAACCTTGCCCTCTGGCTTGGGAGTGCTTGAAGGCTGTTGGACTGGAATATTACCTAGGAGGTGGGCGAATTCAGTAGACTAGGAGAATGCAAAGGTGTCTAGGGACATTCCTCGTTCGCTAGGTTGGTAGGTATGTATAACAGAGAAGTTACTAGTGTTATGGGTAACGCTTGTGACCGGGAGGGAGGTAGGATCACTTGGGCTGTATGGTACCTGAAACAAGAATGTGCCTGGAGGGTAAACTGTCCGAAAATCATCGGTTTTGGAGATAATGTTTGGGCTTTTGGTGGAGTGCCATAGCGTATGATGTGGGGTGTCCTACATTTCAGTATATGCCTGATGGGGCAAAGAGTGTGATGCATTTTGTACATACCCTAAGAAGCATGAGAAAAACATGTGGGGGGGGGGGAAGGGGGGGGCCCTGGATCTAGGTGTTTCTGTAGTTAATAGTTTATAACAGCAGTTTTTCAGGCTGCGGTTCTCGGATAGAGGCCGAGTAGGAACATATGATAGAATTCGTTTTATTTTTAGGACTGTGTTTCGTTTTGGGGGGCTTAGCAGTCGCCTCCAACCCCTCTCCCTATTATGGGGTGATAGGGTTGGTTGTGGCTGCTGTTGCTGGATGTGGTTGGTTGGTGAGTTTGGGTGTGTCCTTTGTGTCTTTGGTATTGGTGATGGTTTATTTGGGGGGGATGTTGGTAGTGTTTGTTTATTCGGTGTCGTTGGCGGCGGACCCATATCCTGAGGCTTGGGCGAATTGGGGGATTGTTGGTTATGGGTTTGGGATGGGTCTGGTTGTTATGGTGGGGCTTGTTGTTAGCGGTGTGTTTGGGTAGTTAGTGAATGGGGGTACGGTGAGTGGTGTGGGGTTGTTGTCGGTTTGATTGGATCTTAGCGGGGTGTCTGTTCTTTATTCGGAGGGGGCCGGATTGCTTATGGTTGGGGGGTGGGGGTTATTGTTGACTTTGTTTGTGGTTCTGGAACTTGTGCGGGGGTTATCTCGGGGGGCGATTCGGGCTGTTTAGGGGGGTCAGAAGGTAGTTTAATTGAAAGCGCCAGCTTTGGGAGTTGGTGATGGAGGTTTGAACCCTTCCTTTCTGATTTGATGGGGAACTCTAAGAAGAGGTGTAGTCTTCAATCTTTGGTTTACAAGACCAATGTTTTTATAAACTATTAGAGTGGATTACAGTTTTAACATTTTGTTTTCTAGTGCGGCTGCGAGAGGGAATAGGACTAGAATGATTGTGAAGTAGGAGGCTGAGGCTAGTTGGCCAATGATAATGAATGGATGTTCTACTGGTTGGCTGCCGACTCAGGTTAGGACTAGAACGTTGGCGACTAAGGTTCAAAATAGGATTTGTGAGATGGGGCAGAAGGTTATTGATCGTAGTTTGGATGTGTGTAGTAGTGGCAGGAGAAATAGGACTAGAATTGAGGCGGCCAGGGCTAAAACTCCCCCCAGTTTGTTTGGGATAGAGCGTAGGATAGCATAGGCAAATAGGAAGTATCATTCGGGTTTAATGTGGGGGGGCGTGGCTAGTGGATTGGCAGGTGTGAAGTTTTCTGGGTCTCCTAGTGTGTTGGGGGAAAATAGGGCTAGGGAGACTAGTAGGAGCAGTATTAGTGCGAATCCTAGGATGTCTTTTGTGGTGTAGTATGGGTGGAATGGGATTTTGTCGCAGTCTGGTGGGACGCCTAGAGGGTTGTTTGAGCCTGTTTCATGTAGGAATGTTAGGTGGACTAGGGTGAGGCCTGCGATGACGAAAGGTAGGAGGAAGTGAAGGGCAAAGAATCGGGTGAGGGTTGGGTTGTCTACTGAGAATCCCCCCCAAACCCACTCTACTAGTGTTTGGCCGATGTAGGGAATTGCTGAGAAGAGGTTAGTGATGACTGTAGCCCCTCAGAATGATATTTGGCCTCATGGTAGGACGTATCCTACGAAGGCGGTTGCTATGAGGGTGAGTAGGAGGATGACTCCGACGTTTCAGGTTTCTTTGTTGAGGTATGAGCCGTAGTAGATTCCTCGGCCGATGTGGAGGTAGATGCAGATGAAGAAAAGTGAGGCTCCGTTTGCGTGGAGGTTGCGGATGAGTCAGCCAAATTGTACGTCTCGGCATATGTGGGCGATTGAAGCGAAAGCTAGGGAAGTGTCTGCCGTGTAGTGCATGGCTAGTAGGAGGCCTGTGGTGATTTGAGTGATTAAGCAGATGCCTAGTAGAGACCCGAAGTTTCATCATGTTGAAATGTTTGATGGTGTGGGGAGGTCAGTTAGGGCGTTGTTGATGATTTTGAGTAGTTCATGGTTTTTTCAAAGATTTGGGGCCATTAGGTTGTGTCTGTAAGTGGAGATGAGGATGATGATGATGGATAGGGCGAATGATCCTAGGTAGGCTTTGATTTGTCCGGAGTGTAGGGTTGTGGCGGCTTTGGATGCTGTTATCTGAAGGCTGGCCAGCCCTTCTGGTCCTAGTGCTTTGAATCAGGATAGGTCAATTAGGTGGAAAGGAATGTTTTGGCTTCATTTTAGGGAGGAGGCCATGCTAAGGCGGTGAATTAAGGGGTTGTAGTATCCTAGGGATGTGGAGAAGTTTGAGAGGGCTGTTTGTTTTGGTATGATATGGGCTTGGGTTATTTTTGAGATTTCTAGGGCTAGGGCAATTCCTAGGGCTGTTGCCACTAAAGCTGTGATTTTGATGGATAGTGGTATGGTTGTTGGGGGTGTTTTTGTTGGGGTGATAAATGAGGTGATTAGGAATCCTGCTGTGATGCTTCCTAATGCTAAGCGGGTGATGGGGGAGATAATTGCTGGGTTGTTTTCGTTTATTGGGGTGAGAGGGGAGATTCGGACGAAACCTGCCTGGACTAGTACAGTTACACGAATTGTGTATACTGCAGTGAAGGATGTGGCTAGGAGGGTTACGATGAGGGCTCAGGCATTTAGGTGGGATGTGTTCAGGTTTTCGATAATTTGGTCTTTTGAGTAAAATCCTGCTAGGAATGGTATTCCTATTAAGGCTAGATTTCCAATGGTGAGGCAGGAGGTGGTTGTTGGTAATATTTTTTGCAGGCCTCCTATTTTTCGTATGTCTTGTTCACCATTTCGGTTGTGGATGATGGAGCCAGAGCAAAGGAATAGTATAGCTTTGAAGAAGGCGTGGGTTGAGATGTGGAGGAAAGCTAGTTCTGGGAGGTTTAGTCCGGTAGTAACTATTATTAGGCCTAGTTGACTTGAGGTTGAGAAAGCGATAATTTTTTTAATGTCGTTTTGGGTGAGGGCGCATGTGGCTGCGAATAGGGTCGATACGGCTCCGAGGCATAGGCATAGTGTGAGGGCGGTTTGGTTGTTGTGGAATAGAGGGTGGGTTCGGATTAGTAGGAAAATTCCGGCTACTACTATTGTGCTGGAGTGGAGGAGGGCTGATACAGGGGTGGGCCCTTCTATGGCGGCGGGTAGTCATGGGTGTAGGCCGAATTGTGCGGATTTGCCGGCTGCAGCTAGAATGAGGCCTAGCAATGGTAGTGTGGGGGTTGGGGAGGGTGAGGGGAGTTGGCTAATTTCTCATATATTTATGGTAGAAGCTAGTCATGCTATAGATAGGATAAGTCCGATGTCTCCAATTCAGTTGTATAGGACGGCTTGGAGGGCGGCGGTGTTGGCTTCTGCTCGGCCGTGTCATCAGCTGATTTGAAGGAAGGATATGATTCCTACTCCTTCTCAGCCAATGAACAGGATGAATAGGTTGTTGGCGATGATTAGGATGAGTATGGCTATTAAGAAGAATAGGAGGTAGGTAAAGAATTTTGTGATGTATGGGTCTGAGGCTATGTATCACGTTGCGAATTGTAGAATGGACCATGATACGAATAGGGCGATTGGGAAGAAAGTGAGGGAGTAGAAATCCATTTTTAGGCTGATTGGGATTTTGAAGTTTATGATGAATTTTCATTCTCAGAGAGAGGTTAGGCTTTCTGTACCTGAGTGGATGTGAATTATTATGGGGATGGTGCTGATTAGGAAAGAAGCTTTTACTGTGTTTGTGATGGTGGCTGGGGTGTTTTTGAGGTTGTCTGACAGGAGTGGGAAGAGGATTGGAGTGGATAGAGTGGCCAAGGTTAGAAGTGTAAGTGTGTTTAGGACTAGTGGGAGGTCCATTACTTTCACTTGGATTTGCACCAAGGTGGATGGTTCCTAAGACCATTGGATTACTGCTATCCTTTGAAAGTAAGGGGGCTGAGGTTTTATGCTCAGATGCGGGAGTTAGCAGTTCCCATTGGTTGAACCTCCCCTCGGCAGGTAAGAAGGGTTTAACTTCTATTTTTAGAATCACAGTCTAATGTTTTGGTTGAAACGATACTTGCATATAGGCATACCTGAGATGAGTTCAGGTTTTAGGATCAGTAAAAGTATGGGAATTGCGTGCAGGGCTATGAGGAGATGTTCTCGTGTGGAGGAGTTTTGCATTGATGTGATGTGGGATGGCAGTGCTCCTCGTTGGGTTATGAGTATGTATAGGGTGTATGAGGCGGTGAGTAGCATTGCGGCCCCTGTTAGGATGATTGTGAAGGAGGATCAGTTGAATAGTGCGACTACAATTGTTAGTTCTGCTATAAGGTTGGTTGTTGGTGGGAGGGCTATGTTTGTGAGGTTGGCTAGTAGTCATCAGATGGCTATTAGTGGTAGGAGGGGTTGCAGTCCTCGTGTGAGTAGGAGGATCTGGCTATGGGTTCGCTCGTAGTTGGTGTTGGCTAAGCAGAATAGTATTGACGAGGTTAGGCCGTGTGAGATTATCAGTATTATTGCTCCTGAGAATGCTCATTGGGTTTGGATTATGGTTGCGGCTACAACTAGGCCTATGTGGCTGACTGATGAGTAGGCGATTAGTGCTTTTAGGTCAGTTTGTCGTAGACAGATGGCGCTGGTTATTACTGCTCCTCATAGTGCAAGGGTGATGAAAGGGTAGTGGAGGTTGTTTGATGGGGGGTTTACTAGTATGGTGACTCGTATAATTCCATATCCTCCAAGCTTTAGTAGCAGGGCTGCTAGTAGTATGGAGCCGGCGATTGGGGCTTCTACATGGGCTTTGGGCAGTCAAAGGTGAAGGCCGTATAGAGGGGCTTTGACCATGAAGGCTAGTAGTAGGGCTATGCTTGCTGCTAGGCCCGATCAAGAGGTGTTAAGTGTAGGGTGTGAGAGTTTGAGCATTGGGAGGTATAGTGTGCCAATTAGGTTTTGTAGGTGTAGGATGGCGATTAGTAGGGGGAGGGAGCTGGCAAGTGTGTAGAATAGGAGGTAGATACCAGCGTTTAGGCATTCTGGTTGGTTGCCTCATCGTGTGATGAGGATTAGGGTGGGGATTGGGGTTGCTTCAAATGCGATGTAGAATAGTATCAGCTCTGAGGCGGAGAAGGCTGTTAGGATGAAGAGTTGAGCTAGGATAATTGTAGTGGCAAAGATTCGTTTGCGGATGATGGGTTCTTGTTCTAGGTGGTTTTGGCTTGCTATGATTATTAGTGGTAGTAATCAGCATGATAGGACTAGCAGGGGGGAGGAGATTTGGTCTACAGCAGTTCAGGGGGTTAGTCCTTTGTTTGGGTAGTATGTTGGAGCTAGTCATTGGAGGCTGATGGTGGCGATTAGTAGGCTATGAGTGGTAATGTTAGTCCACATCTGTTTGTGTGTGGTTAGGGTGGTTAGTGGGAGGAGTATAGCGGTTGGGATGATGATTTTTAGCATTGTAGTAGGTTAAAGTTGTGTAAGTGGTCGGAGCCGTGGGTTCAAGTGGAGGCTACTAGTAGGGCTAGACCGGTGCCTGCTTCGCAGGCGGAAAAGGTTAGTATGATGATGGGTAGGATGGTGAATGATGGCGCTTGTATTTGGATGGGTCATATGGTTAAGGCGATGTACATAGATAGTATCATGCTTTCTAGGCATAGTAGGGCAGAAATTAGATGAGTTTGGTGGAAGGCTAGGCCTAGGCAGCTTAGGATGAAGGCTGAGTAGAAGCTTAAGTGGAGATAGGACATGGAGAAAGTTATAGGGTTGTGACTATAATTTGTTGAGTCGAAATCAACTGTCTTGGTTAGACTAACTTTCTGTTATTCTGCTCATTCTAATCCCCCTTGGATCCACTCGTATACTAGTCCTAGTGTTAAGAGTAGGATGAGAGAGGTGGTTCATGTTAGGGTGGTAGTAGGGTGTTGAAGTTGGATTGCTCATGGTAGGGGGAGGAGTAGGGCGATTTCTAAGTCGAACAGGAGGAACATAATGGCTACTAGGAAGAAGCGGATTGAGAATGGTAGTCGGGCAGATCCTAGAGGGTCAAATCCGCATTCATATGGAGATAGTTTTTCTGAGTCTGGGTTTGTTTGGGCGATTCAAAAGTTTAACGAAGTTAGGAGGATGCTTAGGGCTAAGGATATAATGAATATGAACAGGATTATGTTTATTACTCTTCTCTGGATTTAAACCAGATTTTAAGGATTGGAAGTCGATTGTAATTAATATACTAGAAGAGTAAGATCCTCATCAGTAGATGGAAATGTAGAGGAGTAGTCATACGACGTCTATGAAGTGTCAGTATCATGCTGCTGCTTCAAAGCCGAAATGGTGGCTTGGTGTAAAGTGGAATTTGATTAGACGTAGGAGGCATACTAGTAGGAAAGTGGTGCCAATAATTACATGGAGGCCGTGGAATCCGGTAGCGACAAAGAAGGTGGAGCCATAAACTCCGTCGGCGATGGAGAAGGGGGCTTCGTAATATTCTATGGCTTGGAGGGCTGTGAAGTAAAGTCCTAGAAGGACTGTTAGGAGCAAGGCGTGGATTGCTTGTTTTCGGTTAGCTTCTATGATGCTGTGGTGGGCTCATGTGACGGTAACTCCTGAGACTAGAAGGATTGTGGTGTTTAGGAGTGGGACATCTATGGAGTTTAGGGGTTTAATTCCAACTGGTGGTCATTGCCCTCCTAGTTCTGGGGTGGGGGCTAGGCTTAAGTGGAAGAAGGCTCAAAAGAATCCTAGGAAGAAGAAAGCTTCTGACGTGATGAATAGGGCCATGCCGTATCGGAGACTTTTTTGGACGGTCGGGGTATGATGCCCTTGGAATGAGCTTTCTCGTACAATGTCCCGTCATCACTGGAATATGACTAGGGTGGTGGAAAGTAGGCCTAGGGCTAGGAGTCAAGGGGAGTTGTAGTGAAATCACATTGTTAGTCCTGAGGCGGTCAGGAGGGCAGCGGCTGCTCCTAAAATGGGCCATGGGCTGGGGTCTACTATATGGTAAGAATGTGCTTGGTGGGTCATTGGGGTTAGATGTTTTCTTGTAGATAGAGGCTTAGTAGTAGGACGAAGACGTAAGCTTGGATCATTGCCACTGCGATTTCTAGCATGGTTAGTAAGAAGAGGACTAATAGAGCTAGAAGTGAGGCTGCTGGCATTGTTGAGGCTAAAGGTATTGTGGCTGTGGAAATGAGTTGAATTAGGAGGTGACCTGCTGTGAGGTTTGCTGTCAGTCGTACTCCTAGGGCTAGGGGTCGAATGAGTAGGCTGGTCGTTTCGATTATGACTAGGGCTGGGATTAATGGTGTAGGAGTCCCTTCTGGTAGGAGGTGGGCTAGGGATGTGGAGGGTTGGTTTCGCAGCCCTGTTAGTAGGGTAGCAAGTCATAGGGGAAAGGCTAGTGCTAGGCTTATGGATAGCTGAGTGGTTGGGGTGAATGTGTAGGGTAATAGTCCTAATAGGTTAATTAGTAGGAGGAAGATTATTAGGGAGGTTAAGATTAGGGCTCATTTGTGCCCCTTTTTGTCTAATGAGGTTATTAGTTGTTTTGTTACTATGTTGGTGAATCATAGCTGTAGGGTTGAGAGTCGGTTGGTGATTCATCGGTTGTCTATGGAAGGTAGTAGCAGGGCAGGGAATGTTATGGAGATAAGAATTAGGGGAATTCCTAGGAGGGATGGGCTTGAGAACTGGTCGAAAAAGTTTAGGTTCATGGTCAGGTTCAAGGGGTAGTGCTTGGGGGGGTTGGAATTTTGTTAGTGGGAGGGTTTGGTGAGACAAAGGTCAGGATTTTAGGCTGAATGATTATGGAGAATGTGAACCATGAGATGAGCATAATAAAAAGTCAGGGGCCTGGGTTTAGTTGGGGCATATCATTAAGGAGGGGGCAGTACTCTTTCTTTAGCTTAAAAGACTAATGCTGGTTCATAGCTTCTTAATGGTTGAGGGTATTTAGGATGAAATTGATGAGGATCAGCTCTCGAAGTTGGCCAGTGGGGTTGATTCTACTACGATTGGTATGAAGCTGTGGTTAGCTCCGCAGATTTCTGAGCACTGTCCGTAGAACACTCCGGGTCGGGAGGCGAATAGGGAGGTTTGGTTGAGGTGACCTGGAATTGCATTGGTTTTTACGCCTAGACTGGGGACTGCTCATGAATGGTCAGCGGTGACAATAACCCGGATGGTGGAGCTTATGGGGATTACAACACGACGGTCTACTTCTAGTAGCTGAAAGTGGCCTAGAGGAAAGGACCTAGAGGAAAGACGCATGTATTAAAGTAGTTTTAAAGTAGGTATGTTTATTCGGCCGGATGCATGTGGGACATTTCCCCAAATACATGCGTGCCCCTTGCTTACACACGTGTTCTTTTATCCCCTGGAGTGTTACATATGCATTAAGTTTCCCCATGGGTCATTTCCTGGCTCCCCTCCCTCTCCGCTCTGTATGCTAATCAGCCTGTCGGTCCTCTGCGCCTGCGCAGCTGTCTCTGGTGGTCGTCCCAGGCTTCGGGGGTCGTAAAAGGGATGAAGTAAGAATGGTCTTCTTCAGGCTGACTTTTCGACCCCACTGCTTTGCACATGCCCATTGATTCCTTGGCCACGGCCCAAGCCAGGGGCCAGGATCCATCTGTTTCCAGAACATAAGGGGCCCTATTTTTCAGTTGTCTTTACACCCGGTATCCTGTTTTCCATATACATTCTTTCTCCTTATCAGGTCTCTCTTTGCTGCTCTGCATGTAGTCTCTTCCTTTCCCATAGGCCAGGATACGGTATATTCTCACGTAACCTAAAGATGTGGCCCTAAGCAATATCCATTATTTTATATGCCTATTACTATTCAATACCTTCTAATTTCTATGATTAATAGCTTCTAGTTCTAACCCCATGTTTCAGTCCCCCCTTTTTAGCAAAATAGTAAATTCTTTTACTTAGTACAAGCTCCAATCTCTATGATATGTGTCTCCCAATGCTTTACCATGTATCTGGGATAAAGAGGTTAGTATTGTTATTCGTTGTAACAATTTGCAATTCCAAATGAGTATCACAAAAGATAGTTTTTAACTTATACCTACTAATATTAGTAAAACAATAATGGGGTGACATAATGTATTTAGGATTCCAGTTGCAGTGGGCGACCATCCAAAAAGTGAATCCCACCAACTGTGACTTGCATCCTGTTTCACTCTTTGCAGAACCTTGCTTATTTCTTTTATGTCATGATGGACAGTAATTAAGGTTTTCTCCCCAGTTTTTTGAATATTCTCTAGAATTTTGACAAGGTCCTGATGTTTGATTAATTGTCTAATTAAAGTGAGGTTCATTCCAATAGGCGTGGGTGACAACCTGTGGTACATCTTATTGTTGGCATTAATTAGCTGATGAGACACAACTGGTGCCAAATACAGAAAGTCACACCCTGAAATCCTAACAAAGTTGCAAATACAAAAGTTAAGATAATTCTTACCGAGCAAAGTTACATTATCCTTATCTATTTCTATAAAAGTACACGCAGCTCTCAAACATACACAACCTTGACCAATATATACAAGTACAGTCCTTTGATTTGTATCCGGATGAATCTCAAAGTGACAAACACCTTGTTCAGTATCAAGACATATATCTTGACCATCGATTGTGTTACTCTCACAAATGAACCCCTGTTGTTCCCGGGTAACGCAAGATTCTAGATTCACAGTTTGCCATTTTTCACCCACTCTCCGTGCCCATGCCCTGTGCTCTGAAGGGTGGAGCACTGACTGCTCATGATTCAGTCCCAGTGCTATAATAGGATGAATAACATAAACTGTGGCATTGCGTATGGTGAACACAAAGGCAGTAACTACGTTGTCAGTCGAGTCATAGGTAAAGTTTACCAAAGTCCACCAAGCCTGAAATTTCTTCTCAAAATCCATAGCACTGTCCCACACGGCCTTTCGAATCTCAATTGGAAAGGCTCCTTCGCTTCCTTCCCTTATAATTGAGGCAGCTGTTGATTGCAACCATAATTGTGCCTGTATACAGCTAAAGGCCAGAGACACATTATCTTGAACCATAGCAAGTGCATCTATGATTGACCCATGGTCTTGGTCCTCTGCCTTTTTCAACCTTGGCAGTATTCTCGAGACCTGCCACTGACTGGTTCCCAATGCTAGCAAAGATGACTGTAAAGGTTGTTTTAATTTAGTTAAATCACTTGTTGCAGTGGCTAATTTGTTCATTAATATTTCAGAATCAATTCCGTTTAGGACTCCCAGCCCTGTCCCTAATATTCCAGTCAGATCTCTTTGCATTCTGCTTCCAGTATATGCTTGTTTCTGCAGCCAGGTCATCCAACCTTCAAAGGACGTTTTTAAAAAGGGAGAGCAGGCTGGTTGAATTTCAGAGATGTTAGTTTGCATTAGTAATTCAACACGCTTAAGAGACCATTCTGGGTTAAACAATAACTGCTGTTGGCCTGTATTTCTTATTACATATGGGCCGATGTTGTAAATTTCAGGTCCAGGCCCAAGAGGTGTGATTTGGGTTTGGGCTGGGGTCATGGGCTCAGTTGTGGCATTTATTTTAAACTTGAAGGAGAGCCCAATGGTATCCTGGGCCCAGAGACAAACTACCTCAACAGTCTGTATTAATGTAAAGTTACACCAACAGTCTATTTCACTTGAACGACTACAAACCTCCCAGTTTTCGTCCGTGGGAGATGTTAAAACACTAATTTGGGTTGCTCTCCTATGATCGGTTCCATTGATCATCCGACACCCTATCCTAATTTCTTCTCCTATGGTTCCTTGAAGTGACCATATTCTTTGTCTCTGCCACTCTTGTCTTTCATATGCTTGGTTTCTGTGCATGACTACAGTTGATAGATGTTGCAGCAGATAGGCCTGCTAGGCCCCTCTGGAGATTAGCTGCCTAAGGGCAGAGAAAATGCATAGTCATGCTGACTAGCAAAAGAACCCCTTTTCCCGCGCCTCAGACCCTCTGTTATCTTCCTGTAAGACAATAGGTCAATTTGTACCCTGACCCACACCATTGGACCATTTCTCAAAACCCCTGTACCCTATAAAAACCCCTCAGTTTCCCTAGCTCGTTGGAAGTAAGCTGTCCCTGAACCCTTCACGGAAGATGAAATAAAGATCCTCCGGTGGAACCTCACACAGCGCTCCCCGTCTCTCTCTCCCTGCGTCTGCCCGAGGCACCCTAACAAGCCTATGAGCTGAAATCACTTTTAAAAGAGCTGAACTCTGCTTAAGAGCTGCATATCACTATAACAGCTTGCTGGGGCTAGCCTGTGCCTGGGAGCTCTGCCAAAGGTGCTTGGGCAGGAGGGTGTGCAGATACCCTTCTCACCCCAGAACACCAAGGCAGCCGAACCAACTGAGCCTGACCGGGAACAAAAACAATAATCTGGCCGCCCAACCGGGAAGATAAAACCCACCAGAGCAGCCTTCTTCGCAAAGAGTAACTGCCTTGGGTCCGGCCAGAATCCTTCTGAAGATAACTTCTCCGTTATAGAAGAAATTTTCTGCAGAAGGTGTCTGAATGACCCTCTTTGTCCAGCCCTGAGGAATCAGACAGTGGCAGACCACCCTCCAGCAGCTTCCGACCCACATTTGGCTGAGGAGTAAGTATATTACAGCCTTTTTTCGCGCGCTTTTACATTTGGGTCCCTTTTTCTTTTTCTTTTGTTTTTTTTCTCTTTTTACTGCTGGGAGGGGAAAGGGAATAATAATATTATGGGATCAAAAAATAGTAAATTAAAACAACCCCAGAACGAGAGAGACGTATATTTAGAACTCTTAGAAATTCTTTCCCTTAATAATTCTTCTTTCTCTAACCCTAAACTTTTGAAACCTAACTTAAAAAAGTTTATAAAATGGATAATTTCACAGTTTCCTGATACTAATACACACTCCATAACCTTGGATTCTTTTTGGGACTCTGTGGGCATACAAATATATACTTCCCAAATTAATGGGGATTTCTCAGTTACACGATTCTTACCTATTTTTCACAAAATTACCAAAGCGGTAGAAAAAAGAAATAGGACGGGTTCTGCGGCAGAAGCAGTTCCAGCCTTATCTCTCCCACCAGCTTGTTCCCTTTCAAGTGCTAATACCTTATCTACAAATCCGGACTCCAGGGAGGGCGGGCCCCAGCTCACCCCTGCCGCTTCTGCTCCGCTCCTGCCCTGCCCCCCCGGGATTACCGCGGCCCCCAGCACCCGCCCGCCTCCTCCACAAGCCCCCCCGTCCCCCTCCCCCGCGCGGCCCCCGTCCCCCTCCCCCGCGCGGTCCCCGCCCACCCAGCCCGCGCGTCCCCCGCCTTCCCCCTCCCTCGCGCGGCTACCAAACCCTTCCTGTGTGCCTGCTAAGCCTCCGGAGGTCTCTTGTCTCAAGTGTGGTCAACACCCCGCACCCACGATATCTCCGAATGCAACTGTATCTGTTCCTGCTGTTACCCACCCCACCCCCCCGCCGGTCCCTTCGCTCCAGACCCTACAACCACAAAATTCCCACGGTACTCCAGCGATACCCCATAGTGGCATAACGCTATTACATGCCTCTCAAACCTGCCCCAGCTGTGCTGTCGATAGCCACGCCTTGCAGTCTTCTCCCCAGCACCCCACACCCTTGCAAAATGCCATTCCAAAACGCCAGAAAAAACACTCCTCATCTGAGGATAGTAGTGATAGTGAGTACAGTTCTGACACAGATGATTTGGATCCATGGGCTTCAATTAAGATGGAAGCCACCCGGGCAGGGGATTGGGAGTTGGCACAAAGAATTTCTGCCTTCCCTGTAACTTATTCTAAGGGAAAAAGAGGGGGTTCCTCCACTAAGATTACGTGGGAACCCAATACAAACAAAGAGCTCATTGAACTTCGAAAAGTAGCCAAAGAACATGGCAGAAACTCACATATTTTTAAAAATTTTCTAGAGGCAATCTTTTCAGCACACGTCTTAATACCACATGATGTTAAAAATATTGCTCATTGCCTCCTATCCCCAGCAGAATACATGTTATGGGAAAGGCATTGGAAAAAACAATTAAAAACATTATCAGACACATATGCAAGAGATTCTAATAGGCAAGATTTCTCAGTTGAACAGCTGGCTGGAGAAGGCAATTTGCAGAAACCTTCAGAGCAAGCTAAAACTTTGTCTGAGGCAGTAATACAAGACCTGGCTATCGCAGCAAAAACCTCCCTACTTCTCACCCCAGATGACTCTATCCCTACCCAACACTTCTCTAATATTAAACAAGGAATAGATGAAAGCTTTATTAAATTTGTGGACAGAATTAAAGATGCTCTGGATAAACAAATAGAGAGCACAGAAGCAAGAAAAGAACTGTTATGCAAACTTGCCATGAGCAATGCTAATGAGCAATGTAAAAACATTCTGAGAGCCTTACCTTTGGACACAGAACCGACCATAGAACAAATGGTGGAAAGTTGTACCCGACACCTTTCCACTGAAAATACAGTAGCACAAGCAGTTGCTAAGGGCATTGCAGAAGGAGTTTCTGGTGCATTTGCAGTAGTGACTTCCAAAGACCAGACCCGCTGCTTCCACTGTGGTAACTTTGGACATTTTATAAAAGACTGTCCAGAAAGGTCACCTATCCCAATTCCCCGTAATACCTACCAGAAACACCAAAACCGGCCACGCTTTCAGCAGCGTTCGGGAAACTACCAGCGGAGCGTGGTCGGGCTCCACGCCAAGACAACAAATCAAAAGCCATGCAGACCCAACCATGCATCATTCCAGGAGAAGCCACCTCACACGAAGGGGATCCAGCATACAGAGCAATACAGACGGGAACCCGACGTCAGCTGGTTACTGCTTTATCCATTGACTTAAAAAAGAGGGATGTTTATCGTGTCCCAACTGGCAAATATGGGCCAAAAGGAGGTCCTTTTGACATCTTAATTATAGGTGATACTGTTAATTGCCCAAATGAAATTTTTGTTTTTCCAGCAGTACAAACAGTGTACCCGGGTCAAGAAATATTGGTTCAGCTGTGCTGCACAGACTTTCCATTTTTTCTTTTAAAGGGAACTCCAATTGCACAAGCCTTTCTACTCCCCAGAAATCACAAGGAACAGCTTCCCCTCAACCCTATAGCAATGTGGGCACAGGTTTTGGGACCTAATAGGCCTACCATCGAGTGCGGCCTGTCCTGCAAAGGGGAGAAGACCCACCGACTAGGTCTCCTGGACTCGGGCGCTGACGTAAGTCTTGTGGCACGTTCAGAATGGCCAGCAAACTGGGAACTGGAACCCGTACTAGGTATGATTTCAGGGATTGGTGGTGCCACAGCTTCCATGCGAAGCAAGCACAACATCCTCGTCGAAGGACCTGAAGGCAAGCTGGCTACTGTCCGTCCATTTGTGGTAAGGGCCCCCGTCACCCTTTGGGGAAGGGATGTTCTATCCCAATGGGGAGCCTCTCTACAAATTCCCAGTCGGGATTTCTAATTGGGGCCACTGAGGAGCGCGTACTACCAGACACCCCTCAGATCACCTGGAAATGCCAGACCCCGATCTGGAAAGAACAGTGGCCCCTGCCTAAAGTAAAACTACGCGCACTACAAGCCCTCGTAGAGGAGCAGCTTGCCAAAGGTCACATCGTTGAGACCACCAGCCCTTGGAACACCCCCGTCTTTGTACTGCGAAAGCCTGGAACGGACAGGTGGAGGCTCCTCCAGGACCTGCGTAAAATCAATGAGGTAATTGAGGACATGCGCCCTCTTCAGCCTGGACTGCCTTCACCATCAATGTTGCCTCGAGACTGGTCACTTGCCATCATAGATATTAAGGACTGTTTCTTTAGCATCCCACTGCACCCCCAGGACGCTCCACGGTTTGCTTTTTCAGTCCCCTCTCTTAACAGAGAGGCTCCACTCAAAAGGTATCATTGGCTTTTTCTTCCCCAAGGTCTCAAGGTCTCGCCTACTATATGCCAATGGTATGTTTCTCGTGTTTTGTCTCCCGTTCGGAGCCTATTTCCAGAGGCAATTATTTACCACTATATGGACGATATCTTGATTTGTGCATCAGACAAAGCCTACCTGGACAAAGCAGTTACAAAGACTATTGAAACCATCGAAAAAGCAGGGTTCGAGATCCGGGAGGACAAAATACAGTACGCCAACCCATGGACTTATCTTGGATTCCTGATCCGGGAGAGGACCATCGTACCCCAGCAGCTCGTCATCCGAGACGACCCAAAAACTCTGAGAGACTTACATAGCCTGTGTGGATCTATCAATTGGGTACGTCCTTTGCTAGGAATTACAACAGAGGACCTCGCTCCACTGTTCAACCTTCTCCGTGGCAGCAGAGACCTGGACTCTCCACGCACTCTGACAGCAGAAGCCCGAGATGCCATCACCAAAGTACAAGAAGCCCTATCTTCACACCAAGCCCATCGCTTCGAGCCCAGCCTGCCTTTCCAGTTCGTCATCCTGGGAAAAGCACCTCGGTTCCATGGACTGATTTTCCAGTGGGATACTCAGCTTCGAGACCCTTTGTTGATACTTGAGTGGATCTTTACAAATAACCAACTTACAAAGACAATTACCACCTTCCAAGAAATTATGGCACATTTAATAAAAAAGGCCAGAACTCGCCTCCGTTCTCTCGCAGGGTGTGAGTTCACATGCATACACTTGCCACTAACCAGTGGAGATCTGGAGCATTTGCTTCAGAATAATGAAAATCTCCAGTATGCCCTAGATAGCTATACAGGCCAAATTTCTACCCATATCCCAAAACATAAGCTTTTTAATATAACCTTTAATCTGACCCCAAAATTAGTACAAAGTAGAACACCTCTCAAAGCTCTAACAGTCTTTACAGACGGCTCAGGGTCATCCCACAAGTCTGTAATGACATGGAAAGACCCTAAGACCCAAAAATGGGAATCTGATGTCCAAATTGTGGAAGGGTCTCCACAGATTGCAGAGTTAGCAGCCGTTGTCAGAGCCTTTGAGAAATTCAAAGATGAACCTTTTAATCTCATTACAGATTCCTCATATGTAGCAGGTATAGCTATGAGGGCAGAACAAGCCCTTCTAAAAGATGTTCCCAATCCAAAGTTACACCAATTGATTTCTGCATTAATACGCTTAATCTCCCACAGAAAACAACCTTACTATGTAATGCATGTGAGGTCACACACTGACCTCCCAGGTTTCATTGCAGAAGGGAACAGGAAAGCAGATGCATTGGCCATGGCAATAGGGACTGCCAACATCCCAGACATCTTTGCCCAGGCAAAGTTGTCACATGCATTTTATCACCAAAATGTGCCTGCCCTGATCAGAATGTTTAAGCTCTCAAAAGATCAGGCCAAAGCTATTGTTGCCACCTGCCCAAACTGCCAAAGCTACCAGATACCATCTGTGGGAACAGGAGTCAACCCCCGAGGACTCAACAGCTGCCAGCTGTGGCAAACAGATGTCACTCACTTCCCACCTTTTGGAAGGTCAAAGTATGTACACGTGTCAGTTGACACATTTTCTGGAGCAGTGTTTGCATCATCTCATCCAGGAGAAACTGCACAGCACGCCATAAAGCATTTCCTCCTTGCCTTTGCTACCCTGGGAGTACCAAAACAGATCAAAACAGATAATGGACCTGCTTATGCCTCTCGTAAGTTAAAGGACTTCTTCAGTGAGTGGGGAATAGAACACAAGAAAGGCATACCTGCAAATCCCACAGGACAATCCATCATAGAGAGGACACATCAAACCCTCAAAAGAGTCCTCAACCAGCAGCGAAGTGAAACAAAAATCATATCTCCAGTTGAAAGACTCTGCAAAGCTCTCTATGTCATCAACTTCCTAAATGGCACAACATCAGAACCTGATCCTCCAGTGCTTCGCCACTTTGCAAATACCACCCAAGCAAAGCTCGCTGAGAAACCACCGGTGCTAGTGAAGGACCCAGAGACTCATCAAATCTCAGGGCCTTTCCAGTTAATTACTTGGGGTAGAGGATATGCGTGTGTTTCACTACCATCAGGCCCAAGGTGGTACCCAGGAAAACACATAAAACCATACCTAGGCACTACAAACACTACTCAGTCAGACACGGACAAGAGTTCCTCTGAACCGGATACAGGACCGCCTCAAAACCAGACAAGTTCTGCCTGGAGACGAAGACGTCGCAGAATAACCACATACCTGAGAAAAAAACCGACACATCACACGACAGCAGAAGAAACAGAAAAGATGAATAACATTCTGCTGCATTAATCAAGCTATAAGCCAGACATAGCTTGAACACAAAATTGTTCTCTAAATTACATGTTATTATCTGTTTTAAAAAATTCTCCCCTAAAAACCCCTATAATTCCCTTTCCCAACTCTTACTAAAAACCCTTAACCTCACACCTGCTTACCCATCCCTTGCTTATATTACAAAAAAGGGGGGGGAAGGAACAGAGAAAAGGAATGAGGGAAAAAACCCTAACCCCCTCCTCCCATCATAAAAGATAACAAATTTTGCTTATATTCCCTATCAGAAGTCTTATCCCTGTCCAGAGATGAAAACTGGTGCTCTCTTCACCTCTGCTTGGATGCTCTTCACCATACCGTATGCCTGCAGCTAGATTAGCCCACAGACTAGCCATATGTTTGGGTAACCTTAGCAAAAACATTGAATCAGGATAACCTGTGCTTATCCATGGGCAGCGTTGATAACCCACTTTCCACATGCCTAGTAGGAATTCCTTTCGTAGCAGATGACTGGCCTGTCTATAACTCAGAGCTCCTCCGCACCACAGGTAAGAGACCCAACCCGGTAGATACTTGGGATGAATGGACAAAAATGTTACCTAATGCCCTAGATGAACCCCAAGAATTGGACTTGCTGGGGTCCACCAAAGCAACATACTGCGTCAAATTTTACTATAAACGCCCAAAAAATAATGGCCCAGGAATTAACCAGCCAAAAAACACATACAGAAAAGATATATCACCTATTAACAAAGCCTATAACTATCCTGATTGGTGCAATTACACCACTCGAGTGTTATCTGTGTCCTCTCTCCATCCCAAAGTACTACCCAAAGGAATGTTTCTCATCTGTGGTGACCGAGTATGGGCTGGGATCCCCTCACACCTTCAGGGAGGTCCCTGTAGCCTTGGGAAACTTTCTACCCTCACACCAAATATTACCTTGTTGCATAATTGGAAAAAAGAAAGGGAAGAAAATCGCCACAAAAGATCCTATACGGAATTTGATGAAAATTGTGATCCCAGATTATACAATTGGAATAAACCAAAAAGAATCGCTGTCTCCCTATTCTTACCATGGGTAGCTGCAGCTAAGGCCTTTGGTGAAATAAATCACCTAGGCTGCTGGCTTAGTAAGCAAGCCAACGCTACATCTGCCGCCCTGAGTGATCTTTTAAAGGATGAGGAAACCACAAGACATGCATCTCTCCAGAACCGCGCAGCGATTGACTTCTTGCTGCTCGCCCATGGACACGGATGCCAGGACTTCGAAGGGATGTGCTGCTTCAATCTCTCGTCACGCTCAGAATCCATCCATGCAAACATCCAAAAAATGAAAGAACTTGTGAAGGATGTGAAAATAGAAAAGAACCCAGACTGGGTCAATGACCTTTTTGGTAAATGGGGGTTAACTGGATGGATTGCATCCCTGGTTAAGGGAATTATTTTGATTTTCATTGTAATTGTCATTGTATTACTTATGTTCTCATGCCTTGTCCATTGTTTTAAAAGAACCATTAGGAATGCCTTTTTATTAAATACAGAAAGTGGAGTTGTTGCAGCAGATAGGCCTGCTAGGCCCCTCTGGAGATTAGCTGCCTAAGGGCAGAGAAAATGCATAGTCATGCTGACTAGCAAAAGAACCCCTTTTCCCGCGCCTCAGACCCTCTGTTATCTTCCTGTAAGACAATAGGTCAATTTGCACCCTGACCCACACCATTGGACCATTTCTCAAAACCCCTGTACCCTATAAAAACCCCTCAGTTTCCCTAGCTCGTTGGAAGTAAGCTGTCCCTGAACCCTTCACGGAAGATGAAATAAAGATCCTCCGGTGGAACCTCACACAGCGCTCCCCGTCTCTCTCTCCCTGCGTCTGCCCGAGGCACCCCAGCAAGCCTATGAGCTGAAATCACTTCTAAAAGAGCTGAACTTTGCTTAAGAGCTGCATATCACTATAACAGCTTGCTGGGGCTAGCCTGTGCCTGGGAGCTCTGCCAAAGGTGCTTGGGCAGGAGGGTGTGCAGATACCCTTCTCACCCCAGAACACCAAGGCAGCCGAACCAACTGAGCCTGACCGGGAACAAAAACAATAATCGGGAAAGAAGTTCTTAACATCCTCTTCTTTTGCATTGCAAAAGCCTTCTGCCAAGTCTCCTGCTGCTTTTAAAACTAGCTGTCTTTCTGTGTCTGTCAATGCATCCAACAATAACTGAATATCTGACGGGTCTGGGTTATGCTGCTTAATCATGTATCTTAACCTTTTAGCTGTTCCTATTGGGTCACTTCTATAGTTGTTGGCAACTCTTTCCCAACCTTCTAAATCAATTGTAGAGAAGGGGACTTTTATCAACACCCTTTTCTTCTCAGGTCCTATTGCTTCCCTTAAAGGGGCTTGTATGATTTCCTTTGTTTGTTTTCTAGTCCGAAATGCTATGGGACTGCCTGCACTCTCATCACTATCACTCTCAGGCAATGGTGGATACGATATAGTCTGTAACTCAGAGGTGGGTGGGGGAGCAGACGGTCCAGCCTGTCTCTCCTCCAAGGGGGCTGAACCTGTTCCTCCCCTTAGTCCCCTTTGCTCCTCAGGGGGTGACACAAATAAATCCAACAACTCCTGCTTTTGTGTTTCTGCTTGATAGACCTTATCACGATGTGTGCAACGCTGGTTTATTGAGCAGGTGCTACAACATCGTTTAGGCTGCTTCCTATTAGCTTTGCCTTCCCTTTTAGGGCTAATACCAGGGGGTCAGAAGGGGCCCTGATCCCACAATCCCTCTGCCATTCAGGGTGATTTTGGAGGGAGAAAAACATATCTGCATATGAAACTTCAGTCCACTTACCCTCACGTCTAAGAAATAGCATTAGTTCCAATGAGGTATCATAATCTAGGCTCCCAGTCGGGGGCCATCTGGCTCCGTTTTCCAGACGATACAAAGGCCACCACTGGCTACAGTATTTTACCAGGGTGCGTTTGGACTCGACACCCCCCGAGCCTGCAATCTTCTTCCAGTTAGCTAAAATGCAGCCCAGAGGGCTTGCCTTGGGAATTTCTCTGCTCTCTCCCAATCCCATTATTTTCTTATCTTATGGCTTTTATCCAGATCTTTCTCACACTCTTGCACAGTCTTTTCCTAATCCCTTTCTCCTAGCTCCAGATCTCTGGAATTAAATAGATCCTAAAAAAACAAAACACCCTTTAAAATTTCTAGCTCTGGAGTCTCCTGACTCTGCAGCTTATACTGAGCACAGTAACTGTGTCTCATACATGACGGGCAATACCACCACTCCCTGCAGGTCCTGCACTCAACCAGCTCCCACTCTAGATATTGCCCTTGTCAAAACAGAGGGTCCAAAGGTTCAAATCCAAAACCACTGGGGGAAAAGGATCCCCTCCAGCTGTCCTGCCATGGCTAGTAAAGTACACTAAACGAACCCTAAAAACAATACTCACAGCAAAAACATCAAACAAATAGCAGTAGCTGAGAACAACATTTATCAGAGCAGGCCTCACAACGAAATACTTTACACAAAATACTCACAACAAAACCTTAGACAGCATTAAGCAAACCTAATACAGCAAAAAGCATCAAAACAAACAGCACCAATAGTGCTTCAAACAAAATGCAGTATCCAAAAACGACGCAAGGAGTTCAAAGAGTCCACACAAAGTTGCCACAATTATAACTTTTGACACAAGCATCAGAAATATGCCACAGTTCCCCAAACACGAGTTACTTCACACAAAACCTTTAAAACTCACACATACGCCCAGACAGCAACAAAGCTCACACACACATCAGTGCAAAATAAACAGACAGACACACATAGCAGACAAAACTCACATACACCTAGACGGACAAAACTCACTCACACTTCACGCACCCAGACAGCAACCATACACCAAGGATTCAGTGAATCCTCCCCCGCTGCCTTTCCGTCGGTCAGCGGCCCTTACCGATAGCTGCCCTTTCAGCTACCGGTTACTTGCAAGTCCAAACCAAACCAAGACCATGCTCTATGCGGTCAGACGTCTCTGATTGGCTTACCAGCAGTCACTACGGGGCCCCCCACCTTTTTTAAAAGATACATACCGTTTCTCTGCTGGTTAGGAGGTCGTTCTCTGCCCCCGCAGTAAGTGACACGAGAAGCAGAGTTCCTCCAGAGAAATCCTGGGGCGCACCTTAGGAAGTCCGCCCCCGAGCCGGTCCCATGGCTGGCAGAGAAGTCCCTTCGTGGTCGCCAATTGATACGCGGAGCCAGACTTTAAAACTCAGAGACAGAGTGAGTTTTAAAGTAGGTATGTTTATTCGGCCGGACGCATGTGGGACATTTCCCCAAATACATGCGTGCCCCTTGCTTACACACGTGTTCTTTTATCCCCTGGAGTGTTACATGTGCATTAAGTTTCCCCATGGGTCATTTCCTGGCTCCCCTCCCTCTCCGCTCTGTATGCTAATCAGCTTGTCGGTCCTCTGCGCCTGCGCAGCTGTCTCTGGTGGTCATCCCAGGCTTCTGGGGTCGTAAAAGGGATGAAGTAAGAATGGTCTTCTTCAGGCTGACTTTTCGACCCCACTGCTTTGCACATGCCCATTGATTCCTTGGCCACGGCCCAAGCCAGGGGCCAGGATCCATCTGTTTCCAGAACATAAGGGGCCCCATTTTTCAGTTGTCTTTACACCCGGTATCCTGTTTTCCATATACATTCTTTCTCCTTATCAGGTCTCTCTTTGCTGCTCTGCACGTAGTCTCTTCCTTTCCCATAGGCCAGGATACGGTATATTCTCACATAACCTAAGGATGTGGCCCTAAGCAATATCCATTATTTTATATGCCTATTACTATTCAATACCTTCTAATTTCTATGATTAATATCTTCTAGTTCTAACCCCATTTTTCAGTCCCCCACCGTCTGCCGTTAGCTAGACGCTACCCCGGAGAGAGTAACAACTGGCCGCTGATAGCTATGAGCAGCCCCTGCGTTTTCCTATAAGGTTGCCTCCAGCATAATATTTGCTGGATCTTGAAGCTTCAATGTTATAAACGCCAATCATTTGGCATTTAAAATTTTAAAAGTTTAATAATAATAAATAAGTTATAAAAATAGTAATACAATTAGAGTAATGAAAATTTAGAGTTAGGACAATTACAAGACAATAAAAAGCAAAGAATTACGGATGTCCAGATGCTCTCGGGCACTTAAGCCCAATAAGCATGCCTTGTGAACAAAGGAATAACCTTTAAAAGCAATAGCCTGTTGCATATTCATACATCTCATACATGATGAATAAATTCCTTGCAAATTAAGAACTTTTCTGGTTTTTGTCAACTTCTTCCCCTTAATCCTGGTGGTTCCATAAAGACGGAGAGAAGGTGGAAGAATGTTTGTCTTTTCCGATAAGGAGGCAGTAATTCTTTATGGGCCCCCATCATTGTCATCTCTGTGTAAAGAGTTTCTTCATTATCTCATCTCTTGCTTGAGCTAGTAAAAAAACCCCCACATACATAGGCTCGATTTTAACTACAAAACTACATATACCATACTATTAAAATGTTAATACAGCACTTCTAATCAATATAACATAATACATATAGTATTCAATTTAATATTTGCGAAAAGCCAATCATAAAATACGCATTTTTCACATTCAAGGTCATTTTATCTTCTGGGGATTAGTGTTCTTGCTTTTGAATGGCCTTACCACTAACTGTGTCGTCTGCAAACTTGATCCGGAGAGATTTCAAATGGGGAAGCTCCCAGGCGCCTTGGGTTCTCCTCCTTTCCAAGTCGAATTTGAGGCGATTCATCTCTGCAGAGATTTAAGCTATCTGTTCAGGAATCCTTCTCTGGCCATGCTTCTCTCCTCAGTCTGGGATTCGGCGTCTATTTTGTGCTCTTCTGGAAATCAGGCCCTTTGGTGCTCAGGCTGGGTCGATGCCAGGTGGTTGATGGTCCGAGCTCAAGTCCTCCGGGCTTGTGGCCCCTCAGACTGCCCATCCAAAGGGATGCCAGTTATGTCGGGATCTGTGATATTTAGATGCTCCTGAGACTGTAGAAAGTCTCTGTCTTTCAGCCCGGCTGCCAAAGAAGGAGTCGTGATTCATCTGTGCTGGTTTTCAAGGTTGTTTTCTTCTTCTTATCTAAAATATTTTCTCTCTGACCTGCAGCAGTTCTGTCTTGCAGGACAGCGTGCAGGGCTCTGCCCCACAGTAGGATGTTACAAACATTATATATTAGAAACTATGTGTGCTATATTTACAATAATGTGCCAATATCTATCACCCATGTTGAACAGTGTGTCCCCAGCCTAAACCAATAGAAAAATGGCAATACCACAGTGAAACATGGAGGGCATGAAGAAGAAGAAAAAGCACAAGGAGCGCTCAGTTTCCTCCATCTTGCCTTCTTTGAACCCCTTATCTAGAATCCTAAAATTCTACTTTTGCAGCCGTGTCACACTAATTACTACTTATATCAAACACTCAGAGCTTGTAATTCATCCTGTAAGATTGAAAAATCTTTTCCATGGACAGAGATCAGAGACAGTGTCTCTCAGGGCTCTGTACAGGGGGGTTCCTGACCCCCTTCCAGGGTCCCAGACCTTCCAGGCCAGCCAGAGGGATGCTCTGGATTCCCACAGCCTACCAGGACCTACTCTGGGCAGCAGCCTTTCCCAGTGCTGGAGGGACTGGTAACAGAGTGACCACCCACCAGAGAGATTTTCTGAATTTGTCTTGTCTTCAGAGCAGCGAATGAGTTTTGTCATCTGGTATTGTTCATTTTTTGTGCTGGGGAGTGCTTTGCCTGTTTAAATAAACAGTTTTTTTTCCACTTCTGTCTAAGGAAATTTTTCCCGAATCAGTTGCGGGGAGGGTCCCTGTGGGTTTGCTTTCTGGGGGGGGCCCTTTTGGAGGTTTTCTCCCAAATTTGCCCTAAACCAAGACAAATGTCTATAACATGATTATGTTATGGTAAGGGAAGCAACTGGCCAATCTGAAAAAGCATATTTTTACAAACTATCAAAATATAAACTTAGAAAACAAGTGGACATTTATAGGTTTGTGTAGCAGTTAAAAGCAAAAGATGGGGAGATTATTTTGGAGGTAAAGGAAAATAATGGATCAGGTATCTCCTGAGGTGTGGGCTTCTAACATACCAGGGAGAACAAAAAATGCACCCCTAGTGCAAGTTAAGCTTAAAGAAATGAAACAACCAGTTAGAGTTAAACAATAGCCCTTAAAGAAGGAAGACAGAGAAGAGATTAGCCCAGTGATTAATTTTTTTTTACAGATAGGGCTATTAAAAGAGTGTCAGTCGGAGTTCAATACTCCTATTTTACCCGTTAAAAAGCCTGATGGATCATACCGAATAGTACAAGATTTAAGAGCTGTTAATAAGATAACTGAGGATTTATACCCAGTGGTTCCAACCCCTACACTTTGTTAACCTGTTTAACACCTGAATTAACCTAGTTTACCATTTTAGATTTGAAGGGTGCCTTCTTTTGCCTCCCTCTCCATGAAGCCAGCCAGAAAATTTTTTCCTTCGAATGGGAGAATCCCAAGAGTGGGCGTAAGACTCAGCTCATATGGCCGGTATTAATAACAGCCCCAGGATATTCAGAGAGCATTCTACAGGAGATCTAGAGTCCCCAGAAGCTCCATCAGAGGAAGGACAGCTGCTGCAGTATGTAGACAGCCTCCGGATAACTACCCGAACCCAAGAGGCATATGTGGACTGGACGGTAAGCCTCCTGAACTTTTTGGGTTTGCAAAAGTATAGAGTATCTCAGAAAAAGGCTGAAGTAGCAAAACAGTCATATACCTGTGTTATAAGGTCAGTGTTGGACAAAGACTCTAAGGCAAAACTACAAGGAAGCAATATGCCAAACTCCAAAATCCCAGACAATAAAGGACTGCAAGTTTATAATTATGAACTGTTAGTTAAACCCCTGTATGCTCTGATCACGGAAGGAAACCGAGATCTCCAATGGACGAAAGAAGCAACACAAGCCTTCGGCCAACTGAAGAAGGCCCTTATGTCAGCTCCAGCCCTAGGACTTCCAGATGTGAGCAAACCATTCTTTTTGTTTTCTCACGAAAAGCAGGGAATTGCTATGGGAATACTAGCACAAGATCTGGGCCCGTACCACAGGGCAGTCACCTACCTCTCAAAGCAGCTGGATGCAGGGGCTAGGGGATGGCCAGGATGCCTCAGAGCTGTTGCGGCAGTGGCAGTGAACATCCAGGAAGCATGCAAGTTCACTCTGAGCCAGAAGATGACTGTGGTAGTGTCCCACACAGTGTCTGCTGTGCTGGAAATAAAAGGGGGGACACTGGCTCTCCCCACAGAGATTCTTGAAATACCAAGCCATAATGGTGGAACAAGATGATGTAGAAATTGTGGTAACTAACATTATGAACCCAGCTTCTTTCCTCGGTGGCAATATGGGTGAACCAGTGATCCATGATTGCCTGGAGACTATCGAAGCTACCTACTCCAATTGCCGAGATCTGAAGGACACCCCTCTTGAGGACACTGAGACCTGGCTTACTGATGGAAGCAGCTACGTCATCAGCGGAAAAAGGCATGCTGGGTATGCAGTTACTACAAGCCGAGAAGTAACAGAGTCTGGATCATTACCAGCTAACACCTCGGCACAGAAGGCTGAAATAATTGCCTTAACCTGGGCTTTAGAGCTGGCAAAAGGAAAGAAAATCAGTATTTACACAGACTTGAGGTACGCATTTGGGGTAATCCATGCACATGGGGCCATCTGGAAGGAAAGAGGACTGTTGAACTCACAAGGAAAAAGCATTAAACATGCACAAGTGATAATAAAACTGTTGGAGGCAGTCCAGCTACCTGAAAAGGTAGCCATCATGCACATCAAGGCACACTAAAAAGTGAGCTCTGAATTGGAGGAAGGAAATGAGCTGGCAGACAGAAAGGCAAAAGTAGCAGCTAAAGGTTATGTGGATGTTCTCAGTTCAGTCAGAGAGAAAAGAGAGAGATATCTCCCAGGCCTAGCCTGGGAAAGTTAGGAGAAGGAATGAAAACAATTATTATCTCTCTTGCTGTTCATGTTGTTTATAGATATGTTCTACCACAGTGTGCTATTCATAGTGCACCAATGATGTGAAAGGTTTTCACTTTGAGACCAATCATATTTCACTTTAGCTATCCTGGTTACAAAGGGACGCTACTTCCTGCTAATAAACATTATTCTTCTTTTGCCTTCTGAACCGTGTGAGTCTTTTCGTCCATCCCTGCCTCAACAGTGTCAAGGTGAGGTAATTGTTGAGACAGTTGAGGCAGCCTTAATCCCAGATGGACAAATTTCTATTGAAGGTAAGCCAAGGTATAGTAAAAAAGAAAAAAGGCTTATTGAGAAAGAAAATGGAAGTTTTAATCAAGAGGGGTGGGCTGTTACAGATGAAGGGAAAGGAAGGCTTGTGATCCCCTCTTATATGCTATGGTCATTAGTGAAAGATGAACATGAGAAAACACATTGGGGAATAAATGCCTTGTATAATTACTTGAAAGACAGAATTCTAGCCAGAAACTTGCAAAGTACAGTGATTCAGGTGACTCGCCAATGTAGCCTTTGCCTCCAAACTAATCCCAAAAATATTCCTAAACCAAAGCTTGAGCAAATTAAGAGAGGATATGAACCTGGGCAACAATGGCAAATTGATTTTTCAGAACTGCCCAGGAGAGGGGGGTATCGATACCTGTTGGTGTTAATAGATACCTTTTCAAGGTGGCCAGAAACTTTCCCTACTAGAACTGCCAAAGTGCAGGAGGTAATCAAAGCATTGTTATGAACCAGTACATAATGTACAGCCTGGGGATTAGGTATATGTTAAGTCTTTTGCAGAGAAGACTCTGGAACCACAGTGGGAGGGACCATTCCAAGTGCTCGTTACCACCTTTACTGCAATCAAGATTAAGGAACAACACACCTGGATCCATCATTCCTGAGTGAAGAAGGTTCCTGAGGGACTTTGGAAAGTTATACTGGGTGACAACAAACTGAAATTAAAACTTTATCGGGAAAATAAGAGTGTGGGTGAAATTATAAGCATAGTGTAATAATTCCCCGAAGAATAGAAAGGCTTGTAGTTGTAATAGATAATCAAGTAGGTGTAGCCTGAAGAGTTGTGGCATTTATGATTATTGCTATAGGCACAGCTAATACAGCACCACTTACATATAATGTGACTGGTATATATAAGTGCCAAGGGAAAGCCTCTGGGTCAAATGCTAAAAATTACGAATGCAACTGTGTGAGAAGGGAGAAATGCTTGGGGATGTGAATATGTGTTTGTCCAGGATGGATTTCATGAATCTCATCAAGAATCCTAAATACTGTGACAAATGCTTAACTAACTGCTCTGAGTTTAGACTCTGGATACAGAACAAAGTATTTGTCACTTTGAAATGCATCCCATTAACCAGACAACCTTGCTTGTGTATACAGAGCAAGGTTGTGTCTGCCTCAGAACAGCATGCTCCACTATAATGATAGATGTGATCACTGTGAATGAAACTCAAATTAACTTGTGCATTTGTAACTTTGTCAAAATTGAAGGATGTGATTTTTCCTATCAGACACCTGTCGTATCATACCAACATATAAAGGCAAATTTGATTACTGTCCAAGAAATATTGCCTGTGCCTATAGGGATGAACTTATCTTTGATTGAAACATCATGAAATAATGAGAATTCTTAAAGAAATTAAAGATGAAGGAAAGAAAACTTTGATTACAATACGCCATGACACAGAGACTATATGGAGAGTATTTAAAAGATTGGAAGAAGGCCCATCCCATCATTGGTGGGATGTGCTTTTTGGGTGGTCTCCAACGGCAACCATCTTACTCAATACCTTAGTTCATCCAATTATTGTTTTGCTTATCTTAGTTGGCATAAGTTTGGTTTTGTCTATTATAGTACTTGTTTGGAATTGGAGACTGTTGCAGCAAGTAGAAGCTTTAACTTCAATATCGAGAGCATATGGTACAGTTTTAAGAGACACCTACCAAGCAACTTTGCTACATGAAGAAGAATCTATATATTAGTAAAAGAATTTACTAACCTTGAAGGAGTGGGGAATGAATCATGATTTGAAAGGGTTAAGATTTTAGCTGAGGGTTAGAACCAATTCATACTGAAGTTAGATACACCAACAATAGGTTAATGATTATTAGATGCTTAAGCTAAAGCTAATTGCTATATTATGAGCTCATTTGTAGAAAGAAGTGGAGCAAGTGAACCATTATAGGAACATATTGAAACGAGTAGAACAATGCCCAGCACCTGGATTCTATGTTAATCCATCATGAAGCAGGGGGCCTTGGATTGTGCCAGAGGGTCACAGAGACCTGATGAAGGCCTTCCTGACTTCATCCCTGGGACCACTGTCCCAATTAAAGACCACCGACCCAATTCAAGAGAAGAATTGCGCACACGTGAAGGACTAATAACCTCATTTTAATACAAAGTGGGGATGGGAGGTACTGGGGTTATGCATATGTATTATTTTGGGAAATAAATAGAAGGCAAAGGACCTTGTGCAGTGCAGTCATGCATTTCGGGAACGACCCCCCCCCCCCGTCCCCCCCGTAGGTGTAATAAACATACCAATTTCTAACTTTAACTAGTTAGAGAGTCTTTATCCTTGATTTTCGGTTTTAACGATTCATGAACTTACAGTATCAGGCTTAAGCTCCAATGTACATCAGGTCCAGGCCTGGTGCAGTACTTACTGGAGCCGGTTTTCTATGGGAATACAGCTGGAGAGCAGGACTGAGAGTACTGCTCAGCTCATAACCGACATAGATGTACTAACTCTGGTAGGCCACAAGCCTTGGCAACAAAAAGCAGAACCCTGAAGAAGGAAGCAAAAGATAATGGCATACTAGGTATTCTTTGTTTATGAGAAACCATGCAAGACTGCACATGCCTATGCGAGTCTGTGCAAAGCTATGATTAAGCAATGTTACTAGGAAACATAAATGTTGTGATTAGTGCTATTTTTAGCTATAGCTGAAAAGGTATATATACTGAGCTTTTTGAATCAAGAAATCAGCTTAATGCATGCAAACCATGGAGACACTGTCTCTTCAATCACTGACAGTTTTCCTACACACGGAATCAAGCTATAGTCATTCCCCACAATTATTCCAGGACTCACTCAGTCTCCCCCTTTCGCTTCATCCCTTCACCAGCTGATCCCCTCGCAGGGAGATGGGAATACGGCTAGAAGGATTCCACGCTCGCTTCGCAGGTCTGGACTGTCTAGTCTGCATCTCACACACACACCCCATTCATTGTCCTGGCATCCACGCCTCCCCCCGCACAATACTTACCAGTCTAGGTTTTTGTGCACAATTTAGGGTCTGATAGTTACAGTGGTTTCTTGGAGGAACCTTTTATTTCCCTTTTCTTTCTACTTTATGAGTGTCTTTTATCTGCTGAGTGTCAGACCTGAGGCTGCTGATAACACCAGGAGAAGCCGGTTGAGCCGCCAAACTCAGCAGGGTGTGCCCCTTGCTCGGGATCTCCTGGAGTCATGGAGACGAGGTGCTATCTCGGTGGAACCTCCAATTGTGAGAAACAAGGCTCACTCTTTAAAATTTTTTTAAATTTAATAAGGAATAAAAGGAACAGTAAACAGCGCTGTGTGCTTGGCAATCTCCCAGAGGCATGTCAGTTAACTTAAAACCATTTTCTTATATACTTTTCATTACATTGGTTAAATGCATATTCATGAGGATGATATATATTCAAACATTCCTTTGATTTTACATGTTCCAGGAATTCTTTTTGCTTGGTTTGACCCTTGACCTGTCTTCTTAAAGTATGTGCCAATACTACAGATAAAATTTATATATTTTATTTCCTCACAAGGCTCCCTGTTCTGTGGTTTGACAGTTACTGATTGCCTGAAGGGTCAGTGGTAAATTCTTCCTTAAATTCTTTTCTTTCAATGTTTATTTACCTGGTTCTTTTCAGTGTTATCTTATCATACCAATAAGATACTCCACAAGTACATTAAATCAACGTTAGCTATCTCACAAAATTATCTGAGTTATTCTTACCATTGTCTGTTAGTTACAAAAATAAAGGCATTAGCTGTTTCTGCAAAAGTTAACATTACAATGCACAACACATATTCTCAATTTTAATATTTTGTGAAAGCCTAAACTATAATATATGTTTATCACACTAATATATAAGCTACACAGGGCCAGGGCATTGGCCACAAAAGCTGACAAATTATACTATATTAAAGCAGTTAAAAGTGATTACAACTGTACTGTATCAAAATCCCTGTGATTAATAATAATTTGCAAAAGCCAATTCATAATAGCGAAAGCCAACAACTACATAGCTATTTATAACAGGCCTTATCTGTCTGGGGCTGTAAAAACACTGCCATCACCTCTGCCTTTGCTTTCACCTTTTCCTCATGCCTTCCTACATACACTTTCTAACCAGTTCATCCAGGGCTTATTCTGCCATTCCTCTAGCGCCCCCCTGTGGGTGCTTGTTCTCCCATAGCTCAAAATCGCTCATTTCTCCAGTGACAAACAAAACCCCTTCGTGTATCAGGCCAGGCTTTGGTGACTCATTGTCTCTTACACTATATACCACAGTGTATACCTTTATACAAAGTGTATACCAAAGCTCTACCTTTACACTGCACACCAAAGCCGCTCCCCATCCAGTCACAGTGTCTAGACATCCCCGCAGCACACCCATCTGGGCCCTTGGGCCACTCTTATGCCACCACAAGCTCTGTAAAGCACCAAGTGCTGGCACAGCTCAATGGACAGGCACAGCCAAAGGTGCTACAGGGACAAGCAGGGGGCTGGGGACGTCTTGCAACCTCATAGGGCCAAGGAGCCACTGCAGCCCCTGCCCGCGGGGCTGGCAGCATTGGGCACTGACCGGCACTGAGTCCTGGCTGTCTCACAGCCTCAGCTCAGTCCCGCACCTCTCCCACAGGTCCCCCAGCCCATGCTGCTGGTCGCACCTGGGCTCAGACAGAAACGCCCCTAAGTCCTGAATATCAAGCAAACAAACCCAAATCCTCCACCGTGGCTCCATAATAACTCGGGGAGGGGTGGGGGTGTAGGAACAATACCTCCCTGTTTTCCCTATCCTGGAAGCCAGGAATACAAAAGACTTGCAACTGGCCCTGTATTAGACTGCAGATTTTGAACATAAGGCAGGGAACTTCCCAGTTCTCACTGTTAGCTTCCCGCTGCTATTTGCCTTAACCATATTTCTCCACACTCCCCTTCAACCTGTGAAAAACGCCAATCACTTTTTTTTAAAATTTTTAAAGTTTATTAGTAATAAAACAGTTATAAAAAAAGTAATAAAATTAGAGTAATAAAAATTTGGACAATGAGGATTAGAACACTATGAGACAATAAAAAGCAAAGAATTACTGATGTCCGGATGTTTTTGGGCACTAAGCTGACAAAAACATGCCTTGCAAACAAAGGAATAACCCTTAAAAGCGATAGCCTGTTGCATATTCATATATCTCATACACGATGCATACATTCCTTACAAATTAAGAATTTTTCTAGTTTTTGTCAACTTCTTCCCCTTAATCCTGGTGGTTCCATAAAGACGGAGAGAAGGTGGAAGAATGTTTGTCTTTTCCAAAAAGGAGGCAGTAGCTCTTTTATGTCTCCTGTCGCTGTTATCTCTGTGCGAAGAATTTCTTGATTATCTCATCTCTTTCTTGAGCTAGCGAAAAAAAATCTTACACTGCATAGTTTCAATTTTAACATTATGTTATAACCTAAAACTACATTTAACATACTACTTAAGAGAATTAATACAGCATAACTTTCTAACATAACACATAGAATATTCATTTTAATATTTGCGAAAAGCCAATCATAAAATTCACATTTTTCACACACCAATCCTTTCCCAAAACCAACATCATATTGCCCCCTCTGGGCATACACCATATTGCCTGCTCATTTCTTTAACTATCTCTAGGAAATTGTACAAACCATCTCAACATTCTCCTAAAGAACCCTTGGAAGGTATTTTGGGATCATTATCCCTATTGTCAAGACCCCTTTTTGACTTTCCTTTGTTGCCCACTCTGGGCGCCCTGTCATGTTTTACTCATCGAAGTTGTACTCACCGGTGAGATTTGCCGAGACCTTTCTTGACTTTTCCTTTCTTGCCCCCTCTGGGCATCCATGTCCAGTGGTCCTTTCCTATGGAATCTTCACAGACACCCCCCCCCCCTCAGTCCGCCTCTCCCAGTGAACCCCTTCACGGATCCCCCAGTCTACATCTCATCTGTCTCCGGAACAGTCTTGGGTACCCAATCAATCGCCCAGTGCCAGCCAGCACCGAAGGGAGCTGATCACCGAAACTGGGTGAGGTGCTCCTCCAGCTCTTCTTGCTGCATGCTGGACCCACAAGGTGGAAGGATGGCGGACCAAGCCCCCATTGTCAGGAAAATCCACAAACACCAGAGGTTTATGTCCATAAAGGAGACAGAGGAGTCCTTCAACTTTTATTCGAATAAAGGGAGAGGGTACACTGTAGCACATGCTGTCGTGGTTTGACATGGAAGTGATTTTTTTTTCAGGAAGTTGGGTCAAACCAATCAGTGGTCAAGTTTGGATATTGGCACCTGAAGTGACCACTGAAGATAGGGATACGCCTCTGAGAACACAGGGGGTTAAAAGCAAGAACTCCCAAGAGCTCGCTCTCTTTGGTTCCGGTCAGGGTGCTGTGCAGACCTCCCCTGCCCAGCCATGGGGCTGGGTGGGGGAGGGGAAGCCATGAGGCCTGGTCGAGGTGAGCCGAGGGGTAGAAGGACTGGAACCGAGCCAGCTCCTGTGGACGGAAGGGTAGAGAGAAGCGGAGATGTCTTTGTCATTCCCCCCCCCCCCCCCCCAGAGAGAAGAGATAGAGAGTCCGGACGGCACCTGTAACTTTGCCGGCACGGAGGAGAAGGGGGGGGGGAGGAAGGCGCCCAGCCTTGGCCTTGAGTATCGGCTGCTGGGCAGAGATATCAGCCGTCCAGGGAGTCTGAGCTTTTAACCCTTTCCTGAGAAATGAAGGCTTTGTAAAATATTGCTCCTCCTTGATTTGAAGTAGAAGAGAGACAGTCTGGGATCCGAGATGATGGAAGAAGAAATTCTCGAGTTGGAAGGAGATGATGGAGTGGCTTGTGGCTGGACTTCTCTTGTTAGCCATAGACTGAACCAAATTCTCCTAACAGAAGCTGCACTTAGGGTGGTGCGTTGGTGTGCCAGGAGACCTGTTTCAGTGATTACCAGCAGAGGAGTAGAGGGAAAGTGTGGAGAAGCCCTCTATCTTCAAGGAAGAAGAAGAGGAGCCGAAGACCTCTATTCTTGGACCCTCAGCCCCAGGGGAAAATGGGGGGGACTGTAGTCCCAAAATGAGAAACTGAACTGTTGCCTCTTTTGGTCCACGGCAAAGCATCCTTAAAGGAGCCCTATGAGCAGTCTGTCCATGCACGGTGGTGAGAGCACTGTGACATGAAAGGAGAGTGCCACCATGGCAAATTTTCTTCGGGCGATTGCCATGTGTGACATGGAAACGAAACACAAGGGTGGCAATTGTGTTTCCTGGGGGGGGGTCTGTGGCACAGGAGAGACTCCTGTCTCCCTTGAAAGACTGAGTATTCGAATATCTGAAGGGTGGCAACTTGATCAGGATCCTGGGTGGTGTCTCACTGTTGAGTTTGTTTAGGAATTAGGTGGGAGGAGGAGGGGTGTTTTAGAAAGTCTTCATCCAGGATTTAGTGTTTGTAGTTTTATAGTAGTAGTAGTTTAATAAAGTTCTTTCCTTAGTTACTAAGTTTGGGCCTGCTCTGCTCTGTTCCTGATCACATCTCACAGCAATTATTTTAAAAAGTATATTTTCATGGAGGCGCTGGCATCGTGCCAGTGTCAAACCATGACATTTTTGGTTCCCATACCGGGAGTCGAGTTCTGGGTAAGATAAGATGATGATAAGATGAAGACTGTGAGATGAGATCAAAAAGGAATAAGAGCAAAGCATGTATTAGGTTATAATGTAGAAGTGTGTTAGATGCAATTTTGATATAATTTTAGAAATGTGTGTTCTCAGAGGCGAAGGGTGGAGTGTCGTGGTTTGACATGGAAGTGATTTTTTTTTCAGGAAGTTGGGTCAAACCAATCAGTGGTCAAGTTTGGATATTGGCACCTGAAGTGACCACTGAAGATAGGGATACGCCTCTGAGAACACAGGGGGTTAAAAGCAAGAACTCCCAAGAGCTCGCTCTCTTTGGTTCCGGTCAGGGTGCTGTGCAGACCTCCCCTGCCCAGCCATGGGGCTGGGTGGGGGAGGGGAAGCCATGAGGCCTGGTCGAGGTGAGCCGAGGGGTAGAAGGACTGGAACCGAGCCAGCTCCTGTGGACGGAAGGGTAGAGAGAAGCGGAGATGTCTTTGTCATTCCCCCCCCCCCCCAGAGAGAAGAGATAGAGAGTCCGGACGGCACCTGTAACTTTGCCGGCACGGAGGAGAAGGGGGGGGGAGGAAGGCGCCCAGCCTTGGCCTTGAGTATCGGCTGCTGGGCAGAGATATCAGCCGTCCAGGGAGTCTGAGCTTTTAACCCTTTCCTGAGAAATGAAGGCTTTGTAAAATATTGCTCCTCCTTGATTTGAAGTAGAAGAGAGACAGTCTGGGATCCGAGATGATGGAAGAAGAAATTCTCGAGTTGGAAGGAGATGATGGAGTGGCTTGTGGCTGGACTTCTCTTGTTAGCCATAGACTGAACCAAATTCTCCTAACAGAAGCTGCACTTAGGGTGGTGCGTTGGTGTGCCAGGAGACCTGTTTCAGTGATTACCAGCAGAGGAGTAGAGGGAAAGTGTGGAGAAGCCCTCTATCTTCAAGGAAGAAGAAGAGGAGCCGAAGACCTCTATTCTTGGACCCTCAGCCCCAGGGGAAAATGGGGGGGACTGTAGTCCCAAAATGAGAAACTGAACTGTTGCCTCTTTTGGTCCACGGCAAAGCATCCTTAAAGGAGCCCTATGAGCAGTCTGTCCATGCACGGTGGTGAGAGCACTGTGACATGAAAGGAGAGTGCCACCATGGCAAATTTTCTTCGGGCGATTGCCATGTGTGACATGGAAACACAAGGGTGGCAATTGTGTTTCCTGGGGGGGGGTCTGTGGCACAGGAGAGACTCCTGTCTCCCTTGAAAGACTGAGTATTCGAATATCTGAAGGGTGGCAACTTGATCAGGATCCTGGGTGGTGTCTCACTGTTGAGTTTGTTTAGGAATTAGGTGGGAGGAGGAGGGGTGTTTTAGAAAGTCTTCATCCAGGATTTAGTGTTTGTAGTTTTATAGTAGTAGTAGTTTAATAAAGTTCTTTCCTTAGTTACTAAGTTTGGGCCTGCTCTGCTCTGTTCCTGATCACATCTCACAGCAATTATTTTAAAAAGTATATTTTCATGGAGGCGCTGGCATCGTGCCAGTGTCAAACCATGACATTTTTGGTTCCCATACCGGGAGTCGAGTTCTGGGTAAGATAAGATGATGATAAGATGAAGACTGTGAGATGAGATCAAAAAGGAATAAGAGCAAAGCATGTATTAGGTTATAATGTAGAAGTGTGTTAGATGCAATTTTGATATAATTTTAGAAATGTGTGTTCTCAGAGGCGAAGGGTGGAGTGTCGTGGTTTGACATGGAAGTGATTTTTTTTTCAGGAAGTTGGGTCAAACCAATCAGTGGTCAAGTTTGGATATTGGCACCTGAAGTGACCACTGAAGATAGGGATACGCCTCTGAGAACACAGGGGGTTAAAAGCAAGAACTCCCAAGAGCTCGCTCTCTTTGGTTCCGGTCAGGGTGCTGTGCAGACCTCCCCTGCCCAGCCATGGGGCTGGGTGGGGGAGGGGAAGCCATGAGGCCTGGTCGAGGTGAGCCGAGGGGTAGAAGGACTGGAACCGAGCCAGCTCCTGTGGACGGAAGGGTAGAGAGAAGCGGAGATGTCTTTGTCATTCCCCCCCCCCCCCAGAGAGAAGAGATAGAGAGTCCGGACGGCACCTGTAACTTTGCCGGCACGGAGGAGAAGGGGGGGGGAGGAAGGCGCCCAGCCTTGGCCTTGAGTATCGGCTGCTGGGCAGAGATATCAGCCGTCCAGGGAGTCTGAGCTTTTAACCCTTTCCTGAGAAATGAAGGCTTTGTAAAATATTGCTCCTCCTTGATTTGAAGTAGAAGAGAGACAGTCTGGGATCCGAGATGATGGAAGAAGAAATTCTCGAGTTGGAAGGAGATGATGGAGTGGCTTGTGGCTGGACTTCTCTTGTTAGCCATAGACTGAACCAAATTCTCCTAACAGAAGCTGCACTTAGGGTGGTGCGTTGGTGTGCCAGGAGACCTGTTTCAGTGATTACCAGCAGAGGAGTAGAGGGAAAGTGTGGAGAAGCCCTCTATCTTCAAGGAAGAAGAAGAGGAGCCGAAGACCTCTATTCTTGGACCCTCAGCCCCAGGGGAAAATGGGGGGGACTGTAGTCCCAAAATGAGAAACTGAACTGTTGCCTCTTTTGGTCCACGGCAAAGCATCCTTAAAGGAGCCCTATGAGCAGTCTGTCCATGCACGGTGGTGAGAGCACTGTGACATGAAAGGAGAGTGCCACCATGGCAAATTTTCTTCGGGCGATTGCCATGTGTGACATGGAAACGAAACACAAGGGTGGCAATTGTGTTTCCTGGGGGGGGGTCTGTGGCACAGGAGAGACTCCTGTCTCCCTTGAAAGACTGAGTATTCGAATATCTGAAGGGTGGCAACTTGATCAGGATCCTGGGTGGTGTCTCACTGTTGAGTTTGTTTAGGAATTAGGTGGGAGGAGGAGGGGTGTTTTAGAAAGTCTTCATCCAGGATTTAGTGTTTGTAGTTTTATAGTAGTAGTAGTTTAATAAAGTTCTTTCCTTAGTTACTAAGTTTGGGCCTGCTCTGCTCTGTTCCTGATCACATCTCACAGCAATTATTTTAAAAAGTATATTTTCATGGAGGCGCTGGCATCGTGCCAGTGTCAAACCATGACATTTTTGGTTCCCATACCGGGAGTCGAGTTCTGGGTAAGATAAGATGATGATAAGATGAAGACTGTGAGATGAGATCAAAAAGGAATAAGAGCAAAGCATGTATTAGGTTATAATGTAGAAGTGTGTTAGATGCAATTTTGATATAATTTTAGAAATGTGTGTTCTCAGAGGCGAAGGGTGGAGTGTCGTGGTTTGACATGGAAGTGATTTTTTTTTCAGGAAGTTGGGTCAAACCAATCAGTGGTCAAGTTTGGATATTGGCACCTGAAGTGACCACTGAAGATAGGGATACGCCTCTGAGAACACAGGGGGTTAAAAGCAAGAACTCCCAAGAGCTCGCTCTCTTTGGTTCCGGTCAGGGTGCTGTGCAGACCTCCCCTGCCCAGCCATGGGGCTGGGTGGGGGAGGGGAAGCCATGAGGCCTGGTCGAGGTGAGCCGAGGGGTAGAAGGACTGGAACCGAGCCAGCTCCTGTGGACGGAAGGGTAGAGAGAAGCGGAGATGTCTTTGTCATTCCCCCCCCCCCCCAGAGAGAAGAGATAGAGAGTCCGGACGGCACCTGTAACTTTGCCGGCACGGAGGAGAAGGGGGGGGGAGGAAGGCGCCCAGCCTTGGCCTTGAGTATCGGCTGCTGGGCAGAGATATCAGCCGTCCAGGGAGTCTGAGCTTTTAACCCTTTCCTGAGAAATGAAGGCTTTGTAAAATATTGCTCCTCCTTGATTTGAAGTAGAAGAGAGACAGTCTGGGATCCGAGATGATGGAAGAAGAAATTCTCGAGTTGGAAGGAGATGATGGAGTGGCTTGTGGCTGGACTTCTCTTGTTAGCCATAGACTGAACCAAATTCTCCTAACAGAAGCTGCACTTAGGGTGGTGCGTTGGTGTGCCAGGAGACCTGTTTCAGTGATTACCAGCAGAGGAGTAGAGGGAAAGTGTGGAGAAGCCCTCTATCTTCAAGGAAGAAGAAGAGGAGCCGAAGACCTCTATTCTTGGACCCTCAGCCCCAGGGGAAAATGGGGGGGACTGTAGTCCCAAAATGAGAAACTGAACTGTTGCCTCTTTTGGTCCACGGCAAAGCATCCTTAAAGGAGCCCTATGAGCAGTCTGTCCATGCACGGTGGTGAGAGCACTGTGACATGAAAGGAGAGTGCCACCATGGCAAATTTTCTTCGGGCGATTGCCATGTGTGACATGGAAACACAAGGGTGGCAATTGTGTTTCCTGGGGGGGGGTCTGTGGCACAGGAGAGACTCCTGTCTCCCTTGAAAGACTGAGTATTCGAATATCTGAAGGGTGGCAACTTGATCAGGATCCTGGGTGGTGTCTCACTGTTGAGTTTGTTTAGGAATTAGGTGGGAGGAGGAGGGGTGTTTTAGAAAGTCTTCATCCAGGATTTAGTGTTTGTAGTTTTATAGTAGTAGTAGTTTAATAAAGTTCTTTCCTTAGTTACTAAGTTTGGGCCTGCTCTGCTCTGTTCCTGATCACATCTCACAGCAATTATTTTAAAAAGTATATTTTCATGGAGGCGCTGGCATCGTGCCAGTGTCAAACCATGACACATGCCCACAGAGTTTTCTCTCGAGGTTTCGGAGGGTGCAGCCTCCCTTTTATCCTAAACTCCCAACTGCATGTTGCCATCTTCCTTTCCCCATTGGCTGAGGTACTGGGAAGGTACAGCCTTCCAGAACCACCTACCACATATTCTCCCTTGATCCTGTCTTTTCCCCCTAAAGTCCAGAGGTTCAGGCTTGTGCAGACCCTTGTCTATTTCAGGAGCCAAACTGTCTGGGCCTGTAATGAACCTGCTGCCCAAAGTCAGGAGAAACATTAAGACCCATTTCAAAGACATTAACATACATCAAATTGTTTGTAAAGACATTAGCACACATCTTCCCTCTCATTGCCTACTTCTGTAGCATGTTTACACCAGAACACTGCATCATATATCCCCTGCTGGTGCCATTTCCTGTGTCAGGATTTGAGGGATGGTAGGTTTATTTCATCTAAACAAGTATGCAACACCTTTTGAGATAAACCAAAATGACACCTGTTTGGAGGGGAGGTGAGGAAAGGGTCTCCTGCCCTCATCTTTGTGAAAGAAGACTTTTAGCAGCCTTTACAAACTGCAATAGGCCAAGCATGCTGTTGGAGCTTGAGTGGTTTCATGTTCTGTCTTCTCATGTTACATGTTTGAGCCTGTACTTTTTTTGGCTTATGATGAGATTTAGTAATTTTAAGATATTGTAATTATGACATTGCATGTTATTTGGTGCTTTCTTTGGCTCGCTATATTTTGAAGATCTCCTTTCATAAAGCAAAGGTCAACGTTTTATTTTTCTGATTGCGAGCTTGCCATTTTCATCTCTGATAATTTTAAGATGCATTGAACATTGGACAAACAGAGAAGCTGTACTATTTAATCCAAAATTTAAATTTTGCTTTCCAGTGTATGTTTTCATTTGGGAAATTCTTGGCTATCCTTCTGGAATCTTAATAGGAACAGAAATGGAGTTTTTTCCTCCTATTTAAAAAAATATTTTGAACATTTCACTAAAACTTCTCTGTCTTTCTCTGTCTGGCACATGATTTGAGCTTTATCTTTCCATTCATTTTCCTTCTAGTTATGGGTACAGAAATAGGTAAAGTTCAAAATGGCCTAAAGGATCTAATTTGAATTTATTATTATTTCGTTTTGAGGCAAATCTGATACATGTCTTAGAGATGCAGTCTTCTTTTATGGTTAAGTATAGACTATGAATCTGATCCTGTTGTTATGGATACATATTATAATATTGGCTTTTCGCAAATATTAAAATGGATTTTATATGTGTGGTGTTAAAATAACTTTGCTATAAAAATGTATGTTGCAGTGAGTGTTTGTGTTACCTCAGCTTTCAGTTTCGTAATCCAGGTTCTCTGATAATGGCTACATCCAAATCCCTCCCTATGTTCCAAGTTGGTTTCTCCCAAAGTTGCATCCATCCCTGATGTAAACCATTCCCCTTTCTCCTCCCCTAAAGTTATCCCATTGGCTGGCTGTTTGTACCTACCCACCAGTTTTGGTCTGTTTATAAACCCCTGGAGGGCTGGTCTGGCCCTCTTTCACTTCCGAATCTCTGGATTAAAGAACTATTGGAAAATCAGGCAAAGAGCATCCTTCGACTCTTTTACTTTTCTCCCTGATGCTGGTAAAGTTAATCCCACTGTAGAGCAACAGCTCTGAAGTTCAGCTCATGGTGAATTCATCCTGGAGTTGTTCCATACACCTTAGCGTGGCTGCTGGTGTTCTAAAAGAGATAGCTAAAGACTCCAGTGGCTAGCATCAGATATAGTTTTTATTTCTGCTGTTAATTAAGCTTAGACATAGTAGTGAAATAGCTGATATAAGTATACTTGTGTTAAAATGCCTGCTTGGATGGGATAACACCTAATGAACATATGAAGAGGAAACCTGCTACAGATATGCCAATGTCCTGGCTTGTAAGATAAGCATATATTCTATTTGCCATCTGTTGGAGGTGGGCAGTTTTTCTTATCTCTTCCCAGAACAATGTCTCCCTCCAGGGAGATATCTTTTGTTAATGGGCCATTGAATGAGTCACTGCATGACTGATGGGGTTACATCATCCCATTGTGAGATGCTCCACCCAGAGGGAGGAGCCAAGCATCCCTACCTGCATAAAATCAGCATTTTTTGGGACATCAACTCAGCCTCTTCGCTGGATTCCCAGAGGAAGACCAGGCCCATCTACTCTATCACCAGACCTTCAGAGAAAACTACACCCTTCTACAGGACCACCTCTTCAGCAGCATTTCATCTGCCACTCCAGGAGGAGCAGCCACCACTTAACTGGACTATCACCAACTCCCTGACTCCTCAGGGTGTCAGGTTTCTGACTCTATCAGTAGTTTTGTTTGTACTAATTACTTTTGTTTTCAAATTTAGTTTTTTTCCTAGTAAAGAACTGTTATTCCCATTCCCATATCTTTGCCTGAGAGCCTTTTTATTTTGAAATTGTGGTAATTCGGAGGGAGGGGGTTTACCTTTTCCATTTCATGGGAGACTCTTGCCTTCCTTCACAGACTCCTGTCTTTTCAAACCAAGACAGCCAACTATCAGCACCCACCCTCTGAAGGCAATGTGGGCCGGGGCCCAAAACTGAAGGGGATGATAAAAAAGGACTAAAATCACAGCCAAGGAATACGCATGCTCTAAAAAGGTGGACCCAAGGAGGAGCCATGCCAGACAGTTATTGGAACATGCAAACTAGTTTGGGAAAAAGTTTACTATGCATTAGGGTCTATGAATATGCAACAGACTGATGTAAGGTAAAAGGTATTTAAGGCGTATCCCTGAAGGTAATGGTGTGGTCTTGACTGAGTGCCAAGATGCACCTGTCTGTAATAACCTTTGCTTTATGGTCCTTGTCTCCTATTGTCCTTTATTAAACTTTTTAAATTTTCACAGGAGAGTGAATGTGTTTTTCACAAATGGGCGCTCATCTGGGATGTAACACCTTGCTCATGAGACCACCAGGAGATCCCAAGTGGGGGAAGATGCACCCTGCCAGGTTTAGGCAGCCTCACTCTGTCTCCTGGCATGATTGGTGGTTGCAAGTAGAACACCCAGTGGGCAAAAGGAGACACATGAAACAAAGGAAAAGGGAAAAAAAAGCTCCCTAAGAACCACGGTAGCCCCAAAATTCTTGTGCATGAAAGACCTGAAGAAGAAAAGAGGATTCATAAAGAATTATTTTGGGGGAGCAGATATGGGGGATGAATGTGTGTGAATGAGACACAGGCTGGTTATTCCAGACCTGTGAAGTGAGTGAGGAGTTTCCAAGGGCTGTGTTTCTGATCTTTCATGAGAAAGATGGCCAGCAAGGAGACGAAGCGAGAGATAAAAGGAGTGAGAAAGGGCCCTGGGGTAACTGGGACAGGGTCCCAGGGAGGGGTTGGACCCCTTGTAAGAGGGGAGCCGAGGGTTTTCCTGGCACAATCCACCGGGAAAATAGGACAAAAGTGGGCAGCCCACAAAGTTGCCAGATTGAGGATATGCCCAAGAGCATCCAGGGTTGGACAACACTGTTGGATTGAAGGATGCCCAAGAAAATCCAGGGTTGGCCAATAACATTTGAGATTTTACAATACCCACGGGTGAATATTAACAAGTGGCTTGAAAGTAAAAGGCACCTTGTTGTCTTCTTGTGAGTGAGAATGAGTGAGATATTAAAGAAATAAAAGTGAGTATGAATGAAAGTATATGTGATATGGATTGTTGATTTAAAGTTTAACCTTATTTTCTGGAGAAAGATGGATTGTATTATACTGTTGGAAAGGAAGGATTTTTCTGTTCTGTGAAGAGTAGGAGGTGTTTGAGCTGTCAGGGGAATGGATTGGAGCAGGGAGACAGAAGCCAGAGACGTGCGGGCGAGGCCCTGGGGAAACGAGACAGGGAGCCAGAGAAAGGGGCTGGGACCCCCTGGAAATGTTGCCTCTCCCTGTCTCCAGTTTCTCTGCTCATGCCAGGAGCTCCAGTCTCCCTACCCATATCAGCTTCTCTGCCTGTGTCAGGAGCTCCAGCCCTCCCTGCCCACTCCCGTCCCCACCGTGACTCTGGAGCCGCCTCCTCCTGCTCCTACCTCTGCTTCGTTGTTGATTCCAGCTTTCCTGCTGACTTCCACTCCTAACTGTCCCTTTATTGATTCCAGCCTCGCTGCCGACTACCGCTCTGGTTTCTGCTCCCTCGGTGATTCCAACTTCCTCTGTATCTGTGGGAAAGGTTCAAGAGGGGGGCAGAGCCTCGGTGTGGTCAGGGTCCCAGGAAGGGACTAGGAATGCCTATTTCTGCTGCAGCGGGGGAGGGCACCCACACTTAGAGGGAGACTTGGAGGTGCTTTGGGGGAAGTGCCCTGTGAAGGTGTTACACTACGACACGAAATAACTTACACACGGATGATAGATGTAAAAGGGGAAAGAAAAGAACTCAAAGAGCAAACTTTATTTTCTGACTCCACTATATAAAGAATAGTAAAAGTGACAGTGGATTGGAGGGTGAAATTACCACCTCTCCAACTACACTAGTCAAACAGTTTATCAATTCTCTCCACCCACAAAGAAGAATGTAAAACAATCATTGTTTATATGAACAGTGTGAAAAAATTAAGTAGAAATATGTAGACATTAAAAAGTATAGAAAACTTTAAAAAAAACTTTAAAAGTCTCAAAAGAACAGAGTAACATGAAGGAGTGGGACGATCATGGGCTCTGTTTTCTGGTGGATTAATGCCATCTGGAGCCTTTGATAACTTGGGAATCAGGCCTCAAAGAAGAAGTATTGGGATTTGTGGTTGATTCTAGGGCAGAGTGAACTTGTGTAGTGGAGATTCCAGGGATATGTGATATGGGTGGTGACACGGTGGAGGTGGCAGGGGCAGAAGGAGAAAGGTTTAAAATCCGTCATTGAAGACTGAGTAATTAGGAGAGAGACTGGCATGGGGATAGGAGATGCCTTATTGGTTCCTGGGGCAGGCATCAGTTTGTTAGGGAGAGACTTGCAGATGCAACTGGAAATGGGGGTTGTACTAGAAGAAAAATGGGCTGTGGACTTACTTTTAAAGATAAACTAATTGTGTGTACACCTTGTGTGGTCCAAAGTGTGTTAAATCTGAGGAAAAAATAAAAAAAAAAGAGGGAAGAAAAAGAGAAAAAGAGAGGTTGAAAAAGAAGAAGGGTGGTTAACAGACTCTAAGATGTTGGAATGTGGAATAATGATATCTTGGTACTGGAGTAGGACAAGAGTTTGAATACAATTTCTGTAGGAAGGGCAGGGAAGTGCCTTAACACATAGTTGTTTGGAGGTTGTTCAATGCCGAACTGGGGTTTGGGAAGGTTTAGCAGAACAAGCCCTCCTTGAAGGGAAAAGAAAATATGTTGATGGTTTGTCCAGATGCTTACTGTTATAAATGAATTAGTCAATTTTATAATGAAAGGAAATTATTAAATCAAATCAAAGTAAAATTGGGAAAGCCACAAGCAAATCAGTGCTGAGCCAGGTGATTGGTGCTGGGTGAACTGGGTCCGGACTAATGTAGCTCCGTACCCTGACAGTTCACGAGGTACTGATTTCACAGGGTCATTTTTATACTGTTTTCAGACTTCGGATTCTGGGGAGGTCCTCCTGTTTCCTTTTGTCCTTTTTCACATATTAATGCATGTTCTTTTCTTGTCGTGCTTCTAAACAGAGGTTTTCCTGGAATACTATGATTGCTGAAATCCTGTTAGTCGGTAATCCCCTCGAATATCTTGTTCTGGCGACAAATATTCATCTTATCGTTCAATGCATATCTTCTAGACAGAATAATCCTTCAGAATAACCATCTTTTGAGACAGGAATTCATCCTGTGTATATTGCTATTTCCCATCACTTGGTTCAATTTAAAAGGATACTGTATTTTTTTAGTCCTGAGCACAAATTTATTCTAAATCATATATTACAAATCCTCCCCTTTTATATTAATTTAATAATTCGTGCATTTTGTGACAAGTTTCACTTAGGCTTGTTCATTACACATTTTCAATTTCATTTCTAACATTTATAAAATCTAACAACTACATTTCTTAAAATTAACAAATCTTTTCTGTAATAGATTATTCTAATTTTCATCATTTTAAATATCTACTACTGCCTATATCTTAGAATCCTAATTTTATTACGAGGTAGCTTAATGTTTGCAATGGCTTCTTAATACGCAAGACATTGGTAAAAAAAACTCCGCACGCTTTCTATGTCTGCTACAACTCATCTTTGTTGCTATCCCATGATACCTGTGCTTTACGCATTTCATAATTATCGTTGACTTGACTTATCTGGGCTTCAAACCTAGCTAAAGCTTTAACAGCTCTACTTTTCCCATCTTCTTCTTTTAATTTCATTATTCTAGATAACTTGGGCGCTTCTACTGATTCATGATCTACTGGTATTGCTGCTATTTGCATACTTTGGACAACAGAGTTGATTAACTGGATGAAACACGGTATTAGACAGGGTAAAAACAGTAATCCAGCTATTGAACATTAAAACCCCACCTTCGTCCACCAGGCTTCTCCTCCTAACAATTGATCCCACCATGATGCTTGGAGGATTGAATTCCACTTTTGGACTGGTACATGTGCTACTTTCTTCATCCCTGCAGCAAGATTTTTGATAGTTTCCCTATAGTCATCAATTTCTACACAGCATTCAGACTCATTAAATTTTCCACAAACCCCTCCTTCTTCAGCTAACAAGTAGTCCAGAGCTATTTGGTTCTGGTATGCAAATGCTCGCACTTGGGAGTGCTGTTTGGCTAATAATTCTAGAGCATCAGAGGCATAATTTGACATGACTTCTTCTACTGCCTGGAGTCTTATTAATCGATTTAGTAAGTAAATTGGGGTCCTATATCCCCAGCTCCCATCTTGAGCCCAAGTTGCCGGACCATAGTACGCTATTATCCTCTCTGCAGGCCATTCATCTTCTCCCCATCTTTGACCCCCTCCCGCTCTTGAAAATTCAAGTTTTAATTCTATCTTTTCTATGTCTAGGGTCTCATATAGAGGTGCCGCTAGCAGATTACTCTCAGACCTTGATAGCACAAAGAAGGAGGGTTTTATCATCCCTAAAGTGCAGGATCCTTTCCACCTATGGGGTAGTTCACTGTAAGCTTTTTCTCTGCAAATCCACTATATTCCATTAGGAGCTTTCCATAGGTCATTTACAGCCCCTGTGTTTTTCCCAGTAATCTTTTATGACATCTAAGTATTGGTAAGGGTTAGCTCCAGGGCTTTTATGCCAACATAATCCAATTTGGCTATTCCATTCACAATTTGTTTCTCTAGTTCTACTCCAAAATTCAGTGGGAACCTCTGGCTGCCAGGTCTTGGTGTTATCATTTGAATTCATTACTAAAGTAGACATACAAGGAGTATATCCCACTACTTCGGTATATCTTTCCCCTTTTCGGCTAATACAAACTGTACCAATTACTCTGCGATCTAAAACCCACCCTTCAGGTCGTTTCAATGTTCTAGAAATTTGAGTGTGATTCCATTTCTCAGCTGATTTTAGGCCTCCACAAATCCAACAATTAGATAACCCTAATTCTGTAGCGATTTCCTGCATCAGGTCTACAAACAAATTCTTATTTGAGGTGGGTAGGCCCCAATTGTCATACTGTTGTTCTAACTGCTCATAGTCTCATAGTGTTCACTTAATGCTTTTAACTTCTCCTGCTCTATTCTTCTTTTTTCTTGCTTCTGATTCCTGTTTTCTTAATTCCTGAGCTATTTGTTTCATTCTATTCTCTGGATCTATACCTTCTTCATCCCTTGCAAAACAAAAGGTTCTGCCGCATCACAAACAAACTTGTTCATAAGCTACCTCGCCATGTTTTGAATTTTCTCCAACCCAATAAATCTTTCCCTTCATAGTGCACATTTTTAGTTGGTTGAGATCATAACATGCTGCATCAAACTGTGAGTATGCTAAAAATGTTAGTTCCATCCTTTCTCCGATCCATATGGTATGGTTGCAGTCATTACAGATGGGAATTATAGGTTTAGCAGCTCATTTATGTAACACATGGGTTACTACTTTTTTACTTTCCTGGATAGACCGTATTTCTAACCACCGATCCCTAGGTGTCATCTTTGGGTCATGGCAGACTATTTCCCCTTCTAATTGGCACATTTTATATCGAGTGTTATTATATATGCAGTTTCCTTTTTCGTTGCCAATTTTGCAGTCATAGTGGGTATGGTATATCAAGGTTTTTGTAACTATTTGTCCCCTTTGAGTGATCTTAAAGCACTGCCCACAGTCTTGGACTGGTCTTTGCTTCTCAATATCGAGGTAATTCTTGGTGAGCAGACTGGTCGTACCTACAAGGTACTTTGTTTGACTGTCGACACTAGATTGTGAGGACTTGTGCCTTCGATCCTAATTTGCCCCTTACTCCCCCTTGAAACAACCTATACCACTCTCGGGAGTCTAATTCCAATACGCCTATGTTAGTAGCAACCACTAAGGAATGGGTGGGTAGAGTGGTTTCTTCCTCCCAACACATTGGACAAAGCCTTTTAGGCTTATATCCTCGCCTACAGTGTATAACCCAGATTTCTTTACAAAAGTAGCACTCAAAATGAACAAATGGATAACACTCGCACCCAAGTACTGAGCAACTTATCCCCTTCAGTCATTTAGTATGCCGGTACAGTCTTATCTTCAGGCTTCCTGGGGGAGATGTCACTTTCCATTCAGGTGTCTTCTTCTGGCGTTCAATCTTCTTAACCTGTGAAGAGTGTGTCCAGCCTTTTTCAGCTGTTCGTACTGCTGTATATGTGGTTAGAAGCACAAGGAAAGGACCCTCCCAATGAGGCGTGACAGAAACTTGTCTCCAAGTTTTAATCAATACCTCATCTCCTGGTTGTATTTTATGTATTGCAAACCCTAAAGGGGTGCTTTGTGGTATTAATCCTTTCTTAACTCTTGCAGATTCTTATTAATCACTACTAAATAAGGCTGAATTTGGCCTTCATCCAGCTTTGGATGTCCCTCTGGCATCCCATGTTTGTATGGCATCCCATAAAGCATTTCAAAGGGTGACAGCCCATTTTCAGTGTGGCATAGTCCTTATGTTTAGCAGGGCTAGAGGCAGGCACTTAACCCACGACATTTTAGTTTCTAACATTAATTTTGATAACTGGGCTTTTAATGTCTGATTCATCCTCTCTACTCGTCCTGAACTCTGAGGATGCCACGGGGTGTGGTATTGCCAGCGGATGCCTAAAGCATAGGCCAATTGCTTAATGATTTTTGAAGTGAAAGGCGTCCCTTGATCTGAATCTATGTAGTCCATTATACCATATTGAGGTATAATGTCTTCTAACAGTTTTTTTGACACTGTCTGGGCTGTAGCCCTGGTACCTGGAAAGGCTTCTACCCAATGTGTTAATTGATCCACCATTACTAACAAGTATTTATACTGCCACACTTTAGGTAGTTCAGTGAAATCATCTGAATCTTTTAAAATTATCGATATGCTAAAGGATGGCCTCCTAATGGGGTTTGCTGTGCTTTGGCCCGGTTTACCTTTTGGCATGTCATACACCCTTGTACCTCCTGTTTAGCTAACTCATAAATTCCCTTACATCCAAAAAATTTCAAAAACTGCTCGGCAAGTGCCTGTGCTCCCCAATGGGTCTGTTGATGAAGCCTATTTAAAACCTTCCTTGTATAATCTTTAGATAATAATTCCCTTCCATCAGGCAGCTTCCATTTACCTTCTTTCCACTCGCCTCCTAATGTTTTATATCTTTCAATGTCCTTTGAGGTGGGCCGTGAAGGATATTCCTGGGTTTCATCCCCCCTAATTTCCGGGATACTGATCACTAACAGTGCTGCTTTCTTAGCTTCTGTATCTGCCCTTCTGTATCTGCATTTCCCCTTGTTTGAAATTGCGTCCCCACCTGGTGTCCTTTGACATGTACTACTGAGATTGCTTCTGGTCCCCTGACAGACTCTAGGATTTGTTTTAATAATTCCTCATGAACCAGCCTTTGTCCTTGGGTACTGGTTAAACCCCTTTCTTCCCATATCTTTCCAAAGGTGTGAACTACCCCAAAGGCATATTTGGAATCTGTAGAAATTGTCTCTCTTCTTTTTCAACCTTTTTAGTGCTTGCAAAACTGCATATAACTTGCAGGCTTGTGCTGACCAACTAGCACTTAAAGGTCCTGATTCTACTACACTTCCTGACTTCCCATCTATTATTGCATATCCTGTTCTCCTTTTCCCTTCTATGACTCTTGAGGACCCATCCACGAACCATTTTTCCCCATCCTCCAATTCCTCTTATTTTAGGTCTGGCCTTATCTTTGTTTGCAATTCTTTCACCTCTGCACAATTATGATTACATCCTTCCAGTGCCTCTCCGAATAGGAATTGCTCTGGATTTTGAGTTGCAGTTGTTCGCAGTTCCAAGTCAGGTGAATGAATCAATATAGCTTCATACTTTAAAAGTCTAGCATTTGTGAGCCATTTGTACGCTTTCTGTTGCAAAATGCTTCTTACATTGTGAGGAGTATATACTATCAATGGTGCTCCAAAGGTGACCTTCTTAGCCTCTTCTACTAATAGTGCCACTGCGAGTATTGCCTGTAAGCAGGTAGGCCAGCCTTGGCTCACGGGATCTAGGAGTTTGACACATATCCCACAGGTTTTTTGGCTCCGGCCCAATCTTGTGTTAATACGCCATGAGCAGTGTGATTACTAACATCAACAAACAACTGGAACTGCCTCTTCACATTGGGAAGACTTAATACTGGAGCTGCTACAAGTGTTTCTTTTAACTTCCTAAATCCTTCTTCATGTTGCTCTGTCCACTTTATTCTGTCAGTAGTCAATTTCTCATATAGGAATTTTACTTTCTCACTATACCCTTCAATCCACTGCCTACAATATCCCAGAAGTCCCAATAACTGCCTGACTTCCCTTTTTGTCCGTGGAGAGGGTAATGCAGTGACTCCAGCCACTCTTTCAGGGTCTAACTTCTTTTTCCCTTTTGTGATCCAGTGCCCTAGGTACTTGACCTCTGGTTCAGTAAACTGCAACTTTGATTTTGATACCTTTAGTCCTTTCTTTTCTAAGAAATTCAATAATGCTATAGTGCTCGTCTTCACATCTTCCTCTCTTGGACCAGCTATTAATAAGTTGTCCACATATTGCACCAGTTTACATCCTTCTGCTGGCACAAACTGACTTAATAATTGCTCTAATGCTTGCCCGAACAAATTGGGGGACTCGACGAATCCCTGCGGTAAGGACATCCACCTGAGCTGTTGCTTCCTATTTGTTTCAGGATCTTCCCACTGAAATGCAAAATAATCCCTGCAGTCTTTGGATAGCGGGCAGCTGTAGAAGGCATCTTTTAGATCGATTACACTGTACCAGGTGTCTTCAGGGGAAATTTGGTTCAAAAGGGTGTATGGATTGGCAACTACAGGGAAACGGGTTTTTGTTCTCTGGTTTATAGCCCTCAGATCTTGGACTAACCTATAGGTCTCATCAGCATTCCGTACTGCTAGAATCGGAGTGTTGTATCTTGACATGCAGGGTTCTAAAGTTCCTCTCCTTACCAATTCATCAATCACAGTTTTTAATCCCTTTCTTCCCTCCATAGAAATGGGGTACTGCTTAATTCTAATTGGATCATCTGGCCTTTGCATCTCAATGGAAATGGGCTCCATTTCTAACCTTTCAGATTCTCCTTGAGTTTGCCAGACTTTGGGATCAATTTTATTCTCATCTTCTTCAGTTAATTTGTACAGGCTTACTATTAAATCTGGTCCTTGTACCGTCAAACTTATTCCTAGAGCTATAATTAAATCTCTTCCTAATAAATTATAGTCTGCTTCTTCTACCAACAACATATTCCCTAAACAAATTTTGGTTTCTGACTCTATTTCTACTTCTTTAATAACTGGAACCTTAAAGGGTTCTCCTTTAGTTCCTATCACCATCACTGTATCTCTGCTTCTTGTACATCCTTTTGGCAGTTTCTTGACCATGGAACGTTTGGCTCCTCAATCGACTAGAAAGGTTATTTCCTCTTTTTGGGTCCTATTTTTAATTTTATCAAGGGCTCTTTAGATGTCCTGGTCCCCAAAATAAAAAGCCCCTGATACCCCTAATCTTCTTCACAGACCTTCTCATCATGTATCTTTTTTCGACAATCTCTTCTTAAATGTCCTTTTTTCTTGCAGTAGTAACACTCAGGGCATTCGTCTTTTTGGTTCTCAAATGTCCCTTTCTCGAGACAGGCTGCCTCTTTTGGCCTCCTTGTCTTTGTGCTGGCTTTACATGGCTTTGGGGAAGCTCCTGCTTTTGCACCTCCCTCACTGCTGCAACCAATACCCATGTGTCTACCTTCTGTTTTTCCTCATCTCTTCTCATATAAACTTTTTGTGCTTGTCTCAGTAATTCCTGTAATCCCCTCTCTTGCCAGTTTTCTAATTTCTCAAGTTTTTTTGTATATCACCCAAAGATTTCGCTACAAATTGTGTTTTTAATAATACCTCCCCTACTGGTGAATTTGGATCAATCCCTGAATACATTTGCAAACCCTTTCTTAATCTTTCTAACCACTCTGTAGGAGATTTGTCTTTCCCCTGACATTCTCCAAATACTTTGCTAATGTTTTGCCCTTGAGGCACTGCCTCTCGAATTCCTTGTATTATAATGTTCCTTAAATCAACCATATTTCACCGACCCTCTTCTGTTTGAGCATTCCACCAGGGTCTTTGGTTTGGCCACTTCTAATCTCCGGGTAGATCCTGTGGATTTCGGTGTTCCCATTCCCATATGCCAGCTTGCCTTATCATCTCTTTTTCCTCAATAGTAAACAAAGTTCTCAATATGGCTTGCACGTCATCCCATGTATAAACGCTGGTTCCCAGAAACTGGTCTAACCAGTCTGACACCGGATCATCCATTAAGCTACCCACCTCCTTTCTGAAGGTTCTGACATCCAGGTGTTAAGTGGCACATTTACATATCCAATAACTCCCAGTGCAGTTGGTATTTCTCTAAACGGGAGAAGATTATGCCCCCTTTTTCCCTCCTCTTCACCCTCACTGCTTTCGCTATCATGTTTTTCTTTTTCGCTGTCCTTTAGACATCACGAAAACGTTGCAGGTTCGGCATTCTGTGGTGTCTTGTAGCTGTAATATGGAGAAGCTTAAAGGTCTTTTGGGCGGCAATGCCCCCATACTGCATACTTCTCCTTTGGGGTGCTTATTAGCACATTGGAAACAGGGTAATTTTGGGCAAGACTTACATAGGGGTAAGTTAATTGATTACTGTAATACATGGTGGCCAGAATATGTCTTGGAGGGTGGTGAAAAGTGGCCAATGAATGGGACTTTGCAACATATTTTTGCAATTGATGTTGTTTGTAAGCGTGAAGGAAAATGGGATGAGGTTCTGTATATTGATTTGTTTTTCTATTTACGAGATAAGCCAGAATGGCAGGTTGAATGTGGATTGATGGTGGTTAGGGCATCTGCAAGTGATAAGTGTGGGGTTTGTGTGAAGGAGAAACGTTGTTTAGAATGTCTTGCGTTGAAAGAAAGTCTGAGTCGGAGGAATGATACAGATGTTGATTTACAGGTAGCCCCCTCAAGACCAAGAGAACCTAACCCTATCCTGCCTGCCCCTACCCCTACTTCATCACCTGCTTCACCCAATCCTATTTTGCCTAGTCCTATTTCACCCACTCAACCCTTCTCTCCCTGTCCTCCTCTCCCACCATCACCTGACCCCTCTTCCCCTGGAGATGATCTAAATTTAATTGTGATACAAAGAAGCGGGGGGGGGGGGGGGGGGGGGGGGGAATGAAAGTGAATGAGATAGCGATAATGGAAATGAAAGTGAATCTGAGATACCGGTATCTTATAGGACTTGGAGTTGGTCAAAGCTTGCCCCGGTTTTGGCAGGAAAGATCTGGGTAGACAGAAGCGGACTGCGATTGCCCCCTTACGTCAGGGAATAGGAGCGGAGGGGCCATTGTTTGTAAAAGTACCTTTTTCCCCTGCAGATTTAGTAATTTGGAAACAATCAACTGGAACTTACAGGGAAAATCCTGATAAAGTGGCAAGGGTGGTAAAAATGATTATGAAAACTCAGAATCCAGATTAGGATGATATACAAGTAATATTAGATACCCTAAGGGATTCTACAGAGAAAGAGATGGTACTTAAAGCAGCCAAGGAAAGGGCAAGGGAGGATATCAGAAACAGGCTTGTAATGGGAACTCTAGATGATAATTTTCCAACTGAGGATCCAGGGTGGGATCCTAATGCACCTGGGCATATGCGGAGGCTGAAGAAATATCAAGAGTGGGTCCAGATGGGGGTTCAGAATGCTGTGCCTAAGACTATAAATTGGTCTAAATTGTATGAGATAAGGCATGAGAAGAAAGAATCCCCCAGTGTGTTTTTGGAAAGGCTTAAGAAGCAGCGAGAAAATACACAGATCTCCAAATAGATGCACCGCAATCAAATATTCAGCTCGCTCTCATTTTCCTGGGGCAGTCACAGGATGATATTAGGAGGAAATTGCAAAAACTAGAAGGGGAGGAATTAAGAAATCTGGATAAATTGCTCGAAGTAGCCTGGAAGGTATACAATAACAGGGAAAAAGAGACCAGTAAAAGGCAACAGCAAAATCTCCTGGCATTAATACAAGGGAAAGGACACCCAGGTATCAGAGGGAGTGGTAGGGGTGGCCACAGACTGGGGAGGGGAGGTGGGCTTGGCAGGGGACACGGGGGAACTGTTGTGCCAAGATTGGGATTTAACCAGTGTTCTTATTGCAAACAAGAAGGTCACTGGAAGAACGAGTGCCCGAACCGGTTTTACCAGGGCAACCAGCCAAGCCAGGATCAGGATATTTCAAAATTAATGATGCTGGGGGAATACAGTAGCTGACTAGAAACTGGATATACGAAGGAACCTTTAGTGACCATACAGCTAGGTGATAGAGCAGTAAAATTCCTGGTGGATACAGGGGCCATGTATTCTGTACTAAATGATTTGCAAGGACAAATTGGGGACAAACAAGCAACAATAGTTGGGGCCACGGGGAAGGAGGAGAATCGGCCATTCCTACAACCCCTAGATTTGTGTTTTAGAAATAAAGTCTTAACGCATGAATTTTTATATATGCCTGAGTGTCCAATTCCCCTTTTAGGCAGAGATTTATTGGCAAAACTTGATGCGGTAATAACCTTTGAGAATGAGGAACTTTTGATGAAAATACCTGAATCAAAGACAGGACAAATTTTAATGATTAAAGAAAAACCAGTTCCCTCTATTCCTAGGGAAGTAGAAGATGCAGTAATTCCTTCAGTATGGGAAACAGATATACCTGGAAAATCTAAATTAGCACAACCAATACATGTTGAATTAAAGGAAGGGGCAAAAGCAGTACAGGTCAAACAGTATCCTATAAAACCAGAAGCACGGCACGGAATAGTAAAAATTGTTGATAAATTCCTGAAATACCAAATTTTAGAAGAATGTGATTCAGAATATAATACACCTATATTTCCAGAGAGGAAACCCAATGGTGAGTATAGACTAGTGCAGGATTTGAGAGCAATAAATGAAATAACTAAGGACATTTATCCAGTGGTTGCCAATCCCTACACATTGTTAGCATCCATGAAAGAGATATATAAATGGTTTACAGTAATTGATCTAAAAGATGCCTTTTTCTGCATACCCCTTGAAAAAGAAAGTAGGAACCTGTTTGCCTTTGAGTGGGAAAATCCAGGTAACGGAAGAAAAACGCAGCTCACCTGGACATGGCTCCCACAAAGATTCAAGAACAGTCTGACCCTATTCAGAAACCAACTGGTGAAGGAGCTGGAGATCTGGACTGCAAATGGGCAAGTACCGAGAGAACAATACCTGCTGCTACAGTATGATGATGATATACTGATAGCCACAGAGGAAAAAGCAACCTGCATAAAGGTAACAGTCGAGATTTTGAATTCACTAGGAATGGGAGGATATAAGGTGTCTAAAGAAAAAGCACAAATTGCCCAACAGACTGTGATTTACCTGGGATGTGAAATCTCACAAGGGCAGCGAAAACTGGGTACTAACCCTATTCAAGCTATTTGTGCCATTCCAGAGCCCCAGAATCTACACGAGCTGCGAGTCTTCCTTGGGATGATAGGGTGGTGCTGCCTGTGGATCATGGACTATGGACTAATTGCAAAACCCCTGTATGAGGCCCAGAAGACGCAGCCATTTACCTGGGGCAAACCACAGAAGGAGGCCTTCCTAAAACTAAAGGAGGCTTTGACAACTGCTTCTGCATTGGGGTTACCTGATTTGTCCAAAGATTTTCAGCTGTTTGTACATGAAAGGCTGCACTTGGCATTGGGAGTCCTAACCCAATGCTTGGGAAGCTGGAAAAGGCCGGTGGGCTACTTTTCCAAATAACTTGATAACGTCAGTGCCGGGTGGCCTCCATGTCTGCGGGCAGTCGCAGCCACTGTGATGCTGATACAAGAAGCCAGGAAGCTCACCATGGGAAGGCACATAGATGTCTATGTACCGCACATGGTAACCACTGTGTTGGAGCAGAAGGGGGGCCATTGGCTATCCCCGAGCCGGATGATGAAATTCCAGGTAATCTTAACGGAGCAAGATGATGTAACATTAAAAAAACAACTAACCTTTTGAACCCAGCCTTGTTCCTAGGTACAACATCTGAAGAAAGCCCATTGGAACACAATTGCTTGGAAGTAATAGAACACACTTGTGTGGCTAAAGCAGATCTGAAAGATGTCCCACAAGAACAACCAGACTGGGAGTTGTTCATAGATGGAAGCAGTTTCATGGAGAACGGAATCAGATACGCTGGATATGTGGTAACAATAATCAATACAGTGGTGGAGGCAAAAGCATTGCCACCAAATACATCCACCCAGAAGGCAGAACTGGTTGCTTTGACCAGAGCACTAGACTTAAGTGAAGGGAAAAAGGTAAACATATGGACTGATTCAAAATATGCTTTCGAAGTGGTGCATGTGCACGGGGCCCTATGGAAAGAATGGGGCCTGCTTTTGTCTCAAGGGATGCACATTAAACATCAAGATGCAGTTCTGCAGCTGATAAGAGCAGTACAAAAACCTGAACAAGTGGCAATTATGCGCTGTAAAGCGCATCAATCAGGAAGCTCCAAAATTTGTGAGGGAAATCGAAAGGCGGACTGGACAGCCCGACAGGCTGCTCAAAAGGTGCAAACAGCAATGGCATTGGTACCTTTAAAACTTAATGTATCTCAATTCAATTTACCTCCACAGCCAAAATATTCAGCAGAAGATGAGAAGTTGGGACATTTGCTGAACGCACAGAAGAATCCAGAAGGGTGGTATGTAACTGCACACTGACAGATAGTGGTACCCCCCTTGGTAATGAGAGAGGTTCTACAAATTAAACATGATGAATGTCATTGGGGTGCAGAGGCATTGGTGAAGTTTCTAAAACGCAATCTGGTCTTAGTACGAATGTTAACAATGGCAAAATCAATAATGTCAAAATGTGAGATCTGCTTGAAAAACAACCCAGTGGCTAGACGACAGGCACAACTAGGAAGGGTTCGGGTAGGGATAGAACCAGGAGATTATTGGCAGGTAGATTTTGTAGAATTACCAAGAACTCGAGGATATAAATATCTGTTAGTAGGGGTTGACACATTTTCTGGATGGACAGAAGCCCTTCCCTGTCGCACAAACCAAGCAAAAGAAACAGTTAAGTGGTTACTACAAGAAATCATTCCCAGATTCGGGGTGCCTCTAGGGATGTCATCAGATAGGGGACCCCATTTCATAGCCACGGTGGTAAAAGAAGTAAGCAGGTTGCTGGGAATAACTTGGGACCTCCATACACCATGGAGACCCCAGTCAAGTGGACAGGTAGAGAGGATGAATCAGACTCTAAAAAGGCAAATCAGTAAAATATGTCAAGAAGCCAAACTGCAGTGGCCACAAGCTTTACCAATAGCATTGCTGAGAATTCGGATAAAGCCTAGGAGTGGGATGTCAGTCAGTCCTTATGAGATATTGTATGGGAAACCATACAAATCTCCTGGACCCAATCCAAATATACATGTCATGGGAAAACAGGAAGTATATAACTATGTTCTGTCTCTCGGGAAAACTTTAGCATGGCTTTGGAGCGTCCTCGTGTGGAATAAGCCATTGACTCTGGAGAATTCAGTTCATGACATACATCCGGGAGACGAGGTGTACATTAAGAGTTGGAATGAAGAACCATTAAAAGAGAAGTGGACTGGACCCCATCAGGTACTATTGACCACCTTTACAGCAGTCAAAGTAGCTGGAGTGGACCCCTGGATACACTACACTCGAGTGAAGAAAGCCCATCCCGGAGTGCAGACTGTGTAAACTGTGGGACCAACGGAGCTGCAGATAAGATGTGTTTAATTGTTTCAAGAGTGTTACTAGTAATTGTACCAATGCTCATTTCATGGTCTTTGGGATGTGGAATGCAAAAATATCAATTAACCACTCTTCATTCTAGAATAAGGAGGGAGGTACAGGCAGAAACACAGGTGATAAAGGTTTCCAATGCAATTCGGGCTGAGAATGTAATGATTGGATTAATTAAAGATTTTGCCAAAATGCAGAACACTAGCAAAATAACTGCCTGTCTTCCAATACCGAAGGCAGCGGGAGACCAAATAAATTGGGGAATCATAACAACAAAACTGCCTGAAATAGAAAAGAACAAAACAATTACATGTAAACGGGTACCAGAATCAAGACAGGTAATCAAGGTAACCTGGAAAGTAATAGGACAATGGTTGCATCCTTTGAGTCAACAAGACTGTCTCCACAATAATGGCACATTAATATATCCTATAGGATGGTCGGGGGGCATCCCAAATAAATGGCAATGCTACTTACCACATTATAAAAAGATTACAGAAAATGCTACAGAAACCATTCTAGTGTGGAAGTGCAAGGCAAAAGATCACAAAGGTCATATAGAGCCTTGGGACAGTGCATGGTCTCTGAGTATACTTCAAAAATTCCAGTACATGGCAACCACCCCTTGGTGCATTAAATGGGAGGGTTCAGAAAATGATACAGATCCAGCAGTAACAAACACTGCCACTAGCAGTAGAATAAAGGCAGACAAAGTAAGTTGGTGGGCATGTAATAAAACTTATGATTGCACTTCTGATGATATAGAGATAAAACAAATGCCACCACTGGTAGTAGCCTTACAAATTGGTTGTGCCTGCCGAGGTATCAAACACAAGCAGGGTAAAATGCATTACAAAATACTTGTAGGATGTACCAAAAGTACAATCCAAAGTCCAGGACAATTTGTATGGGCAACAAGTGATGGTACCTGGACAACCCATCTACCTGTAGATGGTGTCGTGGTTTGACATGGAAGTGATTTTTTTTTTCAGGAAGTTGGGTCAAACCAATCAGTGGTCAAGTTTGGATATTGGCACCTGAAGTGACCACTGAAGATAGGGATACGCCTCTGAGAACACAGGGGGTTAAAAGCAAGAACTCCCAAGAGCTCGCTCTCTTTGGTTCCGGTCAAGGTGCTGTGCAGACCTCCCCTGCCCAGCCATGGGGCTGGGTGGGGGAGGGGAAGCCATGAGGCCTGGTCGAGGTGAGCTGAGGGGTAGAAGGACTGGAACCGAGCCAGCTCCTGTGGACGGAAGGGTGGAAAGAAGCGGAGATGTCTTTGTCATCCCCCCCCCAGAGGGAAGAGATGGAGAGTCCGGACGGCACCTGTAACTTTGCCGGCGCGGAGGAGAAGGGGGGGGGAAGGCACCCAGCCTTGGCCTTGGGAATCGGCTGCTGGGCAGAGATATCAGCCGTCCAGGGAGTCTGAGCTTTTAACCCTTTCCTGAGAAATGAAGGCTTTGTAAAATATTGCTCCTCCTTGATTTGAAGTAGAAGAGAGACAGTCTGGGATCCGAGATGATGGAAGAAGAAATTCTCGAGTTGGAAGGAGATGATGGAGTGGCTTGTGGCTGGACTTCTCTTGTTAGCCATAGACTGAACCAAATTCTCCTAACAGAAGCTGCACTTAGGGTGGTGCGTTGGTGTGCCAGGAGACCTGTTTCAGTGATTACCAGCAGAGGAGTAGAGGGAAGGTGTGGAGAAGCCCTCTATCTTCAAGGAAGAAGAAGAGGAGCAGAAGACCTCTGTTCTTGGACCCTCAGCCCCAGGGGAAAATGGGGGGGACTGTAGTCCCAAAATGAGAAACTGAACTGTTGTCTCTTTTGGTCCATGGCAAAGCATCCTTAAAGGAGCCCTGTGAGCAGTCTGTCCATGCACGGTGGTGAGAGCACTGTGACATGGAAAGGAGAGTGTCACCATGGCAGATTTTCTCAGAGTGGTTGCCATGTGTGGCATGGAAACACAAGGGTGGCAATTGTGTTTCCTGGGGGGTCTGTGGCACAGGAGAGACTCCTGTCTCCCTTGAAAGACTGAGTATTCGAATATCTGAAGGGTGGCAACTTGATTAGGATCCTGGGTGGTGTCTCACTGTTGAGTTTGTTTAGGAATTAGGTGGGAGGAGGAGGGGTGTTTTAGAAAGTCTTCATCCAGGATTTAGTGTTTGTAGTTTTTTCTAGTAGTAGTAGTTTAATAAAGTTCTTTCTTTGTTACTAAAATGGGCCTGCTCTGCTCTGTTCCTGATCACATCTCACAGCAATTATTTTAAAAAGTATATTTTCATGGGGGCGCTGGCATCGCACCAGTGTCAAACCATGACAGATGGGAAAGTAAAAGAAATCACTTTAGGCCTCCCTACTTTATGTCCAATTTGGAAAAAGTCCCCATTTAAGGGAAAACTCGAACTTCTGCAGATAAGAACAAGACGAGAAGTCCCAGATAATGAAAATCAAGATGACATTTGGCAAGAACACTCTAGTGGAGTGAAATTTGCGTGGGCCCTAGAGTCTTTGCTTGGTCCTATAGCAAACTATCAGAATAAAGAAATGTTGTACAAACTTACAGGTAAGGTAGATAGACTGGCAAGAGTCACTAGGGAACGATTTAAAGAACTAAACGTACAATTATAAGCCACCACAAAAATGACTTTGCAAAATCGATTGGCCTTAGATTTGTTACTTCTGAAAGAGCATGGAGTGTGTGGATTTTTAAAGGGACAGATTGATCATTGCTGCATCCACATCCCAAATGTAACTGCAGATGTAGAATATGACGTCAGTCAGTTAAAACAAATAGAGCATGAAGCACAAGAAGAGCAAAAAGATTTGACTACGAGCTGGTTAGACAAAGTCTTCAAAGGGTTAGGGTGGAATGTGAGTTCATGGATTAAGTCTATCATCGAGAGTGTGATAATCCTATTAATTGTGTTCTTAGTAATTTTGTTAGTCTACAGTGTCCTAAAAGGAGAAATACAGAAGAGGACGTCCTGGAACTGAAAAATATTAAAGGCACTGACACGGGATCCACACCCATCATCCTCTGATCCTCCAGTTCGTCATAGCATCCATGACAACGTTTACATTAATCCTGGATTTGAAGAACATCACGTATAAACACAGAAACCAAAGACTGTATCAAGTGAAAGCATTTGCACTTATAGTGAAAATACTTTCAAAGGGGAGAAAATGATAGTAAAAGGGTTTAAAATCATGGGGATCTGGGGAGTTAGAAAGAAAACTAAGCTTAGTAGGCCCTGGGAAAATACCCTGGGAAAGTATAGGCCTTTTACTTGCTAGAACTGCACCTGTGTAGCTGGTATATGATAAATGATGGAATTGTTAGATGTGATGATTGTTTAGTAATTAAATGTAATTACTGTTGAATCGTAAGAATAGTCATGGGAAACTGTGGTCAGGGGCTTGAGAAAATCACGAGAAATTCATGCTTGGATATAGTCAATGTATACAATAGAACAATATAAGCTTAATAATTAATATGTAAGTGATATAACGATAGAATTTAAAATACGTTCAGCTTGAAAGCCATGTCAGAGTCAGATTTGGGTCTGTACCCCTGATTCCCAGAGCTCTGCAATAAAAGCACCTGCATATAATCATATCCCGTGATTATGTGTGTTCCTGAACGCTAACATTCCCAGTTTTCCAGCAAAAAATCTAGTGGGCTTTCTGGTGGAATTTCTGGTATGTCAGTCTGGTTTTCCCCCAAGGGGCTTTCCTGGGTGCTTCCCTGGTTTTTACTCTTCCTTTGTCCCATTTCACCAAATGTTGTTATTCTGACTCCTAATCACTTTTCTCCTCACAACTCAGTTTCACACTTACCTGTCGCTATTGGACACGAAATAAGTACACAAACGCTTGGTAAGTTCAAAGGCCAAAAAAGAGAGCGTTTTATTCGAGCATCTGATATTTATAGAATTCCAGAGGTGACCATGGATTGGAGGATGGAATTACCACCTCTCCAGCCACACTGGTCAAACCAACAGACCATCAATTCTCTCCTCCCACAAAGAAGAATGCAAAACAATTATTATTTACATGAACAGTGCGTGAGAACTCCAGTAGAAATATGTAAACCAATCAGAAGGCTAAAGAAGGTTTATGAGAACTTGCTTTCCATCACAGCATTGACTTTCCAAAGGTCCTGTAACAACCTCTATTTCCCAGATTTCTTCTTGATGCAGAAGACAGGAGTGTTCCAGAGACTGGTAGAAGGCTCCAGATGACCCTGGTCCAACTGCTCCTGTACCAGGTTGCGAAGGGCGACTAATTTGTCTTGGGGGAGGGGCCACTGGTTCTCCCAGACAGGTTTGTCCACCAGCCACCATAAAGGAGGCATGGGACACTCTGCGCCCTTCATCACAGGGGCCCCCATCAAAAATCCGTCCCGATGTGCGCCCCACACGCGGACAGAACATCCCTCTCCCAGAGGTTAACACTAATTGAAGCAACATGAGGCCGAATCTCAGCCATCTGTCCCTCCGGGTTTGTGTTCAGCATGGGCTGCTGGCTCACATAGCAACGCACCGTCCCTCCCACTCTCACAACACACGTCCCCACCGGATCCAAGGGCCATTCTGGGGGCCAGGTGGCAAGGGAGAGAACCGTGACATCCGCCCCGCTGTCAAGGAGCCCACGGAGACGAATTTCCAATGACGTCACGCCAGGGACAGACAGGGTGCACAGCATCTCGGGACGTTTCTCGGTCAGGGCAGCGGACCAGTGAACCTGAGGCAGCCCCGTGGATCCAAAGCCGCCATCACCTCGTGACCAGTCAACTGTCCTGCAAACAGAAGACTTAAAAGGCACAAGTTGAGCAAATTGCGTCCCTTTTGGGATAGTGATGGAGGGATGGCTGTGGAAACCATGGCACAAATCTGTCCCGTGAAATCTCATCAATGAGCCCCATGTGCACAATGATGCCCTGAAGGGTGGCACTAGAACTCCCCATAAGGAGAGCACTCATGCCCTCATCCAAGGGACCAACGGCATCCAAGGGAACCTTATGTATTTTGCAAGAATCTATGACAACTGTTGCTGCAGTGCAGACATCAACACCTGCTGAGCCTCAGGTGCTGGCTGCCAGCCAGCTAAGAAGACCTTCATTTGCTCCGGGGCTTGGAGATGATATAGATGGTTATAATTTGCGCCTCTGGAATATTGTTATATTAAATATGTTTCACTATATAAAATGTTTAGTTTAATGCAGAAGCACACGCCAGTGCTGCAGCCAGCCACCCCCCCCCCCCCCCCCCCCCCATATTCGGATTCCACCTAAGCCAAACAATGTCTCATTTACAATCTAATACATGTGGCTTGCCTGGAGATGGGCTGTTCCAGGAACTGATACCGGGACGCCTGGAAGCTGATCATCCCGGTAAGGACTCGAGATTGAAATCTTTGGAAACCTCTGGGCTGATACATCTGAAAGCCACAGTTCCTGTAACTTCATCAGCAAGATCGTCCACACCTGGACTTGGATTGTTTGGACTTGGCCTAGAGAAAATAACTTTATGAATATGGGGAACTCTGAATGGAAAGAATAGGAGGATGGCTGAAGTCCTCGCCTCGGGCGGAAAATTTCCTATCAGAACCGCGGGGTCCGAGAGGGTGGAGTGGGTGTCTAGAGGAACCGCTGCTGTGAAGCGTCCTGTCTGTCACTCACCCAGCACCAATCCCGGGCTCGGCACTGCCTTTTTCCTTGTGGCTGGCGAGATAGATTTGAATCATAAATAAAATTCTTTTTGTTTCATTTTTAATTTGGCTGAAAAAATTTTCATTTATAACAATCTTGGTGACCCCGACGTGATCTGGTTTTTGGTGTATCCAAGGGGGTTCCCTGTCCTCGATCCGGGCAGCGCCCCACTGATTTCAGCGGCCTGTCGGGACTGAGGGACTCCACAGAACCAACCAGATTCCAAACAAAAAGCCGAAAAGCCACAACAAGAAAAGGGATAAAACGGGCCCAGATCTCTCGGAGCAGCAGCTGCATTTTTATTCATAAAAATCTCTGTGCACGAAGAATCCACGCGGGAAAAGGACCCGTAAGTATCGCGTGGTTGGGTGAAGTGTGATTGGCGTGTGTGTGAGACGTGACCTGGTCACGAGGCGAGAGCGGACCCCACGATCGCAGTTCCACTATCCCGTGAGGGATGTGGTCGGTCACGGGGGAAGTGGACGGAATCAGGTACACTGTAAAAAGCACGCACACAACCTGGGTTTTGGGGAACCTTCAGGGAGCCAATCTCACAGGGATCAGGAAGGGGGGTGCGTTCCCGTGGGTTCGGGAAGACCAATAAACCCCTCCAATCCAGGACTCAGGGAGTCCAGAAAAAAAAAAAAAAAAGGGTAAAGAGAGCTCAGAGACTTTGCCAGGACCGAACACCCACAGACTGGTTCACCGTGGGATCAGTAGGTTGGTAAAGGCACTGACCAAACTACGCGTAAGGAATCAATCACAGGAACAAGGTAAGAAATACTTAACAAAAATATGGGACAAAGAAAAAGCAAACTTCAGGGAAAACCCCAAGAAAAAACCCCTAAGGTTGAGAAGGTGAGGAATCCCGGGATTCCGGAGATTCCAAGGGAAAGTCCTTTGGGGTGGATGTTAGAACATTGGAATGATTGTTCTATGAGGCGAGAAAAATCTAGGGAGAAAATGATATATTATTGCATAGAGGTCTGGGGAAACATGGAAATAGGAAAATTCCAGTTTTGGCCTCCGCTTGGTACCTTTGAGACTTCTTTATGCCAGGCTTTATCAGATCATCTATTTGAGGAAGGTGGAATAGATGATGAGAAACTAGACTATGCCAGATTATGGGAATATGCCAGTGCGCGGCTATTCCCTGTTAAAACCTCTGGCAACAAGGTAAGTTCAAACAAGACCTGGGAACTCCTAGAACACCTACCTCCCCCTTACCAGAACCCCCTCTCCCAAGCCCAAGCCTCCGGGGCCGCCCCTACGGCACCCTTGGCTCCCTCGGCACCACCTCTGGATGTACCACCGTCAGCTGCAGTAACATTAGATCCTCCGGGAACCTCTCAATCTTTTCCCCACGCACTGCACCTAGACACTCACGAACACGCAAAGGACCTCATATCTCCCCCTGCCAGTAGGACACAGCAGAAAACGAGGAGAGAAATCACAGAGGAGGGCAATGATGACAAAGAAAGGTCCAACCTGTACCCCTTAAGGGAAGTCCCGACCGCCCCTGATGTTATTGGGTTCGTAAATGTCCCCATTAACACAGGAGATGTAAGAGCTTTTAAAAAGGAAATGGGAAAATTGATGGATGACCCTCTGGGAGTGGCGGAAAGGTTGGATGAATTTTTGGGTAACAGTATTTATTCATATGATGACATAACCACTATAATGAGGTCCTTGTTTAATGCAGAGGAACGGGACATGATCAGACAAGCAGCCATGAAAGACTGGGAATTCAGGAATCCCCAGTAGGGGAGCGGGGCGGAGAGGTGGCCTGAGCAATGACCCTCCTGGGACGCACAGGCTGAAACGGACCGGACAAAGATGATTGGGTTGCGAAACATGGTAATACAAGGCATTCGTGGGGCAGTCCCAAAGGGACAAAATATAAGTAAAGCATTGGGGGAATGTCAAGGGAGGGATGAGACCCCCACGGAATGGTTAGAAAGGCTCCGAAAATGCCTCCAAATGTACTCAGGGATGGATCCGGATTCCCTGGTGGGGGGAATCCTACTAAAAACACAATTTGTAGCTAAATCCTGGGAGGACATAAGGAGGAAATTAGAGAAAATAGAAAATTGGCAGGAGAAAAGTTTACAGGAATTGCTGAGGGAGGCTCAGAAGGTTTACATGAGGAGGGAGGAGGAAAAACAAAAGACCCAGGCACGGGTACTGGTAGCGGCAGTAAGGGAGGCACATAAGCAGGAACAAGCCCAAAAGACAGGAAAACCAAAGCCGACTCAAAAACAGGGCCCTTCACAGAAGAAAAACAAACAGGTAATTGCTCCTGAGTGCTTTTATTGTAAACAGAAAGGTCATTTTAAAAGAGATTGCAAAAAGCGGATGAAGGATGAGATCATGTTTCAGGAGGACTAGAGGTGTCAGGGGCTCTATAATTTGGGGTCCAGGACATCCGGAAAGCCCTTGATAAAATTGAAGGTTGGACCCCAGAAACAGGAGGTGATTTTCTTAGTAGATTCAGGAGCTGAATGAACTACAGTCCAGCGACTGCCTCCTGGGTGCTCAAAGAGCAGAGACTTTATGATGGTAATTGGGGCAAAAGGGGAACCCTTTCAAGTCCCCATTTTAAAGGATATAGAAATTGATTCAGATAACAAAATTTGCTTGGGGGATATTCTATTGGTAGAAGAAGCTGACTACAACTTGCTGGGGAGGGATTTGATGGTGGCACTAGGAATAAGTGTAATTGCCAAGGAATCCCGACTGATGGTAAGTTTATATACTTTAACCGCTGAAGATGAAGAAAATAATTGATCCCAGGGTCTGGCATACTCCAGGGGAGGCAGGGAAACTGGACATGGAACCCATACATATAGAAATAGAGAATCCGGAGAATCCTATAAGAATTAAGCAATACCCCATCCCTTTAGAAGGAAGGAGGGAGTTGAAACCAATAATTAAAGATTTATTAAAAAAGGGTACTTTAGAGCCATGCATGTCCAGACACAACACCCCCATTCTGGCTGTACAAAAACCTGATGGGAATTATCGGCTGGTTCAGGACCTAAGGGCAGTGAACCAGCGAACAAAAACCCTCTTCCCCACAGTCTCCAACCCATATACGCTTCTGAATAATATCTCCCCAGAAGACACTTGGTACAGTGTTATTGACTTAAAAGATGCTTTTTGGACTTGCCCTCTAGCTGAGGAAAGTCGAGATTTCTTTGCCTTCCAGTGGGAAGATCCGGAGACAAAACGAAAACAACAACTTAGATGGACCTCCCTCCCCCAAGGGTTCGTAGACTCACCTAACCTTTTCGGTCAAGCCCTTGAAAGATTACTAAGTGAGTTTGTGCCAGTTCCTGGGACCAAATTGTTGCAGTATGTGGATGATTTATTGGTGGCTGGTCCTAAGGAAGAGGATGTCAGGGCAGGGACAATTTCTCTCCTAAACTTCTTGGGGAAAAGGGGTTTAAAAGTCTCAAAGGCCAAGTTTCAGTTTACTGAGCCTGAGGTGAAGTATCTTGGGCATTGGTTAACAAAGGGCAGAAAGAAATTGGATGCTGATCGGGTAGCTGGTATAATTACCCTACCCCCACCAAGAACAAAGAGGGAAATCAGACAGGTCCTAGGACTTTTAGAATACTGTCGGCAATGGATTGAAAGTTACAGTGAAAAGGTAAGATTTCTTTACGAAAAACTTACCAGATAGACTAAAATGGACTGCCCAAGACGAGGAAAACTTTAAGAAACTAAAAGACACATTAACCACGGCTCCTGTTCTAAGTCTTCCAGATGTAAGGAAGACTTTTCAATTGTTTATTGATGTCAGTAACCACGCTGCCTATGGAGTTCTGACTCAGGACTGGGCAGGGACCAGAAAACCCGTGGGGTATCTGTCAAAACTCCTGGATCCTGTCAGCAGGGGATGGCCCACCTGCTTGTAAGCAATTGTGGCTGTAGCCTTATTGGTAGAGGAGGCCAAAAAGGTTACTTTTGGGGCTCCACTAATCGTTTTTAACCCCCACAATGTAAAAAACATATTACAGCAAAAAGCTGACAAGTGGCTGACAGACGCAAGGCTTTTAAAATATGAAGCCATCCTAATTCACTCACACGAATTAGAATTGAGAACCACCTCCGCCCAGAACCCAGCCCAGTTTCTATTCGGGGAACCCACGGGGACCCCCACCCACGACTGTGCTGAGATAGTAGAATTGCAGACTAAAATAAGACCAGACTTGGAAGAAGAGCAACTCAAGGAGGGAGAAAAATGGTTTGTGGATGGATCAGCAAGGGTCGTGGACTGGAAAAGGAAATCTGGTTATGCCATAGTAAATGGGAAAACTGGGGAAGTAATAGAATCAGGACCTCTGGATGCAAATTGGTCGGCTCAGGCATGCTAGTTGTATGCGGTATACAGAGCATTACAAGGGTTGGAAGGGAAAAAGGGGACGATTTACACCGACTCAAAATATGCATTTGGGGTAGTACACACCTTTGGAAAAATCTGGGAAGAAAGGGGACTCCTAAATACCCAGGGGAAGGGATTAATACATGAGGAAATCATCAGAAAAATTCTAACGGCAATTAGGGGACCTGAAGCCATCGCCGCTGTCCACGTAAGGGGACATCAAAGCGGGATGCAATTTAAAATTCGGGGGAATAATTTGGCAGATCAGGAAGCAAAAAAGGCTGCCTTATTTCAGGTAAGTACTCCAGAAATTGAGGAAAGGGAACCTCAGGAGTTCCCTCCCCTCCCCTCCCAAAATGAAATTAATAGTTATCAGGAACTCGGTGGATGTCTGGAGAATGGTAAGTGGAAACTACCAGACGGAAGGGAATTACTATCAAAGGAATACACACGGAAAGTACTAAAGAGGTTGCACCAGCAAACACATTGGGGGGCTCGAGCACTCGCTGAACAATTTCTGACGTTTTTTGGATGTAAGGGCATTTATGAATTGGCAAAACAAGAAGTGCAAGGATGTTTAATATGCCAAAAAGTAAACAGGGCAAACTCATGGCAAGTAACCCTGGGGAGTCGCCCTGTGGCTTACCGACCCTTTGAAAGGATTCAAGTAGATTTTACTGACTTGCCAAAGGCAGGAAGATACAATTTTTTACTGGTGATGGTAGACAAATTAACACACTGGGTGGAAGCTTACCCAAGCTCCTGGGATACAGCCCAAACAGTGTCTCGTATTTTATTGGAAGAAATCATACCTCAGTATGGGCTAGTAAATTACATTGATTCGGATCAGGGGACACATTTTACCTCAAAAATTATCAGGAACTTGGTTGATGCCCTGGGAATCCGGTGGGAATATCACACCCCATGGCATCCCCAGGGCTCAGGCCAGGTTGAATGAATGAATCAGACTCTAAAAGCGCAATTGGCAAAATTAATATTAGAAACCAAAATGACATGGATTAAATGCCTCCCCTTGGCTCTATTAAACATCCGAACCATGCCACACTCAGAGACCGGCATTTCTCCCTTTGAAATGCTATATGGTATGCCCTATGCACATGGGATGCCAGTTGGAGATCCGAGATTAGAAGATAGGCAAATACAGCCCTACCTAACTGCTTTAAATAAGAACCTCCAAGAGCTACGAAGGCAGGGAGTGGTGACACAGAACAGCCCCCTGGGCTTTTCAATTCACAAAATACAGCCGGGGGACAAGCTACTCATAAAGACATATAAAGAGGCAAGCTTATCGCCTCATTGGGAGGGCCCTTTTCTCGTTCTCTTGACAACAGACACGGCGATTCGAACTGCAGAAAAAGGGTGGACCCATGCCTCACGAACAAAGAAAATTGAACCGCAGGAGGAGACACCCGAGTGGAAGGTCACCTCCCCGCCTGGAGATCTGAAAATAACCTTGCTCCAGCCAAGAGAGCTTCTGAGACTGAGAGCTTCTTCGTCAAGTGTGTCGAGCCAGATTGTGATGGTTACCCCTTCGTACATTTTATTTGTGAATATTGTAATAAGGTGTGGGTTACCCACTGTTGGGCAGGAATTCGACCCAGCGGGCTGTGCTTAAACTGTTTTGAACAGGAACAGTGTGTGACTAACCGGTTTCTAAACCTAGCCACCAGGCTAGGGATAATTGAATTTGACTCATTAATCTGGTTTCGTCTATTTCAGAACCGGCCAAAGGGCAAACTTCAAGCCAAAGCTCGGATCATTACCGTTGAATGCCGTAGATCAAATAATGTACCTTGCAGCGCAGATCCTGTTGAGTTGCGCCGGTGGGGCATTTTCAAACGGAGATATGCGTCCAGGCCCTGGCATGAAACCACAGATGACGACTCCTGCTGACGAGAAGATGGTTTGCCCCGCCGCTGGCCGCACCCAAGTGGGCGTAGGGCCAGGCAGAGGGTTGCTAATGGTGGGAGTAGTCCTGACGAGCCTGAATCTAGCCGTGTGCCTCAGTAATTTACCTAGCCCTGGGGGGCAGTATTCCAGCCGCGAATACAATGCACAACTCGGTGAGGAGAGGACCAGGAGGCTAGAAGGCCATAACCTCTCTGACTCTAGGGACTGCAGCAATGGTAAGCCTTGTGAGCTTGGGCTCACAATTTTCACTCAACGGGGGATATCTAAATTGGGGAATAAAATAGAAGAACGCCCATTGCAGGCAGATCTTGGAAATGGTCAGTCGACACACCGAGTTCACAAAAGGGATGTTAAACCCATATCCATCCCGGTGTGTGACAAATGCAATCGCACAGTATGGATTGGGGGAAAAAGGGAGTCAATTTTTGTTGCTTATTTTCAAGAAAATGCATTGTGTTATGACCCTGGCAAATTAGGAATGTGCATGATGGGAGGGAAAACGTATTGTGTCGGAAACAATGTAAAATATGAAAAAAGAGACTCTCTCAAGAATGAGCTCATCATCCTCGATCTCCTGGACGATCAGGATGACAGGGCTTGCTTACAATATGAGAAGACATTTTGTTTCTCAAGAGACAGAGGAGTGGACCCAGAAAATAAAATTAAACAGGTAACTCAGGAAATAAAAAGGCAAGAGGCAGAAATGAGGAGGAAAAGGGTGGAACAAGAAAGACTAAAAACCCTGAGTGAACAATATGACCAATTGGAAAAACAATATACAAATTGGGGCCTGCTGGCCTCAGATCAGAATTTATTTGTAGACCTGATGCAAGAAATAGCTACTGAATTGGGCCTATCCAATTGTTGGATCTGTGGCAGACTTAAGTCAGACGAAAAGTGGCCCTGGAAGGGTGAAAGCCCGACCCCAGAGCAATTGTTAAATTAGAAAATTAACAAAGCCCCAAAGATTACCCAACGACCCGAGGGGTGGGTTCTGGATGCTAGAGTGATTGGGACTTTCTGCCTCAGCCAGGAGGGAAAAGAGTATACTGAAGTGGTGGGATACACTCCATGTGTGTCCACTTTAACAGTAAATTCTACTGGGAAGAGCAAAATTTGGCAACCTGAAAACCCCACTGGTTACTGGAGTAAAGAGAAAGGGGACCAGTGTGAATGGAGTGACAGGTTGGGACTTTGTTGGTATAACAGCCCAGGGGCAAACCCTTTCAAATCCTTAGGAGAGTTGAGTAGGTACTGGGAGGAACCTGAGAACATCAAAATGAGGTGGGACGCACCAAACGATCTATACTGGATCTGCAGGAAAAAGGCTTACGGAGAACTTCCCCAACGATGGAAAGGGTCGTGCACGGTAGGAATAATAAGACTTGTTTTCTTCACCTTACCCAGATCTGAAAACAGTTCACTGGGAGCCCCTCTATATGAATCCCTAAGCTGAGAAAAGAGGAGTCTAAAAAAGTTCCCTCTCTTCAGTGGAGGACAAAATTGGGGTGGGGACGAGTGGCCTGCTGAAAGGGTAATTGAATATTATGGCCCGGCTACCTGGGCTCAGGATGGGACATGGGGGTATAGGACTGTTATGGTTTGACACTGGCACAATGCCAACGCCTCCATGAAAATGCACCTTCTTAAATAATTGCGGTGAGATGTGATCAGGAACAGAGCAGAACAGGCCCAAGCTTAATAACAAAGAGAAAAAACTTTATTAAACTACTACTACTATAAAACACAGACACTAAATCCCAGATGAAGACCTTCTAAAACCTCCTCCCGCACCTAATTTTTAAATAAAACCACAGTGAGACACCACCTAGGATTCCTGATTAAGTTGCCACCCTTCAGATAATCAATACTCAGTCCCTTAAAAGAGAGAGAAGTCTTTCTTGCACCACAGACTCCCCCAGGAAACACAATTGCCACCCTTGTGTTTCCATGTCACACATGGCAACCGCCCGGAGAAAATCTGCCAGTGTGACACTCTCTTTTCTATTCACAGTGTTCTCACTACCATGCATAGACAGACTGCTTATAAGGCTCCTTTAATGATGCTTTGCTAAAGACCAAGAGAAACAACAGTTTAGCATCTCATCTTGGGACTACAGTCCCCCCGATTTCCCCCTGGGGCTGAGGGTCTAACAGCTTTTCTTTTTTGGGACAACAGTCCCCCCCATTTTCCCCTGGGGCCGAAGGTCCAAGAACAGAGATCTTCTTCTTCCCTTCTTCTTCTCTGAAGACAGAGGGCCTCTCCACACTCTCTTCAGCTTTCCTCTGTTCTCTCTATTCCTCTGTTAGTAGTCACTGAAACAGGTCTCTTAGCCCACCACTACATCCCCCTAAATGCAGTCTCTGTTGCAGGAGAATTTAGTTCAGTCTATAGCTAACAAGAAAAGTCCAGCCACAAGCCACTCCATCATCTCCTCCACTTAAAAAATTCTTCTTCTAACATCTCAAGTCCCAGACTGTCTCTCTTCTACTATAAATCAAGGAGGAGTAATATTTTACAAAGCCTTCATTTCTCAAGAAAGAGTTAAAAGTTCAGACTCCCCGGACAGCTGAAATCTCTGCTCAGAAGCCAATTCCCAAGGCCAAAGCTAGGCACCTCCCCCCCCCTTTTTCCTTCTCTTCCGCCGGCAAAGTTACAGGTGCCATCCGGACTCTGTCTCTTCCCTCTGGGGGGGACGACAAAAACATCTCCGCTTCTCTCCACCCTTCCATCCGCAGGAGCAAGCTTGGTTCCAGTCCTTCTACCCCTCGGCTCACCTCGACCAGGCCACACGGCTTCCCCTCCCCCACCCAGCCTGTGGCTGGGCAGGGGAGGTCTGCACTGCACTCTGACCGGAACCAAAGAGAGCGAGCTCCTAAGAGTTCTTGCTTTTAACCCCCTGTGTCCTCAGAAGCATGTCCATACTTTCAGTAGTCACTCCAAGTGCCAATATCCAAACCTGACCACTAATTAGTTTGACCTAACTTCCTGAAAAAAATTCACTTCCATGTCAAACCACAACAAGGACCCTGATTTACCTATTAAATCATCTCATCAGACTACAGGCTGTAGTAGAAATTGTATCTAATCATACTTCTGACGCTCTTGTACTGTTATCTAAGCAACATTCTCAGATGAGAGCGTTCGTCTACCAGAACAGGATAGTCCTCTGATAAAGTAAGGTTTAAATTTAGTAGCTTAGAATTGAAATCATAGGAATGATTTCTAAACTGTATTGGGGGTTGGTGGTGGCCAGAGCAGGCAGGTAGAAGGAACAGGCCTGGACCTGCAGGACAGCCAGGCCTTGGGAGTGAGTGATAGCCCTGTAACAATGATTGTCCTAACCAAATCAAGCATGGTCTTCAGCAAATCAAGCATAGTCTTCAGTAGGTCAAGTGAAACTGCACCTGTGTGGGAATGGGAACTAGAATGGAACAATATAAGTTTAATAATTAATGTGGGGTGGGGGGGAGTAGAAGGGGTTATAAGCTACCGATTCAGGTGTATCGTTGAAGCCCAGATCTGGGGTCTCACCCCCGGGCTTCCGCGCGCTTCAATAAAACACCTTCATATACAATCAATTCTGATTGTGTGTGGATCCTGACGCTAACACCTCGATTATTTGCTGGCTGAAGAGGGTGGAGTCTGTGGGAAATTTAACGAGTCACAGTGCTGCGTTGAGATAGATGACTATGGAGAAACTATTAGGAATTTAGCAACAGAAATCAAACGGGTAGCCCACGTTCCGGTACAGAAGTGGAATTTGATTCTCCAAGCTTCCTGGTGGGATAGTTTGTGTAATAAACGCCAATCACTTGGTTTTTAAAATTTATAAAGGTTTAATAAAAATAAAATGGAAAAAAATTAATACAAGTATAGTAATAAAGATTAAACAATTAGAGTTAGGACAATTAAAGAGACAATAACAGCAAAAAAAAATTACAGCCCGGGCTGGGTACCTCTTTCTGGACCAAAAGTGAGCCAGGAGAAGGACCCCGATAAAAGAGAATTCCCTCCTTAAGAGGGGTAACCTGTTGCATACACAAATCACTTCATGAATATGCATATTTTTTATTTAAAACAAGAAATTCATCTGGTACTTGTTGAGGAATTCCTGTTAATCCCAGGCGCCTTGAAGTCTAAGTCGAGTTTGGAGAAGTTCGGTTTTTTTGTTGATAAGGAAAGCCATAAATTCCTCTCCTCTGGAAGATTTAGGGGTTTCTGTAATTGTTATCTCTGTGTGAAGAATTTCTTGATTATGTTCTCCTTCTCTTGAGCAAAAAGAATACCACACACACATATTTTCTATTTTAACTACTAAAGCTTAATTTCAATTACAAAACTACATTTACTATATTATTAAAATGTTACTACAGCATAACTTTCCAACCTAGCATAATACATATAGTAAATATCTGCGTAGAGCCATATAATATGCATTTTTCACAGTTTGTTTGATGGGGCCTGGTGGAAAAAGATGATATTTTTCATTCTCTGTTCAATAGCAGGTCTCATTTTCCTACCCTGCCTCATACCCTGCTTCATCCGGCTGATACACTCCGTGGTACAGGGGATGGCAACCATGCCTACTGATCTGGAATTGGCAACAGGAAAAGCCACCCAAATATCTAAAATAATGAAATTATGGGAAGGTAACCCTCATCACAGAGCAGCAGAAGCTCTGGCTAAATTTGAGGGTCAGATAAAAGAAGAAAAAACATATAAATTCTATCATGAGGTTTTAGATGAGGAAGAGGAGAATGGGATATAGAATTTGTCTTAACTCATATTGGTGGAGAAAAAAAATAAATGGGTATATTTGAAGGCACAAATTAAGGGATTAATGTAAAGAATTAATGTAAAAGGGGACGGATTGATATAGATGGTTATAATTTGCGCCTCTGGAATATTGTTATATTAAATATGTTTTACTGTATAAAATGTTTAGTTTAATGTAAAAGCACATGCCAGTGCTGCAGCCAGCCACCCTCCCCCCCCCCCCCATATTCAGGTTCCACCTAAGCCAAACAATGTCTCATTTACAATCTAATACGTGTGGTTCGCTTGGGAAGCTGATCATCCCGGTAAGGACTCGAGATTGAAATCTTTGGAAACCTCTGGGCTGATACATCTGAAAGCCACAGTTCCTGTAACTTCATCAGCAAGATCGTCCACACCTGGACTTGGATTGTTTGGACTTGGCCTAGAGAAAATAACTTTATGAATATGGGGAACTCTGAATGGAAAGAATAGGCGGATGGCTGAAGTCCTCGCCTCGGGCAGAAAATTTCCTATCAGAACCGCGGGGTCTGAGAGGGTGGAGTGGGTGTCTAGAGGAGCCTCTGCTGTGAGGCGTCCTGTCTGTCACTCACCCAGCACCAATCCTGGGCTCAGCACTGCCTTTTTCCTTGTGGCTGGCGAGATAGATTTGAATCATAAATAAAATTCTTTTTATTTCATTTTTAATTTGGCTGGACAAATTTTCATTTATAACAGAGAGATGCTTGTGTCTGAGCGCGTCTGCCCATCGCGCTTCCCTTCCAGTTTCCCGAGCCCAGCAGAGCCTGGCCGTTAGCATGAACAGTCATCTTACAGACATTCGAAGTATGGTTCGGCCTCCCACACTGACCACACAAAAACAAGGGAATCGTGACCTTCTGCCCCTTCTTTCCCTGTTTCTTGCTGGCCTGAATGTATCCCTGCTGCTGCTGCCTGCCCTGCTGCACTGCCCAGACCGGCTGCATGGCAGAAGCCAAGTCAGGCTGCATAGCAGGAGCTAAGTCGGGCTGCATAGCAGTAGCCAAGGCAGGCTACACAGGGGCAGCCAAGGCGGGCGGCAGAGCGGCAGCCAAGGCAGCTGTCCTACGACCTGAGGTGCCTACCTTTGCACAGGCCTGCACCATTTGAGGGTCAGAAGGATCACCAGGAAGAGCCTCTATGATTCTCCTGCAGTTGGTGTTGCAGTTATGTCTCACAAGGTACCTAAGCAGAATCTTCCTTGCCTCAGGATCCACCACCTGCTTTTCCACAGAGGCAGATAAACTCTCTGCAAAGTGCAGAAACGACTCATCAGCACCCTGGGCAACAGCCACAAATTACTCTTTTGGAGCAGCTGTCTCTATGGTCTGAACCAACACTGCCAGGCCTTGTCACCAGAGGACAAGATTTAGAAAATCCTAAGAAATCAGGGCGACAAGGCCTATCGAGTGACACTGGACAAGCACCAGGGAATCGAACCCAACCTGCCCATCAGGACCAGTATAGTTGCCAGTGCCCGTCAATACATCAGTACTAATAACCTGTCTGGGATCCTGTTGACCCAGCGTAGTATTCTGAGCCACTGCTCTGGCTGCCAACTCAGCCCATTTGGTCTCAAAAAGGTCATACTGCACAGGCTGAAAAAGAATATGAGCCAAACTCCTAATATCAGAAGGGGTAAACGTTTCAGCTGCCAATACCCTAAGCAGCTGCATAACTTCAACAGACCCCAGACCATATTTTCCAACCTTATCACCGAGTTCCATCAGAGTCTTCCACGATAAGGGCTGATGGGTGTTAACCGCACCTCTGATCACAGGGAACGCCTGGAGACCACCCAGTAAGGTACTATTACTCGCCACTTCCCGTCCCGTGGGTCCCACAGGGACGGGAACAGATGCCTGCCTGGGAGTCGGCTCGACACCACACGATGTCGCGCCCCTTGCAGTATCAGCAGGACCAGAAAGCCCATCTCCGCAATCCGGGAGGCCACGCTCAGGGGGAGAAGCAATCATGTCATCGACTTTATCTTTGAACTCATGCCAGAATCGCCCGTGCTCTCTCGGACGCACGGTGACCTGACACAGAGGGAGTGTCCATAGAGCTGCAGAGGAACCCCCATCCCGGGACCCACGGTCCCGGGAAAGCACAGGTCTCCTGCCGGCCGCGGCATCATTCACAGCAAATTTAAACCCCGCAGCACCCGCAGCCGCTGCAGCGCCGGTATCTACGGGAGGGACGGGCGGCAGAGTCGGGTCAGCCCCCACCCGGGCTCCCAGAGCCACGTCATCACCCCACGCTCCGTCCCTGGGCCCCAGCACAGCCGCCGGGGGGAGAAGGCCGCCGGGCACGGCCCCCAAAAGGGTGCCGCCCGTAACGGGAAGCCCTACCGCCGGCCCCGCCCCACGCGGGCGGAGCGGGCCGTGCCGCCTGCCGCCCAGGGCGGGCTCCGACCGAAAGTCGGGCAACGACCCGCCCCCGGCAGCTTCCCCCGCCTGAGCCTGCATTCCAGGCTGCGTAGCCTCAGAAGCGGCCGGTGACGCTGGCCTCAGGCTAGAGGGCGGCGAGGGATCGGCAGAGTCCGCCCCCCCCCGCACCCAGAGGAAATGTAGTGGACACGCCACAGTTTGGACAAAGCGTTGTCACTGAATCCTGTTCAAACAAAGGCAAAGGCTGAGCCCGGGGCTCCCCGCCATCCTCCAGGGCCGGAAAGGCACAGAATGATGACGAATCCCGCCCGCTCCGCCGATCCTGCAGCGCTAGGACAGGCGGGGTTGGCCCGGCCACTTCCGAGGGCCCCGCGGGAACTCGCGGGGCCCCGCCCAGTCGCTGGCCGCTCGAATCCAGCTGGCCAAGGGACCGGCCTACCCCGGGAGAGCTAGATCCGTCACGCAGCGCATCCTCCCAGGAAAAAAGGGGGGGGGGTGATTTGCGGTAATAGCTTCACAACCAGTGTTGTAAAGTAGGTAGGTATTTTATTCAGCGCTGGACACAGGGGGAAAGCCTTCCCAAATCCTGTGTATCCCAGCTTTCCCGATCCCCTTATTTATTCACAAAAATCATGCATATTTTATAACGCCTATACATATTCAATACCTATCTCCGCCCATAATCCGCATAGTATGGAAATTAGCTGCGACTGCGCAGTTCGTTCTTTTATTGAGTCACTGGTCTCAAAAATGAGGCTGGGGTCTGGTGGGACGAAGGCTCCATAGTCTTCTTCATCACTGAACTTTCGAACTCAGGTATCTTCACATGCGCAGTCCTTCTTTGCTTCGCATTTTTGCAAGCTCAGTGACTTTTTATCAGAGGCCCTCTTCTTCTTTTGCCATCTCAGCATTATTTTAATAGGTAACATATGTTCTTCAAGGGGTTCCCTATTCCCATACGAGTATCGTAATGTAAACCACATGTTTCAGTATCCATTGCCTAAACTATTCTAAAATTCTCTATTAACCCCTAAATCCCCTGCTTCAATCCCCCCTTTTCTAGAGAAATAGTAAATTATTTTACTTAATGCCAAACTCTCTTTCTCCTTTTCTACGATATGCATCACTCAATGCTCTGCCATGTACTGCTGACAGCGAGGTTAACGTTGCTATTCGTTGCAACATTCTCCAGTTCCAAATGAGCATTACAACGGACAAAACCATACTCGTACTAATCAAAATCAATAACACAATGGTTGGATGAACTAATGCATTAAGGAATCCAGTCCCTGTTGGTGACCATCCAAATATTACATCCCACTGTTGGTGAGATGTGTTTGCCTCCAGTCTCTTAAAGACTCTCTGTATGGCCTCTGTATCATGATGTATAGTAATCAGAGTTTTCCTTCCCATATCTCTACTTTCTATGAGGATTTTCCTCGACTCTTCATGTTTTAATAACTGTTTGACCAAACTCAAGTTCATCCCTATCGGCGCAGGCGATATTTCTTGTACAGTAGTCAGGTTTGCCTTTATATCACAGCCCTCAATTCTGATAAAGTTACAGATGCATAAGTTGGATTGGGTTTCATTTATGATTAGCTCATCTACTATTATTGAGGGGCATGGTGTCCTGAGACATACACAGCCCTAACCTACGTGCACAAGTGAAGTCGTTTGATTGATTGAGTGTACTTCAAAGTGGCAAATGCTCTGTTCTGTATCCAGGCAAGTATCTTGATCAATATCCACATTCCCTTCGCATATGAACCCTAATTGCTTCCTCATGGTACAAGATTCTATATTGATGGTTTTCCATTCCCCTTTAGCCTTCCGTGCCCATGTCCTGTGTTCGGAGGGATATAAAATGGTTCCCTTATGGTTTAGTCCTAAGGCTACTATTTGATAAATCAGACTTACTGATGCATTCTGTATAGTTAGAACGAAGGCAGTTACTACGCTTGTGACAGGATTATATGTGAAATTAACCAGGATCCACCATGACTGAAGCTCTCTAAATCAGAGGCATGATCCCAAACAATTTTGTGAATCTCAGCGGGGAAGGTGCCTTCACTGCCTTCCCTAATGATTGAAGCAACCACTGATTGCATCCATAATTGTGCTTGTACACATCCGAGGGCCAGGGACATATTTTCGCTAGCTGTTCCCATGGCGTTCACTATTAGGCCATGATTTTGTTCTTCTATGCCTTCCCATTCTGGTAATATTTTAGACAATCTCCACTGACTAGTACCTAGTGCCAGTAGAGAAGATTGTAAGGGTTGCTGTAGTTTAACTACATCACTGCCAGTTGCAGTCAATTTGTTCATTATTACCTCTGAGTCTATGGTGTTCAAGATTCCCAGTCCTGTTCCTAGTATTCCTGTAAGTTCTCTTTTCTGCCTGAAAGTATCAGGTACCCGCTTTTGCAACCAAGTAGTCCAATCCATAAAAGAGGTTTTGAGAAAGGGGGTACACTCTGATCGAATATCAGAAGCATTTACCTGCATTTCCACCTCTACTCGTTTCAAAGACCATTCTGGGTTCAGTAATAGTCTTTGGATCCCTCCTTTCTTAACTGCATATGGTCCAATTTTAGTAATTATGGGCTGGATTACTTTCCCCGGGGTAGTTTGTGCTTGAGTAGTTGTAAGCTTCTCTGGTCTCTGGGTTGGCAAATTTGTTTCCTCATGCTCATCCTGAGGGTCAACACAATCTTGAGTAATGTTATAATCCAGTTGATTTCCCTTAACTGCACACCCTTGTATTTCAAGTCTAAATGCAGAACAATCAGATAAGCAAGTTTCACAACATTCAGAATCAATTCAGAGTAGCTCCATAGGTTTTTGATGAGACCCATGATATCCCATCTGGACAAATGCATATTCACAGCCCCAAACATTTTTCCCTTCCCAGACCTTAGCATTTGTAACCTTCAACATCTGGTTCAACATTTTACGAGAGTGTGCATCATAAGCTCTTCCCCAACAGACATACCTCCCAGTGATATGGTACACACGTGGCTTTTCCTTAGTTCCAATTACAGTCATGGCTAGACTCATAAGACACACAATTTTCCAGGCTAACATTTTTACCCAGAATCTATTCATCTTCCCCGAGTAAGTTTCAATTTCAGTTCATTATCACCTAGTGTTGCTTTCCAACGGGCTCCTGGAGCCTTCTTCACTCGCGAATGATGGATCCAAGCGTTCTGTTCTTTAATCTTAATTGCAGTGAATGTGGTAAGTAGTACCTGGAATGGTCCGTCCCACTGTGGTTCCAGGGTTTTCTCTGTAAGAGACTTAACATAAACATAATCTCCAGGCTGTATGTTATGTACTGGCCCATCCAACCCCCTGCTCCAAGTTCCGGCCACATGTTTCTCGATTTTTCTGAGCTGTTTACTCAGAGCTATCAAATAGGAGGTCATTGTCTCTTCTCCAATTTGGGTAGACATTCCCTTTTGTATCCCATATGGCCTCCCATAAAGCATTTCAAAGTGGCTTAACTTTTCTTTAGTTCTTGGCTTAGTCCGAATTCACAACAATGCCAATGGGAGAGATTGGGGCAAGGGCAAATTAACTTCTTGCTCTAGTCTCACAATTTGCTGTTTAATTAAATGATTCATTTTCTCCACCTGCCCACTCGACTGAGGATGGTATGGGGTGTGGAGTTCCCAGTTTATGCCCAAGTGATGACTAACTTGCTGTACTATTTTCGAGATAAAATGGGGTCCTCTATCTGAGGATATTGTGGCTGGAACTCCAAAGTGTGGTATTATTTCTTGCAACAGGGTTTTTGTTACCTCCCGAGCTTTTGCAGTTCTGGTAGGGAAAGCTTCTGGCCATCCTGAAAAGGTGTCTGTCAATACCAACAAATGCCTATACCCCTCTTTTCTTGGGAGTTCTGTGAAATCAATTTGCCACTGCTGCCCAGGTCCCTGACCTCTTCCGATCTGGCCAAGTTTTGGCTTGGGAGTATTCTTAGGATTAGTCTGGAGGCAAAGATTACACTACCTAGTCACTTGGGTAATGGTGTTATATAGATTTCTGGCAATAAGCTTTTCAGTTAGGTAGTGATACAGAGCATCAGCTCCCCAGTGTGTCTTTTTATGTTCTTCTCTTACTAAAGACCATAATATATAGGAGGGAATGACCAATTTCCCTTCTGCAGTTACAGCCCATCCTTCCTGGTTATACGTTCCTCCTAGGTCCTCAACTAAGTCCTTATCCTTCTTATTGTATGATGGCTTACCTTCAGGGATTACTTGTCCATCTGGAATCAGGGCAGCTTCAGCTATCATCTCACCTTTTGCTGCTTCTTTTGCCTCTCTATCCGCCAGTTCATTTCCTTCTTCCAATTCCGAGCTCACCTTTTGATGTGCCTTTATGTGCATAATTGCTACTTTCTCAGGCATCTGGACCGCATCCAGCTGTCGCACTATCTCTTGTGCATGCTTAATGTTCTTTCCTTGAGAATTTAACAGTCCTCTCTCCTTCCAAATAGCCCCGTGCGCATGTACAACTCCAAACGCATATCTCAAGTCTGTGTATATATTTATTTTTCTTCCTGTTGCTATTTCCAAGGCACGGGTCAAGGCAATTAGCTCGGCCTTCTGCGCAGAGGTATTTGTAGGCAGAGGCCCCGATTCTATTACCTTCTTGCTGGTGGTAACTGCATACCCAGCATGTCATTTCTCACTGATGACGTAGCTGCTCCCATTGGTAAACCAAGTTTCTGTTATCAAAAGGAGTGTCCTTTAAGTCTGGATGGCTGGAGTAGGTGGCTTCAATAGTCTCCTGACAGTCACGATGTACCGGCTCTCCTTGATTCCCACTAAGGAAAGAAGCTGGATTGACAATATTAGTTACCACTATTTCTACATCATCTTGTTCTACCATGATGGCTTGGTATTTCAGAAACCTCTGTGGGGAAAGCCAGTGTCCTCCTTTCACCTCTAGCACTGCAGACACCATGTGAGACATGAGTACAGTCATTTTCTGGCCCAAGGTGAATTTATGTGCCTCTTGGATATTTATTACGACCGCTGCCACGGCTCTGAGACATCCTGGCCATCCCTTGGCAGCTGCATCTAGCTGCTTGGAGAAGTGAGCGACTGCCCTTCGGTATGGACCTAAGTTCTGTGCTAATATTCCCAGGGCAATCCCCTGTTTCTCATGGGAGAACAGAAAGAATGTTTTACTCACGTTGGAAATTCTAGCGCTGGGGCTGACATAAGAGCTTCTTTTAGCTGGGAAAATGCTCAAGTGGCCTCCTTAGTCCACTGGAGGCCTTTGTTTCCCTGTGCTATAAGTTCATATAAAGGTTTAACAAGTAACCCATAGTTGTAGATCCACAATCTACACCATCCTGCCATTCCCAAAAAGGTTCGCAGTTCCTTTATTGTCTGCAGTTGTGGGGTCTGGCATATCGCTTCTTTACAATTTTGCCCCAGAGTCCGTTGTCCGGCGCTAACCTTGTACCCCAGGTAGATCACCTTTTGCTTTACCACCTGGGCTTTTTTCTTGGATACTCTGTACCCTTGTAGTCCCAAAAAGTTTAAGAGACTCACCGTCCAGGCCACACATGCCTCTTCTGTCTGAGTGGCTATTAGGAGGTCGTCTACGTATTCCAGTAACTTTCCCTCTTCTGGTGGGGCTTCCCAGGCCTCTAAATCCTTTGCAAGTTGTTCTCCAAATAAGGTAGGTGAGTTTTTGAAGCCTTGTGGAAGGCGGGTCCATGTGAGCTGGGTTTTGCATCCACTTTTAGTTTCCCATTCAAATGCAAAAATTTTCTGACTGGCTTCATGGAGAGGAAGGCAAAAGAAGGCATCTTTTAAGTCTAAAACAGTGAACCAGGTTAGTTCTGGCATTAAACATGTCAATAGGGTGTATGGGTTTGCTACCATTGGGTAGACATCCTCAGTAATCTTGTTTACAGCTTGCAAGTCCTGCACCACCCAGTATGATCCATCAGGTTTCCGAATAGGTAGAATGAGTGTATTAAAGTCAGATTGACATTCCTTTAATAATCCTTGTTGTAAAAAGTTTTCGATCACTGGCCTAATTCCTTCTTTGTCTTCTTTTTTCAGAGGGTACTGCTTAATCCTGACAGGCTGTTTTCCTTCCTTAAGATTAATTACTATAGGGGGTGCATTTTTTGCTCTTCCTGGCACATTAGAGGCCCATACCCCAGGGAACACCTGATTAACTATTTCCTCCCTGACTTCTCCTTCTTTCTCAGTGATTGTTAGTATTAGACTCAACACTTCTACATATTGTTGATCATTTACCTCCAGAGTAATCTCCCCATTCTTAAATCTAATGGTCGCTTGTAATTGTTCTAATAGATCTCTTCCCAAAAGAGCCTTTGGGGAACTGGGCAGATATAAAAATTTATGAGTGCCCCATTGTTTCCCAAACTTGTACTTTAGGGGTTTGCAAAAATATGCCCTTTCAGATTGGCCAGTAGCTCCTCGTACCATAATATAGTCTTTTCCTACGGGCACAAGGGTTTTATTTAATACTGAGTATGTTGATCCTGTATCAACTAGAAATTCTACCCTTTTTCCTTCTTCCCCCAGCCTCATGGTTATAACCAGGGGATCCTCTGGGGTAGGATCTCCCGGTCCTCTTCAGTCCTCTTTGACACCAGCAGCCACTCCTCTTCCCTTGTCTCTTCTCTGTTTAGGACATTCATTTTTCCAATGTCCAAACTCTTTACAAAATGCACATTGGTCTTTACCCAGTCGGGATGAACCTCTCTGGTTTCGCTGACTTTGTCTTTCTCTCCCTTTCTCCGTTTTTACCACTGCCATAAATTTGTTCATATTCCGCTTATACGTTTCCTCTCTATTTCTATATACTCTCCATGCCTCATCTACTAATTTTCTAAGTTTCTCAAATCAGGTCCTTTTAACTTCTGAAGTTTGTGCCTAATATCTGCTGTTCATTGACCCAAGAATAAGTGTACTAATTGTTGAATGCCCACTTCTTCTCTAGGATCTAAGGTTGTATAGCGGCTCATCACATCTCTCAATCGTTCAGAAAACTCAGATGGTGATTCAGAGGGGCCCTGTTTAACATTATATAACTCTGACCAATTTATGGTTTTAGGTATTGCGTGTTCCAGCCCTTTTGCTATCCATTCCTGATATCTTTCTAACTTTTCCATGTCTCCTGCTATGTTTGGTTTCCATTTTGGCTTCTGGAGGGGGAAATAGTCCTTTACTTCTAATTCTCGGCTCTTACAATATTCTTCCGCTAAACTCCCTGCAGTTTTCAAAATTAACTGTTTTTCTGTCTCAGTTAATGATTCCAACAATAACTGCATATCAGACCAGTCTGGGTTATGTTGTTTAATCATGTATCGCAAAAGTTGTGTGTATGGTCTCGGAGAGAGAAGAACATATCGCAATGCGAGACCTCACTCCACTTGCCCTCCCTCCTTAAGAATAGCATTAATTGCAACAACGTATTATAATCGAATGTTCCCGTGGGTGGCCACTTTACATCTTCATCTAGCCTATATAAAGGCCACCACTGACTACAGTATTTAATAAGGGTGGACTTATTTTCAGTACCTCCCTTCCCTGCAACTTCTTTCCAGTGGGCTATAATACAGCCCAATGGTCTAGCTTTAGGAACTTCTAAACTTTGCTCAGATCCCATTATCTCCTTCCTCCCGTCCTACTTTGCTTTTTTTCTTTTTTTTTTTTTTTTTCTTTCTCTAAAATTTTCCTCTCAACACTATACAGAGACCCTCAGTTGTTTCTCGGGAACAGACAAATTCAAATCAGTATTCTCATTCTGCCGCAATTATAAATTTTGGCACAGGATGGCAGTGTTGTACCACAAATGAAGTTCTAAGACACAAGGCAGCAATTTAAACAACAAAGACTAACAGAAACTGCAATAGAACAATAAAACACAGCAATAAGATAGAACACAACGACAAAACGGCAATTAGACAACAAAAAGAACCAACAGCAACTGCGATAAAACAACAACAAAGCAGATCTTCACCACCGGCTCTCAAACGCAAACTTAACACACTCAAATGCAAAGCATCCCCAGACACACCTCATTCACCCCCACTCTTTCAATATCCAAACTTAAACACACTACCTTTTAGCTCCGATAACACAGGAGCAGGAATCCACTCGATCCACACTCTAGGATCGCTTGGTGGCTGCTCTATCAGTCAGCGAATTCCTTCACCAGCCTCCCCCTCCACCCTCCTCCTCCCCTAGACCTGTGGGGATGGAGGAGCAGAGCGGACCAAAATTTTTTCCTGGCTGCACAATCAACCAGGCACTTGTGAGCTTGTACCTTCCTAGGGACTACATTGTACACAGGACGTCTCCTGTGATTTACCAACTCCCTTTGACCTTGCATACGTACGTCTTACAATCCCCTTTAAGTTGATACGTACCATTTGACCCACATGCCAGTGGCTCTTATCTGTAGTTGCAGTAAGCGAGCCAAGGTCAGATTCCTCCTCCAGGAAGCTCCCGGGGCGCGCCTGGATTCCTTCGTTCCTTAGCTCGATTCTTGCAGACAGACAGAAATCTCCTTCCTGGCTCGCCAAAATGATTTGCGGTAATAACTTCACAACCAGAGTTGTAAAGTAGGTACGTATTTTATTCAGCGCTGGACACAGGGGGAAAGCCTTCCCAAATCCTGTGTATCCCAGCTTTCCCGATCCCCTTATTTATTCACAAAAATCATGCATATTTTATAACACCTATACATATTCAATACCTATCTCCGCCCATACTCTGCATAGTATGGAAATTAGCTGCGACTGCGCAGTTCGTTCTTTTATTGAGTCACTGGTCTCAAAAATGAGGCTGGGGTCTGGTGGGACGAAGGCTCCATAGTCTTCTTCATCACTGAACTTTCGAACTCAGGTATCTTCACATGCGCAGTCCTTCTTTGCTTCGCATTTTTGCAAGCTCAGTGACTTTTTATCAGAGGCCCTCTTCTTCTTTTGCCATCTCAGCATTATTTTAATAGGTAACATATGTTCTTCAAGGGGCTCCCTATTCCCATACGAGTATCGTAATGTAAACCACATGTTTCAGTATCCATTGCCTAAACTATTCTAAAATTCTCTATTAACCCCTAAATCCCCTGCTTCAGGGGGACTTTCCCGCCTCCCCCTCTGAAAAGCCCTCAGCATCCCTCTGTTATAAGTTAAAGTAAATAATTTTTCTGATCCTTTAGGGATTGATAAAAAGAATTTTATTGATTACAGCAAGCAATGACAAGCAAACAGCGCTGGGTGCAGCCGGGGAGTCAGTGCTCCGCCAAGGCTCACACCGCTTCCCTTTTCCCACGGTCCTTTATTCTCCCCCTTCTTCCGCGTTTGTGTCTTTTCCAGGAGTACTCTGCAAATGCGCTTCCAGTTGCTAGGGGGTCGCCTTCTGCTCTCTGGTGATTGTCTGGATGAAGGCTCTCCTCCTCTTCCTCATTGGGGGTTTATGACCCTGTAACAATCTTTCCATATATGGTTACACACCTCCCGACCCTAGTTGTACAATCAACTTAAGGAGTCAGCATATCCTCGGGTTTCCTGTTATTCACAAAAAACCTCTTCCTTTGCCTGAGTTCCTGTTTAATGATGAACAAAGAGACTTCTCTTATCTATTACACCTCAGCACCAAACCGGGGTGACTGGGGGACTCCGATCCCTGCAATAGCCGGACAATGTGTTTTCAGAGCAGGAGCATCCACACAGAACCCGCACTGTAACCCTCAGCAGCAAGAAAGTCCCCAAGGTGCTCCCCCAAGCGAGACCACTGCTCCTTAAAGAACGCCTCCTCCAGGTCAGGAAAAAACCCATGTTCCCTTCCCCAGAAGAACAGGGACTCAAATCCCTGCCACGAGATAGACCCCCCCCCCCCTCCATTCCAGGACATCTCTCCAGCTGTCCAACACCAGGGTGACATCCACAGAACCCATAGAATCAGACATGCCCACAAGGGCTGCAGTCAGGGCCGGGAGAGAGAGAGTTATCAAGACCTCACCCACAGGTGTCCTTCAAACGCAGCACCACCAGATGTCGCTATTGGACACAAGGTAAGTACACAAACGCTTGGTAAGGTCAAAAGGCCAAAAAAGAGATCGTTTTATCCGAGCATCTGATATTTATAGAATTCAAGAGGTGACTGTGGATTGGAGGATGGAATTACCACCCCTCCAGCCACACTGGTCAAACCAACAGTCCATCAATTCTCTCCTCCCACAAAGAAGAATGCAAAACAATTATTTGCATGAACAGTGCGTGAGAACTCCAGTAGAAATAAGAGATCAGAAGGCTGAAGAAGTTTTAGGAGAACATTAAGACTTTCAAAAGAACTGTAAAAGAAAACTTAACACTTTTAAAAATCAGGGCAACACTTACCCACTTGTTTTTAATTTTGGCTGGCACGTATTGTGCTTACATAATTTTTATCACCACTCTACTAGCCAACGGAGGACCGTCCCGCAGCATTCGATTTGATGATGAGCTCCCTTTTGTATTTCCTCCTGCTTTCTCACTCCCGGACCCTGGTCCTAGACTAAAAAGGGCTTACCCTTCTTCCTGATTCTCTGAGACCGTACCTTTCCCTTTTTAGCCTTCTCGTGGCTAATGTCTGAACTTGAGTTTTCGTATTTTATGTAAGTGATGAGTCCCCCCTTTCAGATTCGCTTCCCCCCTTTGCCGACGGGTCCCCTCACAGGAAATGCCAGAACTGCAGTTTATCGGGGGTCCGCACTCATGTCGTGATACTTATCACGTCTTGCGCATACGCTCAGCCACACTTTACTCAACCCGCGGTACTTAGTCTCTTTCTTTTCCCGCGTGGATCTTCATGCACATAGAATTATGAGTATTTAAATATCATGGTTCAGAGGATCCCCCTGTGGGTCCTCTATAAATGTCTGGGAGCTCTGAGCTCATTTCTCTCCCTTTGCTTGTGGTTTCCACCTCAATTTGTTCGAAATCCAACAGGCTCTGCTGGACCTCCCCCCACCGCCGGACCACTTAATAGCAGGGCGCCTTCCAATCAGAGGAGAGGACCGCAGATACAAAATTGGATCATGTCGGGGTCACCAAATTGTTGTAAATGAATTAGTCAATTTAATAATTAAAGGAATTTATTAAATCAAATCAAAGTAAAATTAGGAAAGCCACAAGCAAATCAGCGCCAAGCCAGGAGATCGGTGCTGGGTGAACTGGGTCCGGACTAATGTAGCACCGTACCCTAGCAGTTCACGAGGTACTGATTTCACAGGGTCATTTTTATACTGTTTTCAGACTTAGCTGGATTCTGGGGGGGTCCTCCTGTTTCCTTTTGTCCTTTTTCACATATTAATGCATGTTCTTTTCTTGTCGTGCTTCTAAACAGAGGTTTTCCTGGAATACTATGATTGCTGAAATCCTGTTAGGTGGTAATCCCCTCGAATATCTTGTTCTGGCAACGAATATTCATCTTATCGTTCAAGGCATACCTTCTAGACAGAATAATCCTTCAGAATAACCATCTTTTGAGACAGGAATTCATCCTGTGTATAGTGCACTTTCCCGTCACTTGGTTCCATTTAAAAGGACACTGTATTTTTTTAGTCCTGAACACAAATTTATTCTAAATCATATATTACACTTACTAAAGAAAAAGAATGTCAGGAGCACCTGGGCACGCCAGTTTGGGAGTTGTCAAGGTTAGGAGGTGTTTGGCCTCTCTCATGTGAGCAGCAAGGTCTCGGGGGCTGTGGCAAGAGCCGATTCATGGGGGCAACCCTGCACGGCAACTTCCAGTGTTCGCCCACCCGGTGGAGGCGGCGCAGGGCGCAGTTTGCATGGGACGCTGCTTGGGGTTGGGGGCTGGCTTGGTTGTGCCAGGGTCCCGGAGGGCAAGGGGTTGCCGGATGCGCTCGCTAGCCTGGTGGTGGTGCTGGGCACTGATCGTGCTGGTTTGCCACTGAGGAGCCAGCTGGCTCCGTGGCGGAGCTGCCAGGGGCGGCTCCCAGCCTGTCGGGGTCCCAAGTCCAGAATGGCAGCCTTGGCCCCAGCAAGTGGGTCAAGGGAGAGAGAGAGAAGGAGGAGGCAAAAGGGACGTGAGGCACACCCCAGGGTCCCTGCACAGGTGAGTGGCTGTGAGTCACTGCTCCCGCTATGGCAGGGTCTGCCCTTGCCAGGGCCGCTGCGGTGCCATGCTGGCAGTGGGGGAAGGGCGAGGGACAGCATTGAAAGCTCTGCTGTAAGTAAAGAGAGAGAGGGGCCAGTTTGAGACATAAGATCAAGGCAGAGATAGCCTTAATCTCTTGGTGGCTCTCCAAACCTCACAAAGTTGTTTATTTTTAAATCAAGATTTCTTTTTTTCCCTGTTTCTTTCTTTTCTTTTTTCTCGCTATTAGGAGGGGGGGCTTTTGTTCTGGGAAACTGTTAGAGGAATGGGTCTGTGATGCTAAAACAGTTAAATATTGCCCAGAGGGTAAAAAGCAATAGATGTGGTTCATCTTGTGTTAAAATCGGCCTGGTCTTTCTTGTTTAACTAATTGTTGTCACTATTGAATAAGAAAGCAGCACACTCTCTCTTTTATAGACTGTTCCGATACATTTTACCTGATTGGCTAATTAATTAAAACACCTTTCTTATGAACAATCCTTGAGAAGAACAGGAAAACAGAAAGTAGTAAAACACCACCTGCAGGTTGTTTATAATGACAAGCTATCATCACTTCTCTGCAACTCCCTAAAAGTCTCACAAGTCTGCTGTGAGAAAACTTATCTGGTTTTCTCGCTCTCTGACCAGGCTGTCACATACACAAATTGTGGCTCACAAAAAGAAGAATTTGCCTCTGCAGCTGTTAGCACATCTGGATACAAGAAGAAGAGGTGCAGTAGAAAAAAGCTTTTTACTAAAAGTTTTGGGGAATGCTGATGGCAAATGCTGAGGTAGTATTGTTTTCCTTTTGTCACTGTCCCTGTGCTATTAAGAAGTCCTTTCAGGTACTACTGAGGCAGCAAGCCGAACCAGGGAAAGAGGGTGGATTAATGCCAGCAGAATCAAAGGACCTGTGAAGGAACCTGAGGAATGGACTATCACATCTAAACCAGGTGATACCAAATTGACTTTCAAACGGGGACTGGGTGGTAATGAACTGGGAGGACCCAAATTATCCAAGGAATTTACAAAGAATCACACCTAATTGGGAAATAAGGTCAAGCTTACATCAGTGGTTTCAAGCACCACCTGGATAAGTCCTGAGAGCCTCCAACACCTCCTTGGGAAGGAATACTTCCACTTCAAACAGGAGGATCAAGACTGTTTCCATCAGAGAATTCTCATATCCTGGTTTTAGCCTGTGACTTATATAAAGGAGAAGGGGAATTACAATTTCTATCAGTGCCATACTGTATATTCTGTTTTATTCATCCCAATACCGGACACGCTAGCTGGGTTTTATGTAAATGTTTAAATTGCGGGAAAAATTGGTATTGTAGTTCACAAAGTCGACACTCTTGTTGCAGGAAGTGTCAGGTATGAAATCTGTCCCCTATCTAGATACAACTAAGAAATTCCTCCCGAACCCAGTGGTAGGAGAAAAGAGTTGTGGAGGTTTGTTTCCTTTAAGGGTTTCCTTTGGAGATTTTCCCCTAATTTATCCTAAACCAGGACAAATATTTTTTGGTGGCCCCTACGGGGAGTGTCGACCAGACAAAGTGGAAAAAACTTCATTCTAATAATATTTTGGTCTCAAATGTTTTGTGGGTACATTATTATGTCTCTTTTTGACGTTATAATGTCATTTGGAGTGAAAGCCTGCCTCTATTTCTGGTCATTAAGGTTTTTTGAAGTTTTAATACCTTTGTAGTCCCTAGGTTTATTTTCTTATCCAGAAATAGCTCTGGTATTGTCCCTAATGCGTAGCTTTTGTAGCAGAGGGGCACTAACTAGGATATTTATTGGGCTGGGCTTGGTTGTGATGATTTGCAAGAGGTTTGTAAAAATGTTGTTATCGGTTCCAGGAATGTATAGTTCGTACTTGTGGCTGTGTACTCAGTTTGTTAGGGAAGAAGCAGGGGAGGAGGCTTTTCAGCCTTTGCTTTCCTTCTTCTCCTCTGAATTATTTACATCTCTATTAGAAAATGATCGGTTCTCCCTGACTGCCAAGGACACCATCTTTCTGGTATTTAATTTAGTAAGCTTTCTTTATACTGTCTGCAGTTTATATAAGATGAAGGCTGAGATTTCTAGAGGGGTTGGTGAGACTCCTGATTTAGGAGTAAAACCAAGGGTGAGGAATCCTGAGTGGTGTAGAAAATGGGAGGATATGGGCCGAATTTTAAAGGAGTTTTCTGATCCTATAGTCTGGGATTTTCCATCTGAACAAATTCAGAACCCAGCTGAGGTGGTAAAGTACCTGAAAGAGAGGTGCCATGGTAACACTAAGGAGGAAAGGATCATTGCAGTGAGCTGGGCCCTGGCACATGCTTATCGCACCCTGCTAGACACTGCAGGGCAGCAGATAGAAGAAAGGGAACAGAAAGATAAGTTAGTTACTATCCCAGTCACCCAGGCTGCAGCCAACACCCCAGGCTCCAGGCCAGTAGTTAAACCAGAGAGTAAGCCTCAACCAATGGCTGTTGCTGCTAATACAAGAGGTGGAAAGTGCAAAAGCAAGACTGACCAAAGGGTGGAGGATGATGATGATGATCCAAGAGAAAGACCATCACCAAAATCAGAAACCACACCAAGTGGCACAGATTCTGGAGCCAATATTGATTCCTTCTCCCTGAAGGACCTTCGAGGCCTAAGGAAGGTAAGAAAAGGGAAGCAGCTCCAGTTGCCCGTAGTCGAACTGTCAAGCATAATGATGACGATGATTTGTCTGATCCCCTTGAAGAAACCTCCAAGACATATGTCTCAGGAAAGAAGGATAACCAGGCTTAGAGGGGCCCTGCCTCTAGCCAGGTAGAGGTTAGGGAAAACCGAGTCTTTTGGACGGTGTGGGTTCTATGGCCTGGCACATCAGAGCCACAGAAATATAGAGCTTTGGTCGATACTGGTTCGCAGTGTACCCTAGTGCCTTCAGGACATATGGGAACAGAACCTATTTCCATTGCCAGGGTGACGGGGGGATCACAAGAATTGACTCTGTTAGAAGCTGAAGTGAGCCTGACGGGGAAGGAGTGGCAGAAACATTTGATTGTGACTGGCCCAGAGGCTCTGTGTATTCTGGGCATAGACTATCTCAGGAATGGCTACTACAAAGACCCTAAGGGACTCAGGTGGGCTTTTGGAATAGCTGCTGTGGAGGCAGAGGGCATTAAGAAATTGAACACCTTGCCTGGACTGTCAGAGAACCCATCTGCAGTAGGACTCCTGAAGGTAGAAGAGCAACAAGTACCTGTTGCCACCTCGACAGTACATCGCTGGCAGTATCGAACGAATCGAGATGCTGTGATCTCCATTCACAAGATGATTCGAGAGTTAGAGAGCCAAGGGGTGGTTAGTAAAACCCACTCACCCTTCAACAGTCCCATTTGGCCTGTGTGTAAATCTGAAGGAGAATGGAAATTGACCGTGGATTACCGTGCATTGAATGAAGTGACACCACCACTGAGCGCTGCCGTGCCGGACATGCTGGAACTCCAATATGAGCTGGAGTCCAAGGCAGCAAAGTGGTACGCCACAATCGATATCACAAATACATTTTTCTCCATTCCCCTGGCTGCAGAATGCAGGCCTCAGTTTGCTTTCACCTGGAGGGGCGTGCAGTACACCTGGAACCGACTGCCCCAGGGGTGGAAGCACAGTCCCACCATCTGTCATGGACTGATCCAGAGTACACTAGAAAAGGGTGAGGCTCCAGAACATTTACAATACATTGATGATATCATTGTGTGGGGAAACACAGCAGCAGAAGTGTTTGAGAAAGGAGAGAAAATCATCCAAATTCTCATGGAACCCGGCTTTGCCATTAAGAAAAGTAAAGTTAAGGGACCTGCTCGGGAGATCCAGTTCCTGGGAGTGAAGTGGCAAGATGGGCGACGCCAGATTCCTACTGATGTCATCAACAAAATCACAGCTATGTCCCCAACAACCAATAAGAAGGAAACACAAGCTTTCTTAGGTGCTATAGGTTTCTGGAGGATGCATATTCCTGAGTATAGTCAGATTGTGAGCCCTGTTTACTTGGTTAGAAGAACGATTTCCATTGGGGCCCTGAGCAGCAACAAGCTTTTGCCCAGATCAAGCAGGAAATTGCCCATGCAGTAGCCCTTGGCCCAGTCAGGACGGGACCAGATGTGAAGAACATGCTCTATTCTGCAGCTGGGAACCATGGTCTGTCCTGGAGCCCTTGGCAGAAGGTGCCTGGGGAGACCCGAGGCCGACCACTGGGATTCTGGAGTCGGAGCTACAGAAGGTCTGAAAGTAACTACACCCCAACGGAGAAGGAAATCTTGGCCGCTTATGAAGGAGTCCAAGCTGCTTCAGAAGTGATTGGTACTGAAGTACAACTTTTCCTGGCACCTCGACTACCCATGCTGGGGTGGATGTTTAGAGGAAAGGTTCCCTCCACCCACCATGCCACCAGTGCTACATGGAGCAAATGGATTGCCCTCATTGCACAGCGCGCCCAAATTGGGAAACTAAATCGTCCTGGGATTTTGGAGGTAATTACAAATTGGCCTGAGGGTGAAAACTTCAGTCTCACTAGTGAAGAGGGAGAAGAGCAAGTGAGCAATTTTTGTCCACTCGTCCCAAGTATCTACCAGGTTGGGTCTCTTACCTGTGGTGCGTAGGAGCTCTGAATTATAGATGGGCCAGTCATCTGCTATGAATGGAATCCCTGTCAGAGTCCAAAACATCCCTTTGGCTGCTCTGGATGCCTCGAGACCCTGGCAGGGGGCTCAGGGACCTTGACAACAAGTCAAAAACACCAGTGGCTTCGATTTTAGCCCATGGGAGAGGCTGCCAACTTTATATGAGGAATTACAAGCCAAAAGGGCTCGAGTAGTGTAATAAGGGAATTGACATAGGGTGAAAAAGTAGAATTTTAGGGTTTTTTAGAATGTAATTCAGGGGTACAATATGGAGGAATCTGGGCGTGCCCTAGCCTTTTCTTCCTTCTTCTTGTCCTCCATGTCTCGGTGTGATAGTGACACTTTTCTATTGGTCTAGGATAGGGACACACTGTTCAACATAGATTTTAGGTATTGGTATGGCAACTGTAAACATGGTACACAAAATTTTGAGTATATAATGTGGGAGATGCCCAGGGCTCAGGGCAAACTGCCATGGCTTCTGTACTAGCTGGACCTCAGCAGGTCAGAAAGAAAATATTTTAGATAAGAAGAAATAAACAACCTTGAAAATTCAGCTTCATGCCTTCCAGACTTTTTCTTTGGCTACTGAGCTAGGGAAAAAGGACTTTCACACTGTTGGGATCTTGCCAACCCGACCCCGACAAATCCCTACCAAACATGTGGAAAGTGGGTTATCAAGGCTTCCCATGGGTAAGCACATGTTATCCTGTTTTAATGTTTTCACTAAGGTTACCCAGACATTGTGGCTAGGCTGTGGGCTAATCCAGCCAAAGGCATACAGTATGGTGAGGAGCATCCAGGCAGCAGTGAGGACAGCACCAACGGAGATAATTTTTATCTTTGGACAAGGATGGGGCTTCTGATAGGGAATATAAGCAAAATTTGTTATCTTTATGGTGGGAGGGGAGGGTTTTCTCCCTTGTTCCTTTCCTCCTTTCCTTCCCCCCCCCCCCCTCTTTTTTTTTTCCTATAAGCTAAGAATAAGGGAGTGGGTATAAGGTTAGGGTTTTTTGGTAAGAGTTGAGAAAGGGGAACAATAGGATTTTTTAAGGTAAAAAGGGGTAATAACATGTAATTCAGAGAACAATTTTTGTTCAGGCTGTGTCTGGCTTATGGCTTGACTGCTACAGCAGAATGTTGTTCCGCTTTCTGTTTTGTCTGCTGTCACGTGATGGGATGGTCTTTTCTTCGGTATGTGGACATTCGGCGACATCTTCATCTCCAGGCAGAACTTGTCTGGTTTTGAGGAGGTCTTGTATTTGACTCAGGGGAATTCTTGTCACTGTTTGTGGGAGTAGTGTTTGCAGTGCATAGGTATGGTTTTATGTTTTTTCTTGGAACAAATAGTAGTAGAACACACACATACCCTCTACCCCAAGTAATCAACTGGAAAGGCCCAGAAATTTGATGTGTTTCTGGGTCCTTCACTAGCACTGGTGGTTTCTCTGTGAGTTTTGCTTGGGTGGTATTTGCAAAGTGGCAAAGTATTGGGGGGTCAGGCTCTGATGTTGTACCATTTAGGAAATTGATGACGTAGAGAGCCTTGCAAAGTCTTTCAACTGGAGATATGATTTTTGTTTCTCTTCGCTACTGATTGAGGACTCTTTTGAAGGTTTGATGTGTCCTCTCTACGATTGACTGTCCTGTGGGATTTGCAGGTATGCCTTTCTTGTGTTCTATTCCCCATTCACTGAAGAACTCTTTTAACTTTCGAGAGGTATAGGCAGGTCCATTGTCTGTTTTGATTTGTTTTGGTACTCCCAGAGTAGTGAATGCAAGGAGGAAGTGCTTTATGGTGTGCTGTGTAGTTTCTCCTGGATGAGCTGATGCAAATATTGCTCCAGAAAACATATCGACTGACATGTGCATGTATTTTGACCTTCCAAAAGGTGGGAAGTGAGTTATGTCTGTCTGCCTCAGCTGGCAGCTGTTCAGGCCTCCGGGATTGACTCCTGTCCCCATAGATGGTATCTGGTAATTTTGGCAGTTTAGGCATGTGGCAACAATAGCTTTTGCTTGATCTTTTGAGAACTTGAACATTCTGATACGGGCAGGTACATTTTGATGATAAAATGTGTGTGACAACTTTGCCTGGGCAAAGATGTCAGGGATGTTAGCAGTTTCTATTGCCATGGCCAATGCGTCCACTTTCCTGTTCAATTCTGGGATGATACCTGGGAGGTCGGTGTGTGACCTCTCATGCATTTTATGGTAAGGTTGCTTTCTGTGAGAGATTGAGCGTGTTAGTGCCAAAATCAATTGGTGTAACTTTGGATGGGAAACCTCTTTGAGAAGAGCATGTTCTGCTCTCATAGCTATACCAGCAACATATGCTGAATCGGTGACCAGATTAAAGGCTTCATATTTGAATTTCTCGAAGGCTCTGACAACAGCTGCTAATTCTGCAATCTGTGGAGATTGCTCCACTATTTGGATGTCAGATTCCCATTTTTGGGTCTTAGGGTCCTTCCAAGTCATTACAGACTTGTGGGATGACCCTGAGCCATTTGTAAAAATTGTTAGAGCTTTGAGTGGTGTTTTACTTTGGACTAATTTTGGGGTCAGATTAAAGGCTGCATCACGATTAAAAAGTTTATGTTTTGGGATATGGATGGAAATTTGGCCTGTATAGCTGTCTAGGGCAAACTGGAGATTTTCATTGGTCTGGAGCAAATGCTCCAGGTCCCCAGTTGTCAGTGGTAAGTATATGCATGTGAATTCACACCCTGCAAGAGAGTGGAGGCGAGTTCTGTCTTTTTTTATTAAATGTCCCATGATTTTTTTATAGGTGGCAATTGTCTTTGGAGGTTGTTTGTTTGTAAAGATCCATTCCAGTATCAATAAAGGGTCTCAAAGTTGAAGATCCCATTGGAAAATCATTCCGTATAACCGGGGTGCTTTTCCGAGAATGACGAACTGGAAAGTTGGGCTCAAAGTGATGGGCTTGGCGTGAAGACAGGGCTTCTTGGACCCTGGTGATGGTGTCTCGGGCTTCTGTTGTGAGAGTGTGTGGAGAGTCTAGGTCTTCGTTGCCATGGAAAGGTTGAATAGGGCACCAAGGTCCTCTGTTGTAATTCCTAGCAGTGGACGTACCCAGCTGATGGATCCACACAGACTGTGTAAGTGTCTCAGAGTTTTTGGGTCATCTCAGATGGCGAGCTGTTGCGGTACAATGGTCCTTTCCCAGATCTGGAATCCAAGATAAGTCCATGGGTTGGTGTACTGTATTTTGTCCTCACGGATCTGGAATCCTGTTTTTTCTATGGTTTCGATTGTCTTTTTAACTGCTTTGTCTAAGTAAGTTTTTTTCTGATGCGCATACCAGGATATCATCCATATTGTGGTAGATGATCTGGAAATAGGTTCCGAACAGGAGACAGGATGTGAGCAATGTACCACTGGCATATAGTAGGCGAGTTTTTTAGTCCTTGGGGAAGGTAACACTAATGATATCTTTTGAGTGGAGCTTCTCTGTTAATAGAGGGAACAGAGAAAGCAAACCATGGAGCATCTTGGGGGTGCAGCAGAATGCTGAAGAAACAGTCTTTAATATCTATGATGGGAAGTGTCCAGTCTCGAGGCAACATGAATGGTGAAGGCAGGCCAGGCTGGAGGGGGCCCATGTCCTTGATGACCTCATTGATTTTGCAAAGGTCGTGGAGGAGCCTCCACCTGTCTGTTCCAGGTTTTTGCAGTACGAAGACTGGGGAGTTTCAAGGGCTGGTGGTCTCGACGATGTGAGCTTTGGCGAGCTGTTCTTCCACAAGGGCTTGTAGTGCGCACAGTTTTACTTTAGAGAGGGGCCACTGTTTGATCCAGATCGGGTCTTGGTATTTCCAGGTGAGCAGAGGGGTATCTGGTAGTGCGCGCTCCTCAGTGGCCCCAGTCAGAAATCATGACTGGGAATACGTAGGGAAGCTCCCCATTGGGATAGAACATCCCTGCCCCAAAGGGTGATGGGGGCCCTTACCACAAATGGGCGGATGGTTGCCAGCTTGCCTTCAGGTCCTTCAATGAGGATGTTGTGCTTGCTTCGCATAGACACTGTAGATCCACCAATCCCTAAAATCATGCCTGCTACCGGTTGTAGTTCCCAGTGTGCTGGTCATTCTGAGCAAGCGATGATGGTCATGTCCGCACAGGTGTCCAGCATCCCTGGTCGGTGGATCTTCTCTCCTCTGCAGGATAGACTACACTCGATCGTAGGCTTACTTGGTCCCACAACTTGTGCCCACATTTCTGTAGGGTTGAGAGGAAGCTGTTCCCTGTGATTCTTTGGGAGTAGAAAGGCTTGTGCGATTGGAGTTCTGCGTGAAAGGAAAAATGGTAAGTCTGTGCAGCACAGCTGGACAGAGATTTCTTGTCCCGGGTGCACTGTTTGTACTTCTGGAACAACAAAGATTTCCTCTGGGCTATGGAGAGTGTCACCTATAATTAAAATGTCAAAAGGACCACCTTTTGGCCAATGCTTGCCTGTGGGTACACGACAAACATCCTTATTATTAAAGTCAGTGGACAGAGCAGTTACCAACTGGTGGCGGGTTCCCATCTGTATCACTTTGTGTGTTGGATCTTCTCCATGTGACCTGGAATCTCCTGGGATGATGTGAGGTGGAGTCCGGATGTCGCTGTTGAGGCCGGGACGGGAATGAAATGACTCCATCTTCAGAAGGCAAAGAATGATCGTTTATTCAAAATACATCTCTCTTTTATAGAGAACATCATGAAGACTAATTCCATTGGTCTTAAAGTAAAAACATTTCACCTGATTGGTACACTGGACTTAGGTCAGTGTGGCAGAACATATCTATAAACAATATGAACAGAAAACAAGATACCAGATGGTTTACATTCCTCCTGGACTTTGTCCCAGGCTTAGCCTGGCAGAAATCTTTCTCTTTTTCTCTCTGACTGAACTGAGAAAATCCACATCTGGACGGCTTTTGATTTGTTGTCTTTGCGCGGGACCTGGCCGCGCTCCGCTGGAAGTTTCCTGAATGCTGCTGGTAGCGCTGCTGACTCTAGGATTTTTGGTAGGTGTTACGGGGGTTTCGAGTAGGTGACCTGTCTGGACAGTCCTTTAAAAAATGTCCAAATTCCCCACAGTGAAAGCAGTGGGCCTGGTCTTTGGAAGTTACTACTGCAAATACACAGGAAACTCCTTCTGCAATACCCTTAGCAACGCTTGGGCCACTGTGTTTTCGCTGGGCATATGATGTGTTCAGCTTTCCACCATTTGCTCAATGGTAGGTTCTGTATCCCAAGGTAGGGCCCTCAGAATTGTTTTACATTGTTTGCATTTTATAAGGCAAGCTTGCACAACAGTTCTTTTCTTGCCTCTGTACTCTCTATCTGTTTTTCCAGAGCATCCTTAATTCTGTCTACAAACTTGATAAAGCTTTCATCTACTCCTTGTTTAATACTAGAGAAATGTTGGGTAGGAATAGAGTCATCTGGGGTAAGAAGTAAGGAGGTTTTTGCTGCAAAAGCCAAGTCTTGTAGTGCTGCCTTAGGTAAGGTGTCAGTGAAATGTGGATGAAAAATCAAAACCCCACAATTCCTATAAAGATTTGTAGGGACGGTATGTTTATTACAGCGCTGGTATGTTTATTACAGCACTGGACACCTGTGGGGATCGTTTCCCTTCAAAGGACATGCGTACCCTTGAGAACTCCTGATCCCTTTTATCCCTCTTTACTAATTTACATATGCATAGTGTTTCACAATAGGTTCATGCATATTCATTCTACTGATTTCACATTACACTTACAGCTTAGTTACACTTGTAGCCAGCTTTTTATCAGAAAGTACAGAAAGAACTCCTGAGTCACCCTGCCCTGTCTCTTTCAAGGTTTGAGGAGCCTCTCTTATCTCTTCAGCTTGGAAATTCGCATGCTTTCTCCTCGGCTGGGGCAGTTTTATTAGTGCTGCAGAGTTACCAGACTAAACAGCATATTTTACTTATGCTAGTAAGCTCAAAGCGGCACATTTCACCTAAATCCAAATGGATTTCTACCCTGTTAAATTTTCACTCTGTTTCATTCCCCCCTTTCAAAAAAGAAATAAGTAAATTCTTTTACTTAATGCAAATCCTTTGATAATAAGGGTCCCTTTATGCTTTACCTTGTACATTTGATCTACTAGGCACAATAAAATAATTGTTATCAATTACTACAATAGCACAAGGAGTTCTCAAGCATATACAATCTTTACTAGTATATACAAGCACAGTTCTCTGATCAGTGACTGGATAAATCTCGAAGTGGCAAATACTTTGTTACTGTTTGCCACTTTTCATTCACCTTTCATGCCCACACCCTATGTTCTAGGGGGTAGATCACCATTTTTCATTATTTAATCCTGGTGTGATGATGGGGTGGATAACATAAACAGTGACATTGTGTACAGTAAGTACAAAGGCAGTGGCCACATTAGAAGCAGGATCATAGGTCACAGATGCTTCTGAGATTTCTTTATATAATCAGAAAATTTACCATAGTCCACCAGGATTGGAACTTTCTTGTTGCATCTTGGTTTGGGGTTTAGGTTAGGGGTTCTGATCTGTTAGCTAGACGTGTTCTGTCTACCCCCGCGCACGCCCCGTGTTTCTCTTCCCCCCCCCGTGGTGGTTCACTCCAGGCCCCTGACTATTGGAGCTTCTGCTGTCACTCCTGTGACCACTCCCCATCCTGCCCGGAGGGTTCGGTGCCTGTCGCTCCAATCTCCCAACCCCGTTTGCCCCAGAGCCCGGGGTCCGCCCCGGTTGCGTCCCTGTTGGGCGCCGTGGTCCACGTCATCACTACGACACCTGCCCCCATTGGGCGGGAGGGCTCCTGCTCTTCTAGCCCTGCCCCCGATATAATCCCACGCCTCGGAGTGCCCGCCATTTTCCTCACGTGCCAGCTGGAAGCGGGTCATAGTGCCTCTGCGCAGCTCCCTGCAGCAATAAAGGACTTTCAGCCTTCCACGCATGGGGAATCCAGACATTCCTTCAACCCTTTACTGGTGTCTCTCGCTCATGGTGGCAAGAATCCACGGCCAACCCCACCCGGACTGTGGCACGGAGCGGAGTCCGCAAACACGTGGCAATCCCAGGTCCCGGAGAGAGGCGGTACCGCTCTAGGTGCCCGAACTGTGCGGGGACCAGGAAAACACAGCCAGATGCCGTGAGTGGCACCCAATCTCCAGCCGCTCTATTGGCCAGGCTGCCTGCAGGCACAGGAACGAGGCTGTGCACTCAGACACGTCTCTGAGTGACTGACCAGCAGTCCTGTCTCTCTCTCCCCCGGGTCCCTTTGATATGCATACCATTTATGCGCACAGCACACCAGCAGGTCGTTGTCTGTCTCCGCAGGAAACAAGCCAAGACAGAGCGAAGCCCCCTCCAGGGAAATTCCCTGGGGTGCACCAAGGAGGTCTGTTCTCCCCTCTGCCCCTGTGAGGACAGAAAATCTCCTACCTGTCTCGCCATAATGAAACGTGGACGAAAAATCAAAACCCCAGAATTACTATAAAGATTTGTAGGGGCGGTATGTTTATTACAGCACTGGACTCATGTGAGGATCGTTCCCCTTCAAAGGACATGCATGCCCTTGAGAACTCCTGATCCCTTTTTACCCCTCTCTACTAATTTACATATGCATAATGTTTCACAATAGGTCATGCATATTCATTCTACTGATTTCACATTACACTTACCGCTTAGTTACACTTGTAGCCAGCTTTTTATCAGAAAGTACAGAAAGAACTCCTGAGTCACCCTGCCCTGAAACAGGGACCAAAAATAAAAAGGTGAGCTGGACAGGAACAAACACAGATCCAAACCAATATGGTTGATCCGACATTCTCCCTTTATTGTTTACAGACAGTAGTTTTTATACACTTCTAGATAGTTTACAATTGTGAGCACACTCTCATTGGCAAGCAAACATTGTTTGTTCCTGCCTTAAGGTGGCTAAAGTTTCACACTACAGGCCTATACTAATTCACACCTAGATAGCTCAGTACATTCGGTTATACCTTAACATAATTTCTGACTGTGCCACAAACTTATTCTTAACTGTGCCACAGGCTTTCAGGCCTCTGAGGCCCACATCTGAGGCCTAGGCTGGGGTAGCTCAACCTTCACTCCAAACATATTAATCATGAACATCCAGATCGTGACACATTTCTCTCAGAAATTGTTCTACAATTTCTCCTTTTTCTTTTTGAGCTACCCAGACTGATTCGAAGGCATGGCTAGTTACCTTCTGTGCACATTGTAATATGCACAGTATAAAGACTAAAATAAGTATAATAGTAATAAAAATTATAATACCAAAATGACCTAATTCCATGAACCACCCAGCGAAACCTAAGGAATTGAGCCAATCAGTAAACTGAGAGGTTACAGCAATTTTCTTCATATTGTCCCTCAGTTGTGTTAATTGTCTATAGATTGATTGGGAGTGGTCAGACAAATTCATGCAGCACATGCCTTCAAATTCTTCACACCCATGTCCTTGTGCTAAAAGAAGGAAATCAATGGCAGCTCTGTTTTTCAGAACTGCATGACGAATGTCATTCACGTCAGTGGCAAGATCACTTAACATGTTAGATGTGGTATTAATTTTCTCTGAGGTCCAGCAGGCCAGGGATCTTAATTGTGTGAGAGCTTGTGCTGACGCCACCGCGGGGGCGAAAATTGAAGATATTACTACAGAGGTGCACCCCCAAAGTGATACATGGTCACTACAATGGGGTTCTAGTTGGAGAGCACTTCGTTTGGTTCGTCAAGGCTTCTGGGGCAAACCTATAACTTGATGGATGGTGGGGGCAAACAGGGTTAATTTACCAAGGTAACATGGGCCTCCCACAGCTTTGTGTGGCACTGCAGACCAGGCTCGATCCCTGAAAATGAGGAAAGTTCCTGGTGCTAGTTTTCTTGCCACACCTTTTGATGGCATCACGGATTGTATCTGATTATTACAATATTCTGAATAGTTATAATACAATTTGGATCTGGGAGACAACCACGTGTTCCTATCATGTGGCTGATGTTCATTTGGTTTTGGTTTCACGGCATGAGGCCCAAATATCAAACAGTAATTACCTGTGACAGAGCCCAAAAGATCGAATTCTTGAGGTGGGAGACTAATAAATTTAAGATTCTGCACAACTGCAGCAGCTTGCACTTCTAGAAGACTTTTTGGGTCTATTTTGGCTTGGGTCCAATTTTTGAATTCTGCCATGGAACCCAGTGGAACTCCAATTAAATAAGTACGAAAAGGACCAGATGGTGTATTTATCGACAGGCAGAACCAATCCTGCCCTGTTTGATTGGCCCACGTGACCCACATGTTTAGTCTTTTATCGATATCAAGGATTCCAGATACTTTAGTTACAAAAACACTACTTAACAAAAACACTGTGACCCACCACATATTCTTCTCGTTTGTGATTGTTCTGTTTAACATGAAAGAAACAAGCTTTCTTCTAAACTTAATTCTAAATACAAACTATACTTATACTAAACAATATTATACTGATAATTATCTAACTTAATTTCTAATACTCTAAAAAATTAATTTTCATCAGAACTGGACTTGTGGGATGTTTCAGGTAAGTCGCTGTCGTCAGTGTTGTTATCACGGTTGGCTGGAATCTCTGCCTGTGGACACACATGGGTGAATTTGCTCGGTACCCAAACTGGACCAGTACCTGTTGAAACACACATATAACCTCTACCATTAAACAACACAGGACTTGGCCCTTGCCATTCACCTGTTTGCATGTCCTTGTGATAAACATAAAGTCCTGGAATTGTTTGTGGTCTTCCCTCTTTCACTGCTTGGTGGTGTATTACAACCGCAGGTTCTTCTCGACCTTCTGCTCAACACAAGTAATTTAGGGTAAACAATACTTCTGACAAGCAATCAGATACATCAATCTCATCATTCTGCTTTTGTTTTGCTAGATATTCTTTCAGGATACGATTTGGTCTCTCTACAATAGCTTGATCAGTAGAGGAGTGAGGGATCCCTGTGGTATGTTTCACCCCCCACTTCTGCATAAATGTAGCAATTTGTTGACTGACATATGATGGGGCATTGTCAGTCTTAATTTCTACAGGTACACCCATAACTGCAAAGCAGGCAAACAAATGCCTTTTCACATGGAGACCTTTTTCCCCTGTCTGTGCTGTTGCCCAAATAAACTTTGAGTAGGTATCTACAGTGACATGGACATATTTCAGCCTACCAAACTCTGGAATATGAGTGACATCCATCTGCCGCAATTCTAAAGCTTTCAGACCCCTTGGATTCGTGCCCAGTCCGAAGTCAGGCCTTGAGCATCAATCAGGGGGGTCTGACATTGTCAATACATTATTCTCACATTGAACAGGTAAAAAAAAACACCCATTCAAGTAGAATTGTTGCTGAACCAGGTTGGGACTCCCCCTTTTTCTTTTGCCATTGAAAAACAAAAAACAATGGCAAGTGCGCAGGCATCTTGAACCAGGTTGCAAAAAAAATTTTTTTTTTTTTTCTTCTGAACCTCAAATCAGAGAATCAGAGCTCTTTGCTGTTCAGAGGTACAAACTTGAGGACTGTTGGCATCACTGCCATGAAGCCAAGGCAGAAATGTTTGGAGATCATCATTGGGAATTCTTTAATGAAGCAGCTGCAGTAATGTGTCCTTGCTGTTACATGGTGTCTTGAATGGTTGCGGTGAATACTGCAGTTTGATTGCTTTGCATCTCGTGCTACTCAGAGGGAGAGTCCTCTAACCTAATTAGCTGAGCTGAGAGACTGGCAAGCCGGGCTATTTTTTGCTGTAAAGTCTTTGTTTTCGGTGCTTTAAGTTGTGATCGCCTTCTGTTAGGCTTATTAAAATTGGGATGGTCTGAATCTGATTCGTCTGTATCAGAATTCGAGGGAGGTGGACAGCGTTGTGCAACACACACTGCTGCGGACTGTATATCCATTGTCTGCATTGTAGCTTCTGCTGTCCCGCCATCGCAGCTAGATTCAAAGCCGTTCCCCCCCGCGCGCGTCTCTGCCAACAGCGCCGGTGGCGGGGTGGCCCCCCTCGCACGTGTGGGTCTCTGATGTCAGTGCCGGCAGCGGGGTGGGCTCGCTGCCCGTGTGTGCGCAAGCGGCAGTGGCCGTGCCTCCTGGGGGGGTGCAGGGGTGGCGCTGCCTCGCTCCCGTCGCCTCCCTGGTCTGCGCCCTGGTCTCCGCCCTGGTCGCCACCGCCATGGTCCGTCACCTGAGCCAGCCCCGTTCCATCATCAACTCTGCCTGTTTCTTTGGGTTTCACCCCGCCCCGGGAGTGGGGCAGCTGGCTCCCTTCCTGTTGTCCCTCATTCTGCCTGGCAGCCGTCTGAGTCACTTCCGCTGCCTGTGCTTACGTCCCCAGGCGAGCTACAACTTCCTTCACAGAGGTGCTGACTGGGGCTTTCTGTCCACGCATTGGCCGCATATGATGAACACTAAAAAATTTCTCAACCTGAGATGGCTTCGGAATTTCTTTTTTTTCAGCCCCGGGTCCCTCAAATGCCTGAATTGCTGCCTCGGCTGCCTTCCACCCGGCGGACATACTTTGCAAGGCTTGTAAGACTTTCTTTACAACAGCTCCGAACTCTAGAACAGACTTTTTGTTCTCTCCGCCCTCTACAGCCGAATTCCACAGGAGTTGCCCTATTTCCTGCCATTCTGTCCTGCTAAAGACGAGTGAGGGCTTCTGTAATTTGCCCTTATCTCTCGCCCATAGAGTTAATTGTACTAAGTCAGTGTCCTCTAGTTTTTCACCTCTCTTTGAGAGGATATAAATCAGGAGTCGCAAAGCCGCATGCCAATCTGTATCCATTCTGACTGCCTTCCTCTATCTCGGCTCGTGGCTTACCTTCCAACCACTGTGGGGCGCTCCGTATCCTTCAAACGACACAGCCGTGAACCCGCTCCAGCCACCTTGCTTTGGTTCATCTACGTCCGCCGCGGAGGGTATAGCACCTCTGCCACACGGGCACTGTGTAAATTCCAGAGGCTACCAGCGATCTTCAGTTGCAAAAAAAAAAAAACAAAAACAAAAACAACCTGGAGACCTTTCTCAGGAGGAGGCTTCAGTGCTCCAGCATGCCAACCCCAGTCACTTTTGCAAGCGATTTGGGATTTGAGACCCCCCCCCGCCGCTCCCTCCTGCAAGATTTGAGACCCCCCCCTGCCGCTCCCTCCTGCAAGCGTTTTGGGGGCCGTTCCCCGTCGCTATCACAGAAGCAACAGTCGTTATTAATTGATCGACTTTTTGGAACTCACCGGAGTCTTCCTGCCCCTGTTCACGGGCGCCAAGTGAAACAGGGACCAAAAATAAAAAGGTGAGCTGGACAGGAACAAACGCAGATGCAAACCAATATGGTTAATCCGACATTCTCCCTTTATTGTTTACAGACAGTAGTTTTTATACACTTCTAGATAGTTTACAATCGTGAGCACACTCTCATTGGCAAGCAAACATTGTTTGTTCCTGCTTTAAGGTGGCTAAAGTTTCACACTGGAGACCTATACTAATTCACACCTAGATAGCTCAGTACATTTGGTTATACCTTAACATAATTTCTGACTGCGCCACAAACTTATTCTTAACTGTGCCACAGACTTTCAGGCCTCTGAGGCCCACATCTGAGGCCTAGGCTGGGGTAGCTCAACCTTCACTCCAAACATATAAATCATGAACATCCAGATCGTGACACATTTCTCTCAGAAATTGTTCTACACTGCCCTGTCTCTTTCAAGGTTTGAGGAGCCACTCTTACCTCTTCAGCTTGGAAATTGGCATGCTTTCTCCTCAGCTGGGGCAGTTTTACTAGTGCTGCAGAGTTACCAGACTAAACAGCATATTTTACTTATGCTAGTAAGCTCAAAGCGGCACATTTCACCTAAATCCAAATGGATTTCTACCCTGTTAAATTTTCATTGTGTTTCATTAGCTTGGTCAGAGGGTTTCTGTAAATCCCTTTCTCCAGCCAGCTGTTTCCCTGTAAAATCTGGCCTATTTGCATCTTGAGCATGGGTGTCTGATAATGTTTTTAATTTTCTTTTCAAATGCCTTTCTCATAGCATATATTCTGCCGGGGAAAGAAGGCAGTGGGCAATGTTTTTAATATCATGAGGTACTAAAATATGTGCTGAGAAGATAGCTTCCAGGAAATTTCTAAAAATATGTGAACTTCTACCATGTTCTTTGGCTATATTTCATAGTTGTACCAGTTCTTTATTTCTCTTAGGTTCCCGTGTTGTTTTAGTGATGGCCCCACCTCTTTTTCCCTTTATATAAATTGCTGGGAAGGCAGAAATTCTCTGAGATAATTCTCAGTCCCCTGCCTGAGTCGCTTCCATTTTGTTTAGAGCCCATGGATCTATGTCCTCTGTGTCAGAATCAGACCCACTGTCCTCAGACGAGGAGTGAGAGTCAGGAGGAGGTGCACTATGCTTTTTTGGGCATGTTGGAGCAAGAGTTTGCAGGGATGTAGGGGACTGGAGAGAGTGTGAGGGGGAACCTGGCTGAGCTTGGCTAGAGGGAGGCAACAGTGGAGTGGCAATGGCAGCGCCACATATGGCACAGCCTGCACAGGACTGAGGCGTGTGAAGTAAGGTGCCACCGTGGGGGGTGTCGGAGGTGCCATTCAGGGGGCACTGAGGGTGGGTGGGTGGTTGCAACGCCTGGGGATGCAGGCAAGGGAGAAGCGGGATAGAGGAGGCGGTGGGGTTGGGGGGAGCTGCTGCTGCCACAGCGGGCACTGTCGGAGTCCAGGACATCCCTCTGGCTGCCCTGGCTCTCTCCAGACCCTGGCAGGGATCTCAGAGACCTTGGCCTGAAGTCAAAAACATCTGTGGCTTCGATTTTAGCCCGTGGAAAACTGCCAACTCTGTATGAGGAATTACAAGCCACAAGGGTTTGAGTAGTGTGATATTTGAATTAACACAGGGTGGAAAAGTAGAATTTTGGGATTTTAGAATGGGGTTCAGGGAGTACAAGATGGACGAATTTGGGCGTGTCCTAGCCTTTTTCTCCGTTGTCTTGTCCTCCATGTCTTGGTGTGATGGTGACACTTTTCTATTGGTTTAAGGTAGAGACACACTGTCTAACATAGATGTTAGATATTTGCACGTTATTGTAAACAGACTATACATAACTTTTGATATAAAAGGTAAACACCACCCGAGAGGGTAGAGCAGAATGCTATGGTGGACTTGCTAGGCAGAGCTTGGCAGGTCAGAGAAAGAATGTTATAGATAAGAAGAAATAAACAACCTTGAAAGTGCAATCAGACGCATTCCAATGCATTCCAGACTCCTTCTTTGGCTGCGTCGGTCTAAGGGAACAAGGACTCTCACAATCTTGGGGTCATTCCAAAGAAAAGTAGACCCCGACAGGTCACGACGGGGTGTGCAGTGAGGCTCGCCGGGGCTGAGGCGGGCAGGCAGGCATGGACAGTAACGGGGGTGTGGAGGGTCACGGAGGGGGTGAGAGGCACAGCTGCAGGGGTGCGGGGAGTCACAGTGGGCTGCGTGGAGATGTGGGAGTGAGGCGGGGCAGACCCGATAGAAACCGACGCAGTTATACCCAAACATTGAGCGGGAGGACGGTGCAAGCAGCATGCTGTGTATTGCGTAACCGGGGGAGCAGAATCCGTGCTTGCCACATCTGGGGGGGGGATGCTGAGGGATAGGCGGGTTCCACGGACCCCAAAGGCATGGTGAGGGTGGATGGGCACAGTGCAATTTCTGTGTTCCTCGTCCCAGGAAGGGTAGCCGAGGGTAGAGTGGTCCCAGGGCTGGCATTTGGACCCGGAGAAAGTGGAGAATAGGATTCAGAGACTGAGAGAGGAATGTTTTCTGGCAAATTAGCATTTGAAGTGACAATGTCTGTTGGGAGCGATAAGGTTGGAATGCCCTCAGCAGGGGAAGGCTGCAGAGGAATTGAGCTCTTTATATTTGTCTTTTCGACAGGTTAGTAATAGAATGAAGAAGAGGTATAAACCGAGTTACAGAAAAGTCTTCATTAGTTTGGAGAGTTTATATTCTTGTCCCTACTGTGTCCCAAAAAGAATCTAAACCGACAGAGTGTGTGTTAGTATCTGGAAACTGGGAAATAATCAATTTTATAAATTTTTTCAAGTTACTTTTTGAAAGATTGCCTTTAGAGAAGGAAAAGCTGTTAGCAGGTAGGATTTCTAGGATTTGTAAATATAAGTCTCTCTCATTTTGGAATCATTTTAATTTACTAGGTTTTGATCCCATTCCGGTATAGTTCCCTTTTCCCCCCAACAGTAGAAAATAAAAAGAAAAAAAAACCCAAAAAAGGACCCAAGGTAAAAGCACGCAAAAAAGCCTGTTTTAAAACTTACAGTTCTTCAGCCGAATGTGGGTCAAGGACAGCTGGGTGGGTGGTCTACCATCCGGCTCCTGAGGATCTCATCCCAGATGGCAATATGCAGGTTCGTCGGATGCCTCTTCAGATAACTTCTTCTATAGCGGAGAACTTATCTTCAGGAGGTTGTAGCGAGCCAAGGCAGTGGCAATTCAGGACAAATGCTGCTCTCTGTATTGCCAGGGTGCGAGCATGCCAGTTCGGTTGCCACGTATTACGGCCTGGGGTTCCCAGGGTCCATCTGACCCTGGCTGCTGTAGGTGTCCCGGATAGCACTGGGCTGATAAGCACAACCTGTCCAGGTCCCTCAGGCAAGCTCCCAGCCGCCGGCAATCTTAGCAAGCAGCTCAGCTCTTAAGTGAGATCAGCTCTTTGGTGAATTCAGCTCTTCAGTGATTTCAGCTCTTTGCTTGCTAAGTTGCCCCAGGCAGACACAAGGAGAGAGAGGAGAAGGCTGTATGAGGTTCCACAGCGGTCTTTATTGGCAGCTCCTGCAAAGGGTTTCAGTGGCAGCTCTTCTGCCGAACTGGGCAGAAATGGGGGTTTATATAGGGTACAGGGGTTTTAGGAAAAGGTCCAATAGTAAGGGTCGAGGCGAATATGACCTATAGTCTTACAGAGAGATAACAAAGGTCCAAAGGCGGAAGTGGGGCTTCTTTGGTCCAGTCATCATGACTAGGCATTTCTTATCTTAGGCAAGTGACCGCCAGGGAGGCCTTGCAAGGCCTCTGGCTGCTACAATAACAGGGATGTCACCCTGGAAAAAGCAAAAGATATCAGAAAAATAACCCAGGTACTGGTCTAAAACTGGGAACCAATGTTAAAAACCAGCTGGTGGGGTAATGTACTGGAGATAAAATGGTGGAAGAAATTAGGCTTCTTGCTTTTATGCGTTACAACTCTTTTGATATTTCTTCCTTGTTTTATTGATCTAATTACCAGCATAATTCGAAGAATGCAAGTGGAAAATGTGAAAAATGCATATTGTATGATTGGCTCTTCACAAATATTAAATGGAATACTATATGTATTATGGAGGGTTATTTTGTAATACTGTATTAATTCTTTTTATGTAGTGTGTTAAATATAGTTTTAGGTTACAACATAATGTTAAAATAGAAACTATGCTATGTAAGATATTTTTTACTAGCTCAAGCAAGAGATAAGATAATCAAGAAACTCTTTGCACAGAGATAACAGCAATGGGAAACCTAAAAAGTTATGGCCTCCTTATCGGAAAAGACAAACATTCTTCCACCTTCTCTCCATCTTTATGGAACCACCAGGATTAAGGGGAAGAAGTTGACAAAAACCCAAAAAATTCTTAATTTGCAAGGAATTTATGCATCATGTATGAGATATATGAATGTCATCCTATTGTTTTGAGAGTTTTAAAATTCTTCTAAAAGTTCCTATGCCTTCTGATATTTACATATTTCAATTGAATTTTCTCATGCACGTTCATGTAAATAATGATTGTTTTGCATTCTTCTTTGTGGGTGGAGAGAATTGATGGACTGTTGTTTTGACCAGTGTGGTTGGAGAGGTGGTAGTTTCACCCTCCAATCCACTGTCACTTTTGCTATTGTATATATATTGGAGTCAGAAAATAGTTTGCTTTTTGGGGTTCTTTTTCTTTCCTTTTATATCTAGCCTGCTTTTGTGAGTTATTTCATGTCGCAGTGTGACATATGAATATGCAACAGGATATTGCTTTTAAGGGTTATTCCTTTGTTCACAAGGCATGTTTTTGGCAGCTTAGTGCCCAAAAACATCCGGACGTCCTTAATTCTTTGCTTTTTATTGTCTCGTAGTGTCCTAATCCTCATTGTCCAAATTTTTATTACTCTACTTTTATTACTATTTTTATAACTATTTTATTACTAATAAACTTTTAAAATTTTAAAAAGCAAGTGATTGGCGTTTTTCACAATTATGGTAGCAGAGCATGGTTTCTAACACCTCTCTGCTGGTGCCTTAGGAGAGTCAGGGTGAGGAAGACGTGTCCTGTCCTGATTAGGCAGCCTCACTGTGCTCCCCTGGTGTGACCAACAGACTCAGGTCACGATCGATGGACAAAAGGAGGTAATAAAACAAAGGAAAGGGAAAGGATTCCCTAAAATCAAGGTATTTAGCCCCTAAGACTAAAGTGTAAGCGAAAAACAAAGACCCAAGGACAAAGAATAGGTAAGTATTTGTTTGGATAGGGTGGATAAGGGGGGGGGGGGGATGAATGATTGTGAATGAGAGGCGGGCTGGTTATCCCAGACTTGACAAGTGATTGGGGTAGTCTCCCATGCTGAGTTTCCTTCTTTTTCGGCCAGTAAAGAGATGAAGCCAGTGATGAAAACAAAAAAAAAACCAAACAAACAAAAAAAAAAAGAGTGAGAGAATCCCCCCCGGGGAAACTGGGACTCTGTCACAAGGAAAAAGTGGAACCCCATGGAGAGAAGAAGCCGAGGGTTTTCCTGGCATAATCCACTGGAAAAATTAAATTTAAAATTTTTTAAAAAATAATTAGTATGGAAGAGGCCCCTAAAAATTCTGCTGGATTGAGGGATAAGACTGCCCAAGAGCATCCAGCATCCAAACCTGTTGGGTTGAGGGATTAACATTCCAAGAGCATCCAGGGTTGTGCAAAATTCTGCCGGATTGAGGATACGCCCAAGAGCATCTGGGGTTGGACAGCACAGCTGAATTGAGGGATAAAAAGGCCCAAGAGCATCTGGGGTTGGACAATAAAGATGGATTTAGGGATATCCAAGAGCACCTGACTGGCCAGTAACACCTAAAAGTGCAATAGTTGAATTGAAAGTAAAAGGTACCTTATTGTCTTGTGTGTGAGGGAAGGTCCCACACAAATGAGTCATTGTTTCCCCGAGGGTGGGGCCTGAGGCATGACCCACAAACAAGCTTTGTTCCCCCGGGCATGTGGTGGAAGCTGTGACTACAAAGTGTGAGTCACACGCAGACAGCCTCAAAGGTGAACAGGCACCAGAGGCAAACAAATTCAAGGCACTTCCTGGAGGCCTGGCGGTACTGAAGCCCAGAGAGGCTGACCCCAAAGCAAGGAGGGCACAGTATCATAGGACCTTTTAGCACCACATCTGCGCAGGGTAGTCGTGTAACCCATTCCCCAAGGGGTTTGGGAGTCCAGATCGGGCAAGGTGCGGAGGTCCGAACCCCTGATTCTGAGGCTATCACTAGGGAAGAGGGATAGCCAAACCTCGGGGAGGTGGAAGGGGTCAGGGTGGGGGCTTATCTGGATCCGTGATTCTCTGGCAATGGAAATACCTTTGTGTAAGTCTAAGAGGTTTGCTAACGTTTCCTTCCTCTGTGCAATACAATAAAGGGAAATGGATTAAATGCTGAACCTAAGTCAGTGGGAAACGTTGGGGTGTCAGTACTTAAGGTTCTAGGGGGTTTTATAAATGAATGCTCCAATTTATTAATTAAAGAAAATTTATTAAATGGTCCAAATATAAATTTAGAGAATAACAACAAAAAGCCATGTTATAAATGCCAATCACTTGGTTTTTAAAATTTTAAAAGTTTAATAATAATAAAATGGTTATAAAAATAGTAATACAATTAGAGTAATGAAAATTTAGAGTTAGGACAATTACAAGACAATAAAAAGCAAAGAATTACGGACGTCCGGATGCTCTCGGGCACTTAAGCCCAATAAGCATGCCTTGTGAACAAAGGAATAATCTTTAAAAGCAGTAGCCTGTTGCATATTCATACATCTCATACATGATGCATAAATTCCTTGCAAATTAAGAACTTTTCTGGTTTTTGTCAACTTCTTCCCCTTAATCCTGGTGGTTCCATATAGACGGAGAGAAGGTGGAAGAATGTTTGTCTTTTCCGATAAGGAGGCAGTAATTCTTTATGGGCCCCCATCATTGTCATCTCTGTGTGAAGAGTTTCTTCATTATCTCATCTCTTGCTTGAGCTAGTAAAAAAACCCCCACATACATAGGCTCTATTTTAACTACAAAACTACATATACCATACTATTAAAATGTTAATACAGCACTTCTAATCAATATAACATAATACATATAGTATTCAATTTAATATTTGCGAAAAGCCAATCATAAAATATGCATTTTTTCACATACACAAGATAGGAGCTATGGATACATTGGGATTTTTTTGCAGTAGCAAGGCAAGTGACTGAAAGGTGTATAACTTGCCAAAGGATAAATAAAAAGGTGATGAGAAAAACATTAGGAGGTCGTGAGTTAGCTCTTCGACCATTTCAAAGTATCCAAGTAGAGGTTTAGATTTGTTAGGCTCTAAAATTTATTTCTAAATTCAAAAGAACCGTTCAATCGAGAAGAAAGAATATGCCATATGCTGGATGGGAGATTTTAGGAGAATAAAAATCTTTAAAATATCAGAAACCCCCGAGATAACGCAAGAAAAGAAAAAAAAGGGGGAAAGAAAAGGGCTGGGAACAGGAGGAAGGAAAGAAAAAGATTGGTGTGAAAAATGCAGAATGTATGGCTCTACGCAGATATTTACGATATGTATTATGCTAGGTTGGAAAGTTATGCTGTAGTAACATTTTAATAATATAGTAAATGTAGTTTTGTAATTGAAATTAAGCTTCAGTAGTTAAAATAGAAAATATGTGTGTGTGGTATTCTTTTTGCTCAAGAGAAGGAGAAGATAATCAAGAAATTCTTCACACAGAGATAACAATTACAAAAACCCCTAAATCTTCCAGAGGAGAGGAATTTATGGCTTTCCTTATCAACAAAAAACCGAACTTCTCCAAACTCGACTTAGACTTCAAGGCGCCGGGGATTAACAGGAATTCCTCAACAAGTACCGGACGAACTTCTTGTTTTAAATAAATATATGCATATTCATGAAGTGATTTGTGTATGCAACAGGTTACCCCTCTTAAGGAGGGAATTCTTTTTTATCGGGGTCCTTCTCCTGGCTCACTTTTGTCCAGAGAGAGGTACCCAGCCCGGGCTGTAACTTTTTGCTGTTATTGTCTCTTTAATTGTCCTAACTCTAATTGTTTAATCTTTATTACTATGCTTGTATTATTTTTTTTTTCATTTTATTTTTAGTAAACTTTTATAAATTTTTAAAACGAGTGATTGGCGTTTATAACAAATGGTAGCAGAGGATGGTTCCTAATACCTCGCTGTGGGTGCTGTAGGAGAATTAGAGTGAGAAGACGCGTCCTGCCCTGATTAGGCAGTCTCGCTCTGTTCCCCTGGTGTGACCACAGAGCGCAGGTTACGATCCGATGGACAAAAAGAGACAATAAAGCAAAGAAAAGGGAAAGAATTTCTAAACCGCGGTAATTAGTCCCTAAGACCAAAGTGTACACGAAGAACAAAGACCCAAGGACAACGGATAGGTAAGTATTTGTTGAGATGAATGTGTGAATGGGGTGGATAAGGGGGGATGAATGTGTGTGAATGAGAGGCGGGCTGGTTACCCCAGACCTGCTAAGTGAGAGCGGTAGTCTCCTATGCTGCGTTTCCGTCTTTTTCGCGAGAAAAGCGGCCAGTACAGAGACGAAGCGAATGATAAAAGAGTGAGAGAATCCCACCGGGGAGGTTGAATTGAATGGGCTGGGTTGAGGGATTAATATTCAAGAGGACCCAGGGTTGCTGCTGGGTTGAGATATTAATCCTCAAGAGCACCCAGGGTTGAATTAAAAGTCTGCTGGGTTGAGATATTAATCTTCAAGAACACCCAGGGTTGTTGCTGGGTTGAGATATTAATATTCAAGAACACCCAGGGTTGAATAAAAGTCTGCTGGGTTGAGATATTAATTTTCGAGAGCACCCAGGACTGAGTAAAATTTTGCCGGAGTGAGGGTACACCCGAGAGAATCTGGGGTTGGTAACAATGCAGCCGGATTGAGGGGTATCCAAGAACACCGGGACTGGCCAGGGACACCTAAAGGTGTAACAGGTGTGTTGAAAAATAAAAGGTACCTTGTTGTGGTGGTTGTTTTGTTGTGTGTGTGAGTAAGTGAAAAATAAACTTGAGCGAATGGGGACAAATGAAAGTATACGTAATGCAGATTGTTTATTTTAAGCTTTGTTGTAGTTCCTTGGAGGAAAGTGTGTTGTGTTGAGGGGTGGTGAGAGAAAAAGGAGTATTTTTTTGAGAGTGTAGTCGAGGGAAAAGTGGTATTTGGGTAGGGGGAGGAAGGTGGAACAGAGGCAGGGGGTGAGTAGATAAAATCTTGAAAAATGGGACAGAAATCCAGTAAGAAATTATCAACAGAGATACCCCAAGATAGTCCCCTGGGAGTTACGTTAGCCAACTGGGAAAAAAACCCTTGTACAAGAAATAAGGACAAAGTAAAGATGATACATTTTTGTATGCTTGAATGGCCAACAAAGGAAATAAGATCTGACCACGTTTATTGGCCTAGATATGGTTCTTTTGAGAAATGGATTTGTCAGGCTTTAAATGTATTTGTAAACTCAAAGGAACCGTTTAATTCAGAAGAAAGAGAATATGCCACGTGTTGGACAGGGGATTTTAGGAAAGTAAAAATCTTTAAGGTATCAGAAATCCCCGAAACAAAACAAGAAAGGAAAAAAGGGAAAGAGAAGGGAGGGGAGCAAGAAAAAAAAAAAAAAAGGGGAAAAGAAAAAGAATGGGATCCTTTAGAAATGTTACCTCCTCCCTTCCCATTCGCGCCTGCACCGCCTGCGGCCCCAGCACCGGTTTCGGGTCCCAGCGAGCCGCTCCCCTCAGCTCCGCCGGTCCCGGTGCCGGTGCCTGTCCCGGTGCCTGCGCCTACCCCGGGCTCTGGCTCGCCGCGTGTTCCTGCCCCGGTTCCCGTGCCCGCGGCGGCGGCTCTGCAGGCTCCCGCCCCGCTGCCTGCGGCGGCCCTCCCGGTCCCTGTTTCGCCGCCTGCCGCTTCGGTACCGGCCCCCGCCTCGCTGCTCGCGGCTGCCCGACCGGCCCCCTCCCCATCCTGCCCGGTTTGTCCGCGGCTGGTCCGCTGGCCGCGCCCGGCGGGCTCCCGTTAGTCCCGGCTGTCCCGTCTCTGGCCGCTTCTCCCGCAGCGGTTTTCTCGGCCCCATCCCCCGCGGCTTTGCCCGTTCCGGCTACACTGGGCGCTGCCGCCGCTGCCCTGCCTCTGCTGGGAGCGGCCGGCTCAGCCGCCGTGAGCCACGTGGAGGCTGACCGCACTCCCATCCGCTATCCCCCGGACATGCTCCCCCTTCAGCAGCTCCGGCAGCAAACCCCGCCCGTGCTCCGCCTCTGGAGGACCTGGCCTCTATGGTATGTCCTCCTCACACCGCCCTTCCTGCCCGGAGCTCCGTTCCCTTGGAAACCGCAGCTCCGGCTCCAAGGAACTCCCTGTCCCTGGAAGATGCTCCTTATAAAAATACTAGAGGTGCAGTTAGGAAGCAGCTTTCTCCTGATTTTTCCTCACCACACGAAAATAAAGCTGCAGAAAAACATTGGAATAAAGAAATTGGTCTATTTCCACTAAGAGAGGTCCCAATGGGAGGGGGGTGGGATTGGATTTGTGAATGCTCCCCTGACTTCTTCCGAAGTCAGAAATTTTAAAAAGGAAATCAAAGGGATTTTAGAGGATCCCATCGGCACAGCTGAACAACTTGACCAATTTTTAGGTCCAAACGTTTATACCTGAGAAGAAATGCAGTCTATAATGAAGATACTATTTTCTCAGGAAGAAAGGGAAATTATAAGAGTTGCAGGCATTAAAGCCTGGAATAAAGAACATCCACAGGGGCCCTCTGGAGAAGACATAATGCCAACTGAACCTCCGGGGTGGAGTCAAAATAGTGAGGAGGGGAGAAAACTTATGAATGACTATCGCAATACAATAATCAAAGGAATAAAAGGGGCGGCACCTCGAGGGCAAAATGCTAAAAAGGCTTTTGAGACACAGCAGGGGAAAGAAGAGACCCCAACTGAATGGTTAGACAGACTTAGGAGAAATATAAAACAATATTCCGGAATAGATCCTGAAACTGATGTGGGAAAAGTTTTGTTAAGGATTAACTTTGTTACAAACGCTTGGACAGATATTAGAAAGAAATTTAAAAAAATTAAAGATTGACATGATGTCCGGAGAGATGATGGCAGTCACCATGAGAGAAAACAATTACTCCTAAATATGAAAGTCGTAGAGACAGGGGAACAGAAAAAAATAAAACCCCAATACAAACCAAACCTCAGGAGCATTCTAGGAATGTCTGTTTTTACTGTCAGGGTGAAGGACATTATAGAAGGGACTGTCCTAAGCGGGCAAAAGATTTGAAAATCTTCAAAGAGATGAGCACAGAAGAAGAATAGGGGTGTCAAAGGCTCTATTTTCTAGGAGACAGATACCATCTAGAGCCTGTGATAACTTTAAAAGTAGGTCCCCAAGAAGAAGAATTGGAATTTGTAGTAGATACCAGAGCAGAAAGAACCTGTTTGTCAAATATTCCAAAAGGTTATAGTGTACCAACAGATAATCTAATACATGATTGTCTAGAAAGTATCCAGTACCAAACAAAAGTTCAAGAAGACCTTGAAGAACAAGTCCTTTCAGAGAGGGAGATAATTTTTGTGGATGGTTCCTCCAGGTGTCTACAAGGAAAAAGAATGTCAGAGTATGCAGTAGTTGATGAGAAAAACATGCAAACTATTGAAAAGGGGAAATTCCCTTCAAACTGGTGAGCTCAAACCTGTGAATTATATGCTCTAAAAAGGGCACTGGAATATTTAGTACACAAAAAGGGAACTATATATACTGATTCAAGGTATGCCTTTGGAGCAGTACATACCTTTGGGAAAATTTGGGAAGAAAGAGGATTGCTTAATTCAAGGGGAAAAGGATTAGTACATGAGGGGCTCATTTTAGAGGTTTTAGAAGCATTAAAATTACCAGAAGAGATAGCTGTAGTACACATTAAGGGTCACCAAAAGGGAGTGACTCCAGAAGTAAGAGGAAATAACTTGGTAGACCAGGAAGCTAAGGATGCAGCAGAAAACGGAGCTGAAAGAGTTATGCTAATATTAACTCCAAATGAGGAGAAACTGGAAATTCCAAAATTTAGTGAAGCAGAAGAAAAAGAATTAAAGGAGATAGGAGCTGAACAAGATGAATCAGGGAAATGGAAACTTCCTGATGGAAGACAATTACTTAATAAAATACTTACTAGAAGGATATTAGAAGACATGCATCAAAAAACTCACTGGGGTACTCAGGCTCTCTGTGATCACTTTCTAAGGAACTATGAGTATATTGGGATTTTTGGGATAGCAAAGAAGGTTACTGAAAAATGTATAACTTGCCAAAGAATAAATAAAAAGGTAATGAGAAAAACCACATTGGGAGGTCGGAAATTAGCTCTTAGGCCATTTCAAAGTATCCAAGTAGATTTTATTGAACTTCCTCAAGTTCAAAGATGGAAGTATTTATTAGTAATAACAGACCATCTAACTCATTGGGTGGAAGCGGTTCCCACTGCCCAGGCCACAGCCAATGTGGTAAGTAAAACCCTTTTGGAACAGATTATTCCAAGATATGGAATGGTTAATAGGATAGACTCAGACAGAGGAACACACTTTACGTCAAAAGTATTACAACAATTAATTCAGACCTTAGGGATAAAATAGGAGCTACACACCCCATGGCATCCACAAAGTTCCGGCCGAGTAGAGAAGATGAACCAGACTCTAAAAAGAACTTTAACTAAATTAATAGTTGAAACCCAAATGTCATGGGTACAATGCCTACCTTTAGCCTTACTGAGGATCCGAACACAACCCAGGTCAGACCTGGGAGTGTCACCTTATGAAATGATGTTTGGATTACCTTTTCTGACCACCCAACATGAAAATGCTACCTATGAGGTAGGGGGAAAGAGTGTTAAAGGATATATTAACACCATTGCAAAAACTCTTGAAAATTGGAGGTTAAAAGGAATAATCCCCCAAACCACACCTTTAGACTTTAAAATCCATAATATTCACCCAGGAGAATGGGTGTTGGTAAAAACATGGAAAGAACAATCTTTAACTCCACAATGGGAAGGTCCTTTTCAGGTATTGCTGACGACCAAAGCTGTGATGCAGACCAGAGAACGAGGGTGGATCCACGCCAGCAGAATCAAAGGACCTGTGGAAGAACCTAAAGAGTGGACAATAACATCTGAACCGGGTGATATAAAATTGACTCTTAAACGGGGAATGAGTGGTAATGAACTGGGAAGACCTGAATGATCCAAGAAATATACACAGGATCACACCTAACTGGGAAGTAAGACCGAGTTACATCAGTAGTTTCAAATACTGCCTAGACAAACTTTGAGGTGCCTCCGGTACCCTCCTTGGGAAGGAATACTGCCACCACAGACAGGAGGATCAGGACTGTTTCGGACAAAAAAACTCCTGTATTTTGGCCTTAGCCTGTGATTTATACAAAGAGGAGGGTGGATTACAACCTCAATCAGTGCCACGTAATATACCCTGTTTGATTCACCCAAATACTGGGCATGTTAGTTGGGTTAATGTAAATGTTTGAATTTTGGGAATAATTGGTATTGTAGTTCACACAAGCGACGCCCCCATTGCAAGAAGTGTCGAGTGTCAACTAGATCCCCTATCCAAGCAGAGCTCGAAACAACTGAAATAATAACTTTATTTTGTAGATGGGAATTATTAGTGCCTGTTGAATGGGAAATAGCTGAGGAACAGTGGGAGACCACCGTTAAGGAGTGTCAAAAACGATTTGCCTGGAAATTAGCTAAGAAAAAGTGACAAAAGAAGAGAGGGCAAGACCAGATTGGCCTCTATAATCGCCACCAAGAAGATCACATACACCTGCTGTGGGTTGCAACCCCATAGGCATGGGAGGTGGGAGTATAAGCCATACTGGACCTCTCCTTTTTCTGTCACTCATTTTCTGTCTTTTCCCTTTTGGGATATTGACAAAGCCATGCTACAGGTGTTACCAGAAGCTGTATATGGAAAGACACCGAGGCTCCTTTTTTATCTCGCACACTCATGTCAACAGTCACTGTTATAACCCATCCAGATTAAGAAACTGCATGCACAGTGGACAAAAGTACTGGATTACTGAGAATTTAAGAATAAGTAGTAACAGGGTGAGAAGTGAATGCCCAAAAGGGGAAAAATGGATTTGTTTCACATATGCTATTGGGAATAAAGCACAGGATCTGGTAAAAGAGCAATTGATAAACAAAAAAGCTAAGCCAGCACCACCACCTAAACCTGTACCAATCTCACTTGACAATTTGTATACCAATGCTGAATACTAGCTGGTGGGATAACGTGTTGGAAATAGAATGGTGGAAAAAGCTAGGCTTCTTCCTGTTATGCGCTACAGCTGGTCTAATATTCCTTCCTTGTTTGATCCCCTGTTTCATTCAACTCATCACCAGTGTAGTTCAAGGCATGCAATTAGTGACCATGGATCAAAAATTAGATACAACAAAAACGGTGCAAAAGATTATGGTATTAAAGAAACAAAATAATATAGAAGACCCCTTTCAAGAGGCTAGATTGATTTATGAAGAAAATGAACAAAAACTGAAGACTAGAAAGCAGTAAATATTGCTCGAGCCAAAATAATTATAAAAAGAAAGAGGAAGGATTGTGAAAAATGCAGAATGTATGGCTCTACGCAGATATTTACGATATGTATTATGCTAGGTTGGAAAGTTATGCTGTAGTAACATTTTAATAATATAGTAAATGTAGTTTTGTAATTGAAATTAAGCTTCAGTAGTTAAAATAGAAAATATGTGTGTGTGGTATTCTTTTTGCTCAAGAGAAGAAGAAGATAATCAAGAAATTCTTCACACAGAGATAACAATTACAAAAACCCCTAAATCTTCCAGAGGAGAGGAATTTATGGCTTTCCTTATCAACAAAAACCGAACTTCTCCAAACTCGACTTAGACTTCAAGGCGCCTGGGATTAACAGGAATTCCTCAACAAGTACCGGACGAACTTCTTGTTTTAAATGAATATATGCATATTCATGAAGTGATTTGTGTATGCAACAGGTTACCCCTCTTAAGGAGGGAATTCTTTTTTATCGGGGTCCTTCTCCTGGCTCACTTTTGTCCAGAGAGAGGTACCCAGCCCGGGCTGTAACTTTTTGCTGTTATTGTCTCTTTAATTGTCCTAACTCTAATTGTTTAATCTTTATTACTATGCTTGTATTATTTTTTTTTTTCATTTTATTTTTAGTAAACTTTTATAAATTTTTAAAACGAGTGATTGGCGTTTATAACAATTGGGATCCTTTGTAAGTGTTGCCTCCTCCGTTCCCACTCGCCCCCCACCACCCGCGGCTGCCCCGCCGGTCCCGGTTCCCGTCCCGGCCCCGGTCTCGCCGCTCGAGGCTGCACCACTGGTCCCCACCCTCATCCCGGCTCCGGCCCCGCCGGTGAATTTGTCTTCCCCGGTCCCGGCCGCCTGGGCCGCGGCCGCTCCGCCGGCCGTGCCGGGGGTCCGTCCTGTTGCGTGGCCTGGGGTCACCGTGCTGACCGCGCCGGGGGGGGGGTCCCGTCTGTCCCGTCTGTCCCATCCCCGGCTGCCCTGCCCGTGCCGGCTGCGCTGGGCGCCGCCGCTGCTGCCGGGGCCGCCCCTCCTGCTTTGTCTCCGCCGGGAGCTGCCGAATTAGCTGCCATCAGCCATGTGCGGCTCGGTCTCCACCGAAGATCCCCCTTTGGCGGTTCCGGCAACGGACCCCGCCGGCGCCTTGGAGGACTAAGCCTCGGCGCGAATCCCTCCCTTAAACCCCCCTCCTGCCCTGCGTTCCGTTCCCTCGGTAACCACAACTCCGGCTATTCAGGGAAACTCTCTCTAGAGGAAGCACCTCCTGAGTCGGGTCAAAATGATGAGGAGGGGAGGAAACACAAGAATAATTATCGTAATTTGATATTCAAGGGAATAAAAGAGACGGCATCCCGAGGGCGAAATGCAAAAAAAAAAAAAAAAGTCTTTTTAGGGGCAGCTTTTAAGAGAGAAAGAAGAAACTCCAACTGAATAGTTAGACAGACATAGGACATTATAGGAGAAATTGCACTAATCAGGAAAATGATCTGAAAATCTTCTGAGAGATGGGCACAGAAGAGGAATAGAGAAGTCATAAGCTCTTTATTTTAGGGGACAAATACCACCTGGAGCCGGTGATAACTTTAAAAGTGGGTCCCCAAGAAGAAGAATTAGAATTTGTGGTAGACATAGGGGCAGAAAGAACCTGCCTGTTAAATATTCCAAAAGGTTATGGTGTGAGCAAAGATACTGTAAAGGTAACAGGGGCAAAAGGAGCGAGTTTCACAATTACTGTCATTAAAGATGTGGTAATTGAGGGAGAAAACTAAAATTCAGATGGAGGATGTCTTATTGGTCCCTGAGGTAGGTAGCAACCTATTAAGAAGAAACTTACAGGTAAAACTAGGAATAGGGTGCTGTGGTGTGGTTTTTGCTTTAAGTTTCTGTTTGCCCATTATTCTCTTCCCTAACTTCTTCCCTCCCAAGTTATCAATCCTCCCTATCCCCACCCCTTTTTCCAGAGTGTTCCTTGTCTATCTTGTAGTATTTGATACCCCATTTGTTTCTTTGTATTATCCCCCTCCCCTACTCTCCCTGATAGGTTTATAGAATGTTAGTCCTGCCCTAGATTCCTCCCCTGCCATGCCCTCATTGGTTGGTTGCCCTATACCACTCCCCCTATAAAAACCTTTGCAGACCCCCTGGGCTTTATCTTGGGGTCCCAGGTCATAGACCTAATAAATCCATCCAGTTTTACCCCAAGTCCCGTGTTGTCGTTATCTGTTCCTGCGTCAGACCAAGCGATAACTGGGAATAGCAGAGCGCATGGGGGGAAGGTCGCGCCCCTGCTGTCGCTGCCCAGCACGATACAGCGCACTGCGACAATAGGAGTTATACCAAAAGAAGGGAAAATGACAGCTAGAGTTTTAAAACTTGGCCAGGACGATGAAAAAAAAAATAACAAGGAAATCTGGGCTGGGGAATGAAATAGGGAAGGATTAGATATAGACCCTTTAAGGGTCCCAACTGAAGGAGAAGATTGTCCCATATGTGTCCTATAGCCTTAGAAGGACAGGAAAGTTTGAAGCCAGTAATAGAAGGACTAATAAAAGATGAGACATTAGAACCCTGTATGTCTCCTCATAATACCCCTACTCTCGCAGGAAAGAAGCCCAAAGGGAACTATCTTTTATTATCCAGGGAAGCTGAAGTTGAGGTTAGAGATGCTCTTATAATGAATTGCGGTGAAAAATCAAGACCCTACAATTCCAATAGATTTGTAGGGCACGGGATGTTTTTTTATTACAGCGCCAAGCGCAGGCCAGGATTTCCCTTCAAAGGGCATGCGGCCCCTGAAAACTCCCAATCCTTTTTTATTACTCTAGCTAATTTACATATTCATAGAATTTCACAATAGGTTAATGCATATTCATTCTTCGGATTTCGCGTTACACTTACAGGTAGTTACAATTACAGCTAGTTACACTAGTACTCATTTTTTGTCAGAAAGTACAGAGAGAACTCCTGGGTCACTCTGCACTGTCTGTTTCAAAGTCCGAGGAGTCTTTCTTATCTCTTATCTCTTTAGCTTGGAAATTTGCATTCTTTCTCCTTAGCTGGGGCAGTTTTGCTAGTGCTGCAGTTACCAGACTAAACAGCATATTTTACTTATGTTAGCAAGCTCAAAGAGGCACATTTCACCTAAATCCAAATGTATTTCTACCCTGTTAAATTTTTACTCTGTCTCAGTCCCCCCTTTCCCTAAGATGGTAAATTCTTTTACTTAATGCAAATCATTACGTTAATAAGTGTCCCTTAATGCTTTACTATGTACATTTGACCTACTAGGAACAATTACAATAGCACAAGGAGTTCTCAAGCATACGCAACCTTTACTAGTATATACAAGCACAGTTTTCTGATCAGTGACTGGATGAATCTCAAAGTGGCAGATACTTTGTTCAGTGTTAAGACACACATCTTGAGCATTAATAGTATTGCTTTATCTTAGTTGTTCCCTAGTAGCACAAGATTCTAAGTTTACTGTTTGCCACTTTTCGTTCACCTTTCGTGCCCATACCTTATGTTCTGAGGGGTAGAGCACCATTTTTCATGATTTAAAACGTGGCATTGCATACAGTAAGTACAAAGGCAGTGGCCACATTAGAAACAGGATCATAGGTCACAGGTGCTTCTGAGATTTCTTTATATAATCAGCAAATTTACCATAGTCCACCAGGATTGGAACTTTCTCTCAGAATCAATTGCATTATCCCAAACAACCCTTCAAATTTCAGTTGGAAAATTACTTTCACCTCCTCCTGTATGATCAAAGCTGCTGTTGCCTGCATCCAAAACTGTGCTTGTATAAAACTGAAAGCTAAAGACACATTATTTTGAACCATACTAAGCACTTCTACTATTAACTTGTGGTCTTGGACCCCGGCCTTTTAGGGATAACTCTAGGGGTATGTTTTAGTCTCAGTTCATTGTCTCTTGATGTCAATTTCCAAGTGGCTTCTGGGGTCTGTTTCATTCAACCGTGGTGGATCCAGGCATTCTGCTTCTTAATCTTGATTGCGGTGTAGGTGGTAAGAAGCATCTCGAATGGTCCTTCCCACTGTGGTTCCAAAGTATTTTCTGTAAGAGACTTAATTTATACTTAATTCCCAGGCTGTATGCTATGTACTGGTTCACTTAGCTCGCTGCTCTGAGTTCCAGCCACATGTCCTTTCATTTTATTTGACCTGCCTACTTAAAGCCACCATATAGGTCTCTTGTGATATTCTGAAAATAAAATGTGATCCTTTGTCTGGGAATATTGTGACTGGAACTCCAAAAGCAGTATTATTTACTCTGGTCACCTTAACAGTTCTGGTGGGGAATGCTTCTGGCCACCCAGAAAATGTATTTGCCAATACTCATAAATACTGACACCCCCCTTTCCATGGGGGTTTTGAAAAGCCAATTTATCACTGCTGTCCAGATCCATGGCCCCTCCCAATCTGATCAAGTTTTGCCTGGGGGTATTCTTGGGGTTAGTCTGGAGGCAAGGATATCACTGTCAGTTCACCTGAGTGATAGTGGCACATAAATTATAAAAAGCCTGTGAAAACTACCATTTAAAAGCCAATACTTCATTTTGATGCACTCTGTAACACTGGTAGCCTTGGTCATTCTGGGAAAGGAGCTACACTTTATAAAAGCTCTTAAGTTGTTAGGCCCCAGTGTGTTTTCTGGTGCTCCTCCCTTACTAGTGACCACACAAATGAGGAGGGACTATTAGTTCTCCTTCAATGGTAGCCCACCCCTCTTGGTTATATAAAGCAGGGACCGATAATAAGGAGGGTGAGCTGGACAGGAACAAACGCAGATCCAAACCAATGTGGCTTATCATACGTTCTCCGTTTATTGTTTACAGACAGTAGTTTTTATACACTTCCAGTTAGTTTACAATCACACTCTCATTGGCAAGCAAACATTGTTTGTCCTTGTCTTAAGGTGGCTAAAGTTTCACACTGCAGACCTATACTAATTCACACCTAGATAGCTCAGTACATTGTATTATACCTTAACATAATTTCTGACTGCGCCACAAACTTATTCTTAACTGCACCACAGGCTCCAAGGCCTCACCAAAGCCCACATCTGAGGGCTAGGCTGGGGTAGCTCAACCTTCACTCCAAACATATAAATCGTGAACATACAGATCGTGACCTCTTTCTCACAGAAATTGTTCTACAATTCCCCCTTTTTCTTTTTGAGCTACCCAGACTGATTCGAAGGCATGGCTCGTTACTTTCCGTACACATTGTAATATGCACGGTATAAAGACTAAATTAAGTATAATAGTAATAAAAGTTACAATTCCAAAATGAACTAATTCTATGAACCATACAGTGAAACCTAAAGAATTGAGCCAGTCGGCAAACGGAGTGTTTACAACAACAAGCTTCTTCATATTGTCCTTCAGTTGTGATAATTGTTTATAGATTGCTTGAGAGTGGTCAGACAAATTCATGCAGCACATGGCTTCAAATTCTTCACACCCATGTCCTTGTGCTAAAAGAAGAAAATCAGTGGCAGCTCTGTTTTGCAGAACTGCATGACGAATGTCATCTACATCAGCCACTTGGCAAAGAATCACCGAGGACCTGGCTTGGACCCAGCAAGGAACGGCCTACTGCATATTTGCTCACTCTCCTCTTTTAATTCAAATGAACTTTTGGGGTGACCCTAATGGTCTATCACTGATGACCTCTCATCTGCCTCGTTACCACTGTGGCAGACAGACTGAGATCAAAAACCCTCCTCCTAAGGACTGAGACTGAGACCCCTACCACAGGGAGTGGGGAAACCACTAATGACATGACCTGTTCTTCTTCAGCAATTCCAATGGACTTATTCTTCATTGTGATCATCCTGCCTTGGTGGTTTCAGTGGACTCACCTGTTCCCCTGCAGCAATTACAATAGACTCATTTACCTCCAGAGTAAGCTCCTCATTTTAGAATGTTTAGCGAGTTGGGTATATACAAAAACTTGTAAATACCCTATTGTTACTTTAAAGGTTTGCAAAAGTACGCCTTCTCCGACTGACCAGTTGTTCCCCACACTACAATATAATCATTCTCCACAGGTACTAAAGTGTTATTTAAAACTGAATATATGGCATCTGTATCAACCTTTCCTTTCTCCTGGTCCCACTGCCTCTCGCAGAGGGGTCTGTTACTTCCTAGTTCTGGATGAGATTGAACTGCCAGGAGGGGGATGGGTTTGAGTGAGTATACCTTTGGAGCCTGAGTCCTCTTCCCTTTTGGGGAGGTCCTCCTCATCCTCCCTCACTTTAGGAGGAGCCTTTTACAAATCATGTATGTTTTTGTGTTTCAGGATGATAAGCTTTGTCTGATTTCATACATTGCTGCCTTATACTGCATGCTGAACAACACATTTTATTTGCCTTCTCTTTGCTCGGTTTTCTTTTTCAAGAGCTAACACCAATGGGTCAGAGGGAACTCTGAACCCACAGTTAGTTACTCTGCGATTCTGGGTGATTCTTTAAGGTGAAAAATATATCAGCATACAAGACCTCATCTTATTTGCTTTCCCATCTTAAAACAGCATTGACTGCAATAAGGTATTATAAATCTTTATATTTTCTGAGCTGCCCCTACTGGTGGCTTTCTCCAAGTGAGCTCCCCCCAGAGGGGCTAGTTTGGGAACCTCTTTGCTCAGGTTAGTTCTCATTCCTTATACTATTTTGTTTCCACCCAAGCCTCACAGTCTTTTCTCAGTTTTCCTCACACACAGGCCTCCAGGTGGCAGGTATCAGATGTGATCCTCCACACATAAGCTTTAAGATCTTAGGTTCTGAATCGGCTTGAACAGGACCCTGCAATTTACACTTGGGGCATAGAACAGCAATACCAGCCCCTCTCACAAACTCTGTATTGCAATCAGACTCACGCAAGGTGCCAGCCTCTCAATGCACCAAAAACTCCCTTTCGCAAAATCTTTGCACTTTCCAATTCTTTTCCTGCACAATCTAATTAAAGCATTGTTTCTACTGACACTTTGTTGCCCTGCAAAAGGCTGTGCCTGTTACAGCAAAAACTGATATGCCCACAAACACAGACGCCCCTTCCTCATCTCAAATTCCTGAGAGTCAGGGCTTAAGTTGCTGGGGGAGGGGAGGAATTACTGGAATTTCTCTAATTTGTTTTACCACAGTTAAACATAAATCACCATACTGTAGCTCTTCTGCATAAAATGCTACACTTGTTGCAAACAGAATCTTAAAATCTCCATAAACACATCCATACAATCCCGAGAATCAAATTACCACAATGCGGAGGAAGAACCACACAAACTCACTGGGAAAGGTGGTATCTCTTAAAGTGCCCACTTTTCTCAACACAACACAGCATACAACACTTCAGCCTCTATCCACATCAGCTTCCTCTAGTCCCCACGCACTCTGGAGACAATCAGAATAAGAGCACACAGTAAAATTCCAGGAATCAAGTCCGAACCACTGGGGAAGAGGACCCCCCCCCCCCAGTTCGTCTAACCACGGTTAAAATGTGCAGAGTCTGCACAAATCACCACCTTTAAACACAGTAAATGTCCTCACCCATGTTTCTCCACTTGTTCCACTTCTCTGCGGGGCACTCCCTGCCCCCACAGCTTATCCCAGCCGGCGCCCTGGGCCGCACTCAGCCACTTCAGAAGCGAGTAGAACTTTTCCCCCCGCCGCGGGTACACTCACTCGTTTGCTCGTTCACTCCCTTTATACACCACGTGCTCACACAATTACAAACACATTAACCACACAATGTCCGGACACCACAAGCACACAAACTTCGGGTTCACTTGACTTCACCCCCAGAAGCCGCTAGCGGCCGCTCTGTCGGAACAGTGAACCCGTCTCCACTCCAGCCGCCCTATCGGCTGGGCTGCCTGTAGGTACAGGAATGAGGCGGGGCACTCAAATGTCTTTGAGTGTCTGACCAGCAGTCCTGTCTCTCTCTCCCCCCAGGGCCCTCTCAATACATACCATTTACCCGCACACCAGCAGGTTGTCGTCTGTCTCAGCAGGTGGCAAGCCGAGGCAGAGCGAAGCCCCCTCCAGGGAAATTCCCCGGGGCGCGCCAAGGAGGTCCGTTCTCCCTTCTGCCCCTGTGAGGACAGAGAGACTCCTGCCTGGCTCGCCAAATGAATTGCGGTGAAAAATCAAGACCCTACAATTCCAATAGATTTGTAGGGCACGGTATGTTCTTTTACTACAGCGCCAAGCGCACGCCAGGATTTCCCTTCAAAGGGCATGCGCTCCCCTGAAAACTCCTGATCCTTTTTAATTACTCTGGCTAATTTACATATTCATAGAATTTCACAATAGGTTAATGCATATTCATTATTCTGATTTCCCATTACACTTACAGCTAGTTACACTAGTACTCATTTTTTGTCAGAAAGTACAGAGAGAACTCCTGGGTTACTCTGCGCTGTCTGTTTCAAGGTCCCAGAAGTCTTTCTTACCTCTTATCTCTTTAGCCTGGAAATTTGCATTCTTTCTCCTTAGCTGGGGCAGTTTTGCTAGTGCTGCAGACTTACCAGACTAAACAGCATATTTTACTTATGTTAGCAAGCTCAAAGCGGCACATTTCACCTACATCCAAATAGATTTCTGCCCTGTTAAATTTTTACTCTGTCTCAATAAAACTTTTGTATTTTCTGTGGGAAAAAGGATTAAGGGTATCAAAAGAGAAACTGCAATTTGTAGAACCAGAGGTAAAATATCTTGGACACTTAATAAGTAAGGGTAGCTGGAACCTCAACTACAAGAGATTTTCAGGAATTTTATCTCTTCCCCCTCCCTCTTCCAGGAGGGAAATTAGAAGACTACTCAGATTGTTAGGATATTGCAGATTATGGATTAATGGGTACACACAAGCAATAATTTTTTTATATAGAAAATTAACAAAGGAAAATGCTGCGAAGTTAAAAGAGCTGTGTTGCGGTGTGAATTCATAGTTTCCCCAGAACCCTGGTTTTCTCCCCTGAAGGTGTCCTCCCAGGTGTATCAATCACTCCTCCTTTCCCCACCCTGACCCCTGCTGAGCACTGTCTGTCACTCTTGGCATTCCAGAAGTGCATCGAGTGATTGGCAGATTCAAAGGATGCCCTTCACCCCCGGGGGGGCATTGGGCTATCCAGGTGTCCTTTGTCCCTTGAGACCTCCTCTCCCGTACCTGGTTGGTGGGCTCCTGGTCCCATACCCCTTCCCCTCCCCCAGGCAAAAGAGAGGGGAACGCCGTGGTCCAGGGCAGTTCTGATGGAGCAGTGACTGAATTCGGAATGCTGTTTGGAGCTGTTGCTACATTCAGAGGCCTGCGAGCCAGAATAAAAGCTCTGGATTAAAGCCACCATCAGAACCGACTCCTTTCCTTCACCATAGCCTTAAAGGCTTCTCCTACAGCGGGAAACCTGAGGAGTGGACCCTCTGTGAGAGGAAGCTCCATCCCGCTGCCACCTGAGCCCCGGCACGTCTGGGCTTGTCTTCATGCACCCACCTAGCCAAAGGTGTCTCTGGGGTGAAGCACCACAGTTGTCACTATTTTGTAATGAACAAAGTTTCCAGGTGTTCCCCAGAGAGGCGGGCAGGGCCTTCCTAGTTCCCATGGCAACACTGGAATGACTGCTGGCTACCGATATTGAAATGTTAATTAGCTAATTGCTCTGTTTGTTTTCTCGAAGCTACCTAGAGGTAGCCTGCCTTCCCCCCCACCACACTGACATTCTGGGACTAAAATGCAAATAAGAAAACCCCCTGGGATCATGGGAGTATTTTTTGGGGGGATAAAGACACCCCTAAATAAAGAACTAAACACAGTAGAGGGGGATAGACAAACGCCCTAGCTGAGGAAGAGAGAAACAAATCCCCTGATGGACTTTTGTCTGCCACCATCACCTAAAACCAACTAGACTAGAGTAGGCTGTGGCAAGTGGAGATGGAAGAGACAGAGCTCCCTGGGGCTGCCACCAGGGAAGGAGAGGGGACAGCTGTTGTTCTGGACTTCAGCAACAGACTCTGCACTCCACGCCTCCTCACCCTTTGGCCACCGGTTGTGCCACAGGGAAGAAGAAGGGATTGCTGCTGCTCTGGACTCCAGTGACAGACCCTGCATGCCTCCTTCCTTTCGGCCACCTGGAAGAGCTACAACAATGGGGGCGAGCTCCGTTCGGGACCCCTGTCCAGCTGATCTTTTTAATAAAGAGCTGAACATTAATAAAGGCATTAACCCTGTTAATTTCAGCTGGGGGCTCGTCCGGGATAGCCACGCCCGAAGAGGACCCCCGGACAGCTGGACAGCTCGACCACCTGCTTCGAGGTACCCTTGAGAGTTGCTGGCTACCTCCGGACCCTAGGATCACCATGAGACGAGCAACGCAAAGGAGCGTCAGAGCGGTAAAAAAAGCTGGGAGATGAGCAAGTGAGTTACTGAGACAGGGGCCGGCAGCATGGACCCCCGAAGTGAGAGTGACCCGCTAGTACCGCTTTTCCGGACTCCTGCGAAGGGGCAGACCAGGAATGGGGGGAAGCGAGTGGAATAGAGGAGTGACTGAGGTGTCTCCTTAGAAGTAAAGCAGGCCCTCCTCCAGGCTTGTGGGGATCCCCTAGGGGCAGAGTAAGTCCCTCGCAATCAGGGCACGGGGAATGTCACCAGCAGGGCAGGTGGGATGTCCCTGGCATGTACGGCGAGATGTCCTAGCCGGCAGGTGTGGCAAGTCCCGCCAGGCAGAGGGCATGTCCCTGGCAAGACGGTGTAACAAGGCAAGTGGGGTGTCCCTGGCATGTAGGGCAAGACGTCCTAGCAGGCAGGAGCAAAAATTCCTGCCAGGCAGAGGGCATGTCCCCGTCAGGCAGGACTGGATAACAAGTCAGGTGGGGTGTCCTTAGCAGGTAGGGCAGGATGTCCTAGCAGGCAGGAGCAAGAAGTCCCGCCAGGCAGAGGGCATGTCTCTGGCAGGAAGGACTGGATAACAGGGCAGGTGGGATGTCCCTGGCAGGCACGGCCAAAGGTCCCTGGCAGAGCAGGTAGAGGAATGTCCCTGGAAGGAAGGGCAGGATGTCCCCAGTAGAGCAGGCATGAACCCGAGTAAGCAGAAAGGCAGGAAGGTAAGCAAACCAAGCCTAGTAGGTTAGGCAAGGACGGGTTGGCCTGAGTTTGAGTGTAAGGCTCAGCAGGACGTTCGACCTTAACTCGGCAGGGAGACCAAGCTTCCCAAGCCTAGTATGAAGGTTGGGCAGAAGGCCAAGTAAGAGTTTAGGCAAGACTTAGCAGGAGTCCAAGCCTAAAAAGTCCAGGAGGAAATCCAAAACTTAGACTGAAGAGCAAGAGAACAAAAGACAATATATGCGAGTGTGACTAGTGATTGTCCTAGCCTAGAGACAATGTAAAGTGTCAAGAGGATAGTACCAAGAGTGGGAGTTTAGTTAAAAGAGATTAAGTTCAGTCAAGAGATTCAAAATTCTAAGTTGTGGGAAGGGTCCAGATGAGCTTTAATTGCCTGTCTGTATATTCCATTTTAAATAGAGGCACCATTTAAAGTAAGAATTTGAGTTCTTAGTTGACACAGGGGCAGATAAGTCCAGTATAAACAATTTACCAGTAGGAGTCACCATTGGGAAGAAGGTCTGTGAGGTTTAAGGGGCAGAGGGAAGACCATTTAAAGCATCTATAGCTGAGAATATAGAAATGAAGGGGAATTCAAGACAGTGTTTGGCAGACTTTATCTACCTGCCAAATTTAGGGTGTAATCTCTTGGGAAGAGACTTGCAAGTTCAATTGGGGGTAGGGATCCACCTAAGAGATGGGAGGATGGTAATCCAGGTCATGAGGCTGACCCAGAGAGACATAAAGGAAATAGACCCCAGAGTATGGGCAGAAGAAAGTAAGTGTGGATACTTGAACATCACGCCAATAAAAATAGAAATGCATAGAGATACACCCCCTATCCGAGTCAAGCAATACCCAATATCCCCTGAAGGCGGGAGAGGATTAGCCCCAGTGATCAAAAGACCATTAGAACAAAGTTTTCTAGAATCATGCATGTCCCCCCATAACACTCCTATACTAGCCATAAGAAAAGCAGAAGGGAAATACAGGCTAGTTCAAGACTTAAGAGAAGTAAACAAGAAGACTGTTACCAGACACCCTGTGGTATCCAACCCCTATACCCTTTAAGCCAAATTCCAAGGAAGCATGCCTGGTTCACAGTTATAGATTTAAAAGATGCATTCTGGGCATGCCCGCTGGCAAAAGAATATTGTGACTGGTTTGCATTTGAGTGGGAAGATCCTGACAGAAGGAGAAAGCAACAGCTAAGGTGGACACGCCTCCTACAGGGGTTTACAGAATCCCCAAACCTCTTTGGGCAAGCACTAGAGGAACTATTAGGGCAGTTCACTCCTGAAGAAAACATTCAGATCTTACAGTACGTAGATGACTTATTAGTATCTGGGGAAGAGCGAGACTGGGTCAAAACCACCAGTGTTCGACTCCTAAATTTCCTGGGAGAAAACGGCCTAAAAGTATCCAAAGAAAAACTACAATTTGTAGAATCTGAAGTGACCTACCTAGGTCACACAATTGGAGAAAGGTATAAGAAACTAATTCCTGAGAGAATCTCAGGTATCCTGTCTATCCCAGCTCCCAAGACCAAGAGAGATGTAAGGAAGCTACTAGGCCTGTTTGGTTATTGTAAACTGTGGTTAGATTAATACACCAAAAGCGTGAAGTTCCTTTATGATAAATTAGTAGACTCTGAGCCTGTAAAGTGGACAGAAGAGGATGAGGAACAGCTACGAGGTTTGAATGATAAATTATCCTTGGCACATGTTCTAAGCCTGCCTGACCTTAAGAAAGACTTTAACCTGTTTGCGAGCACAGAAGGGGGAATTGCATATGGGGTATTAACTCAGGAATGGGGAAGACATAAAAAGCCAATAGCCTACCTCTCAAAACTACCAGACCCAGTAGCCAGAGGATGGCCAACTTGCCTGCCTGGAATCGCACCAGCAGCCATCCTGATAGAAGAAGCACAAAATTTGACCCTGCAAGGGAAAATTAAAGTCCACACCCCCCACGATCGCAAAACAGTACTAAGCCAAAAGGCTCAGCAGTGGTTGACTAACTCTAGAATATTGAGGCATGAGATCATCTTAATGAACACAGGTGACTTAGAGTTAGTCACCTCCAAATGTCTAAACCCTGCACAATTTCTTGCCGGAGAACCCCTGGCTGATCTAGAACATGATTGTGTTGAACTCATAAATCTACAGACCAAAGTGAGAGAGGATTTAGAAGATGTACCCTTGCCATAGGGGAGATCCCTTTTTATAGATGGGTCCTCAAGAGCAGTGAGAGGGAAAAGAGCCTCAGGATATGCTGTCATAGACAGGGAAGACATGAAAGTCGCGGAAAAAGGGAAACTGCCCTCGAACTGGTCAGACCAGTGTTGCGAAGTCGATGCTTTGAAAAGAGGATTGGACCTTTTAGAGGGAGACCAAGGAACTATTTACACAGACTCACAATATGCGTTTGGGATCATCCATTCCTTCGGAAAAAATTGGGAGGAGCATGGCCACCTAAAGTCCAAAGGGAAGAACCTGGTACATGAGAGGCTGATAAAACTAGTATTAGAATCCTTAAAAAAACCCGCAGAGATAGCTGTGGTGCATATAAAGGGACATCAGAAAGGACACACCCGTGAAGGAAAGGGAAACCGATTAGCAGATCAGATAGCTAAAGAAGCAGCCTTAGACTCAAGAAATCCAGTAAAAGCTTTTAAAATAGAAGTAGGACCAAGTGGAGAAAGAAAAGAAGAAGAGCCGAGGTTCAGTGAAAGAGAATTAAAAATAATAAAGGAACTAGAATTACATCAAGGGGAACAAGGAGAATGGTTAACTCCTGATGGGCGTAAGTTCCTAAATAAAGCCTTAGCTCGAAGAGTGCTAGTAGTGTTACATGAATTGACCCACTGGGGAATCCAAGGTTTGTGCGACCACTTTCTACGGGAAAATTTATGTCTTGGAGTATATGATCTGGCAAAGACAGTCACAAGAGGGTGTGCGATTTGCCTGAAAACTGACCAAAAGGTAATGAGAAAAACAGCACATGGGGGAGGAAAACTTGCTTTGAGACCTTTCCAAAACATACAAGTAGATTTCACTGAAATGCCCTCTGTGCAGAGGTACAAACATTTACTAGTGATCGTAGATCATCTCACTCACTGGGTGGAGGCTTTCCCAACCAGAAAAGAAACCGCACAGGAAGTTGCAAGAATAATCTTAGAAAACATCATACCTCGATATGGGCTAGCCTGTAACATTGACTCGGACCGAGGTCCACATTTTGTCACTCAAACTTTACATCAAGTAACAAAAGCCCTGGGGATAAGGTGGAGATTGCACACCCCATGGCATCCTCAAAGCTCTGGAAGAGTGGAGAGGATGAATAGAACTCTTAAAAATGTGTTAACTAAATTAATTGAA